>NC_067149.1:27530590-27839090 GCF_903995435.1 Acomys russatus
GCATTTATGTGTATCTATGTACGAGCATCATGTGCATGCCTGATGCTCATGGAAGCACAAAAAAGTTGTGAGCTGCCTTGTGGGTGCTGGAAAATGAACCTGGGTCCTCTGCAAGAGCAGCAAGTGCTCTTAACCATCTCTCTGACCTCTGACATTACTGACTGTTGAGTGCATCTACGACATTGGCTTAAACGGTTCTTGGTTTCCTAAATGGGAAATATAGCTGAAATACCCAGAGACATGATGAAGATCTTCACAACAGCAGAATCTTTTTGTAACTGTCTTAAGTTCCATCACCAGTAGACACTCATGTACACCCCACAGGCTCTCATCTCCAGACACCACATGGGTCCAGCTTATCATCATAGGCTTTGCCCTCTCTGACCAGAGAAGTCTACTTGTCCCATGTAAGCCTGCTGTAAATGCCCCCACAGAAGCCCTCCCTAGTCATGCATTAAATCAGTGTCTCTCTGGCTATTAAATACCTGCAGTGTTCATGTGTGCAGGAATGACTCCATTTCCTATCATCAGTGTTGTCTCCTCACATCCCGCATGCCCAGTCTATAGAAGACGCTTCACAAACCATAATGAATAGCACTGAAGAATTCAAGTAAACAAAATTAACACCACTTTTCTTTCTTTGGTTCCTGCATAAAATGAACTCTCTCCACCCTTGGACTCTTCCTCTCAAATGTTCAACAGAGTGCAGTCAAGCAGATCATGTCCGCATAGTATTTGTTCATGCCTCTGAAGAAAGAAGAAATGGATCATGGCTGATATTTATGTGAACAACTAAGATAGAATGTGAACAGAACTCCCTACACTGCCTTGAAGTAAAATCACCTTATTGTTCCTAACACGGTGCTGAGGAAATAGAATGAGCGAGGAAGCTATAAGAATTTAATCTAATCGACTTTTTATAAATACCAATTGAGATTCGCTATGCACCAAAAATGTAATTACCCTCCCTCTACTAACAGCACCCTAATTTAAACTCTGGATCCCCCTCCCTGCTTTCCGGTTATAAGACAACTTTGCATTAAGGTCTTAGATGAGCTGTAATGCCATTCCTTCTGTACTGTGGTCTGCTTAACTTCAGTTATAATAACACGGCCACAGGCCCTCCTTAAGCCACTCAAACTTTACTTGACAGACAGTCTGGAAAGCCATGGGAGGAAAGAGCTGTCACCAACCACACCAGGACCATCTAACGTTTAGTGGTTCTGGTAATGCCAATGAACCATCTCTTAAATTACAAAAATGTACAAGCCAACCTCTGCAACAAGCTCCTGGGCTCTACACAGGGACTCAGAACCAAACACACCCAAAGAAATGTATTGGTTTCAGTTCAGCTAAAGGCAACTGGTGGCAATACGCTAATCCTTTATCTGAGATGGCAATCATCTTTTTTATCTCTGTTATCTTTGATTTCTTCACCTCATCAATAGTGGGAAAAGAACATCCAAGTGATGGTCTACTATGGCAATATGTTTTACACTTATCGGATTTATATGTCTGTGGGAAGCAGCAGTGTGTATTAAGAGAAGGTGATTTTTTTTCTTTTACATGAGATCTCATCATATCCAGGATGACCTCAAACTTAAAATCCTCTTGCTTCAGCCCAAGCACTTCTGGGATTGCAGGAGCCACAACATCATCACCTACGCCAGTCACTCTTTCGGCAATTAATGTAGTGTTTAGGAAACAAGCTTCGGGCGTATGATTGACACTTGACCTCTGCCCTAAAATAGCTTGGAATCAAGACCGGTACTGGCCAAAATAGTAGTCACTAGCCAATGCTTAAATTAATCCAAACCCGGCCAAGCTAAAAGCTCAGTTCCTGTTAAGGTGACTCAGCTCCACTTGGGTTTGGGTGAGCAACTAGCATGGTGGACAGCATCAGTAGAGAGTTTCCCCCTGGTGGCACGGCGGAAATCCACAGAGGGTCAAGCACATGTAAGGGGATGCTCCAAGTTGTGGGGGTAAACTACTAGATAGGAGGAGCTGCCAGCTAATATATGTAGAAGCAGAGGCCAGAGAGAAAGCTGGGGGAGAGGTTAGGATCCACTCCTAAGGCATTACAAATCCAAGCAGGGGTCTACCTGTCATTCAGAAAACAGGAACAAGGAAGCGGTAGAGTGACTCACGACGTGTCCAACAGAGGGCTACCCGTGCTGACAAAGTTGAGCAGAGGTTGTCAACTCTGGAGACAGACATGAGAACTCCCTCATACAGCTCTGAGAAATGCTGACAGCACAGCCCTTACCCGAACTGAATTAAATCTGTTTCTGGGCATGAGGCCCAGATCTCTGTAAGTTTCAAAATCTCAAAGCGACAGGGTACGGTTAGGGTTGAAAACCAATGCAGATGACAAATAACAAGGAGTGAGGTTAAGCTGGGATGAAGACGTACAGAAGAGTGCACATCAGAGGTGCCACCATGTGCCACCAAGAGATCATGGGGCCTCCCCTTTCACATAAATGAAGACAATGCAAAGCAAAGGCAGCGAGCAGTAGATGTTTCTAAGACAGAGCAAATGTGATGTGGACAAGGACAACATAAGCAGCAAGAAAAAGCAGACTACGAGGCTGGAGAGAGAGCTCAGGGCATGAAGGCCTCTCTTAAAAAAAAAAAAAAAAAAAAAAAAAAAAAGATTTTAATCTACATGGAACAAGAAGGGAAGTCATTCCCGCTGTCCTCAGATCCCCCACGTATGGCATGGCATACACATACCCACACAGAGGGGAAAAAAAACAGCAAAATATAATCTACTGCTCCTCTGTGCCAGTGTTAACTCAGATGAGGCGAACTGGGATTTAGAAAAAGAGATATAAGCAGGTGACTTAGAAGTGTCTCCCACCACTTCTCCCAAGCATCTTCTAGAAAGATCCCTGGAACTACAGACGGTGGTGGCTTCTGCCCCATCTGAACTGCTAATACTGACACAAATATAATCAGTTATCTTTGTGTTGGTACTCAAATATAAAACATAAATTCAAGTGTCAGTCATATATACCCAGTCAGGAGGAAGCTGTATTCAGCATTTTTAGGGTACTTGACTTGGAACAGCCATCTGTCACCTGAGGTCAGGTGTGGTACATTCTACTTGTGAGTTTTGGGGTTTTTTTTTTTTTCCTTCGTTTGTATTTTCAAGACAGGGTTTCTCTGTGCAGTCTTGGCCGTCTTGGATTTGCCTTGTAGACTAGTTCTACTTGTGGTTTCTAGTGAGCACTGAAAATGTTTCTGATTTTGAAGTATTTGGGGTTCCACACTTTGAAATTAAAGATGCTCGACCTGGGTTGGGCTGGACTGTACTCGGGGAAGTCAATACCCAAGAGGAAGACACAGAATGTTTTTCAGAATGTTTACAGAATCTGCTAAGTAAAGTGCTGTCCTTAAAACTTTTTTCTATGGGAATAGCAGCCAAAACGCGCTCTTTTAAGTTCTGTTTTAAACCCAGGGATTCCTTACTCTGTATTAATGACTTCTTGGGCTGGCACTGTCCACAAACTCAGGGCGAGGCTCCAGAATCCCTTGTTTGCTGCAGAGCCTAGAAAGATCCTTGTACTCCCTGGGTTTCAGATTCTTAACGGCAAAAGGAAAACATCAAGCTCAAGTGAGATGCTGCTTTGAGTATTCCATTACATGTCCTGGGGAGCAGAAATTCTATGTACGCCGCAGTCAGCCAAGGGAGACGGCTCTGTGGGTAAAGTGCTTGCCATTCAGGCTTGGGGATCTGAGTTCAATCCCCAGCACTCTAAAACAAACAAAACAGACTTGGAAAGATGGCTCAGCAGTTACGAGCAAGCACAGAGGCAGGATTGATAGCCAGCACTCATGTTGGGCAGTGTACTCATCACTTTTCTATTGCTGTGATAACAACACACCATGACCAAGGCAACTTATAGGAGGAAGGGTTTATTTAGGCTTATGGTTGCAGAGAGATGAGAGTCCATCACGGTGAACAAGTGTGGAAGCAGTGGGAAGGCATGGTGGCTGGAGAAACAAGCTGAGCGCTCACTTCTTAAACCACAAACAGAAAACAAGGACAACGCACTAGGAACGGCAGGAGGCTTTGAAACCTCAAAGTCTGCCCCTACTGACATACTTCCTCTAGCAAGGCCACACCTCCTACAGCTCCTAAATGCCATCAAAAACTGGGAGCCACATGTTCAAATGCCTGCAACTACGGGGGACATCTCATTCACACAGTCACAGGTGGTGCACAGCTGCCTATAATTTCTGCTCCAGGGCATTCCAGCCCCTCTTCTGGCCTCCAGAGGCACTGTAGTCACTAGACCACACCCATACACAGATACACATAATTTAAAAATAACATACGCCTTGAAAAACAAAAACCAAAATGCCAGGCAGGCATGATGACTGAACTTGTAATCCAAATGCTGGGGAGATGGAGAAAGACAGCATTTGGGGTTCACTTGCCAGCCTGCCACCCCTAATCTGTACATCTCAAGAAAATAAGAAATAGGAGACCCTCTGTCAAAAGACCAAGGTAAACAGTTCCTTAGGTAAAAGGCATCAGTTGTTGTCTTCTGGCCTCTACATGCAAATATACATACATACATACATACATACATACATACATTCATATATATTGCTCCTATATATACACACAAAAAGCAAATTATTCATACAATGCATAATTTTAGCCACTTTTATTTATGTCACAGAAAAAAAAAAATAAAGCAATACCCAAATATTGCTTTATGCACATAAGGAAATATATAATTTCAGAAATTACATATAGATTTCAAAATATTTATATTTTACTTCCTTTTGTCTTAAAGAATATAATGAGACATGTTCAACATACAATTTAGCTTTGAACACAGAGGATCACAAACGCCAGTGCTGACAGGGCAGAAGGGCACAGCAAAGACAGAAGCAGCCCAGAAAAGAATGGCAAATTCCAGACCAGGCAGCCGCCAAAAAGGCAGCCACTGCCCAGCTCCAGGCCATTGAGGCTTTGGGGGAAACATGCCAGGGCTTCCCAGCTTCATGAACATGTCCCCAGAAGACATAAACTATCTGCACAGTTAAAAGCTAGAAACTAAATTATCGGCAAATTCCACACAGTCCAAGTGCGACATGGCTGAGGCTGCTGGTTTTCACAACGTCCAGATGTATGTCATGCTTCTGTGGGTTTTAAGCCTTTAAAGCATGACAAATGCATAAAACAGGAAGGAGTCTCCTTGTGTCCACCGGCAGTTTGACCACTGGGTTCTGTGGTAGCCAGCTGGAGCAGTAATGGCAGCACAGTACCCAGAGCTGCCTTCATACCCCGTGCCTCGAAAGAAGCCACCTCGACAAGGCATTAGTTTGGAGGAAACATCTGAGGGTTTGAGTGGGGAGAACACCTGATAGATGAATTCTTTGTGTACTAAATATCAGGCGCCCTTTCACACCTGCTGATAAACCTCAGTGGGTTTTGTTCTGCCGACAGCAGTCCGATGTCTCTGCCTCACTGCATTCAAATGAGCAAAACAGGTGGCATAGGTAAGATCACTCTTGTCTTCCTTTCAAACAGAAAAAAAAAAAAAAACTTTCCCTACACCACTTCTTTCTTTCTTCCTTCCTTTCCTTTTTAACACAAGGCATTAAACAATCTGGCAGGCATTAGCAGAAAGATGGGATACACAATTCCCTCATCTTCAAAGCACAGTGAAATGCAATCTTCTGCTACTAGACCATGGTAAGAGCAGGGCTTTGGTGCAAGGCGAGGACTGAGCTACTAGGAGGGAGACCTCACTCAGAGGAAATGTCCTGTGTATAGACTCAGAGAAACTGAGGGAAAAACAGACACATATCCCCAAAGGAGCCTGAATGAAAATATCAATCCAGTAGTAATTACAAGTGTTCAATAAAGCCATCAGAAATCAAAAGCACTGTAAGATGAACATGGACTGAATCCAGCACAGTGAGGGAAATGCCGTGGATGTGGCATTGAGGGGCAGGGGTGGGGGGTGGGGGGGGGGAGGGCTCCTCTGCACTGAGACTCACTGCTGCCCAGGGAGGCAAGATCAGACCGTGTACTTCTAGCGTGAGGACAGATCAAGATGCAAGATCAGAAGGCTGGCTTCCGACTGACACCGATCATTTGTGCGCCTGGTAAAGACGGAAAATCTGAAGTTAAATATCATTACGTGGTAGATGCCAGAAGCCTCTCCCAAGAGCCACCTCACGTGGCTAAGGGATACTCACCCTCACCATGCAAATCACAGCAGCTTTTCAAAAGAGGGAAGGACAGAAGGAGAAGCTTGCTGCGGCTGGCTACTCAAGGACAGGATTTAAGCTTTTCTAAGCAAGTGCTGTTTAAAAAAAAAAAAAAAAACACTTCCTGCTCTAAAAGATCCATCTGAAGAACGGCTTTTCTCCACGCTCACTGGCTAGAGTGTTTAGACGGGTAAATATCCTTTCAGCAAATACCTAAACTTCAGCAACAGCTTCAGGGAAGGAACAAAATGAAGGGTGTAAGAGGCAGGAGATCAAATCCTCAAGAGGAGTCCACTGTACAATGGACAACAGAAAGGGGAGAGAAAGCCAGGCATCAAACTACAATGAGTGTAATAGAAGAAGAAGAAGAAGAGGAGGAGGAAGAGGAGGAGGAGGAAGAGGAGGAGGAGGAGGAGGAAAGAAGTCGATGTGCAACATGTGTCAGGCCCAGTGATACAATCTTCTTATTCCCACTCATCAGATGAGGAAAACCCAGGAAGGTGGTAAGACAGGCAATAAATAAGTGGCAAAACTTAAGAAATACATTCTTCTTTCAATCCCAGAATCCAATGCCAAGGACAGTGTAGAACACTCAAGGCTCTCCACTGGCCTCTACATGTATATGTAGCCATGCGCACCCTCATATGTCTCCCCATACACACCTTCACGTACATATAAATTTTTTTAAAGCACAATAGAAAGTTAATTCACTAGCAGTACAGACCTCCCAATGTATTTTCTATTGATGAGAAGAGTAGTGCTGCAGAGCAAAGGATGGATGGTGTGGTCCCCCAGGGAGACATAAGAACATGGCACACCCAGGATCTTCCCAGTGGAAGAAAGTGCGCACGGTCTAGATCTCACTTGTTACCATGCTAGAATCCTGCACTGTTTCCACTAGTAACCTGGCTGGTCTCTAGTCAGAACATGACTGCTCATCTCTCAAAGAACACCTCTATACAGACACTTAAGGGAGCACAGAGGGACTTAAGCTGGAGAGCTGCAAGGCCTACCACTCTTCCCAGAATGCTTCTTAACACTCTGTGGAGAAGATACACACAATGGTGTCCACTGACCACCATGACGGCTTCCATATTGGCTCAAAGAATGTGACCGCTGTGCAATAAGCTTCAAAGTGGTCCTCGTCACTGCTTACCTGGGACTGATGAGTGCTATCCCCCAACTGTCTGACCAGCAAGATGCCCCGAGGAACATCTCTTGATCTTGTACCTGCTGTGACAGCTGAAATGGCCCCTTTACACAGACTATAAAGTCTAGACCTTCTCAATGGCACCAGACAGACAAATGGCTAAAAGGCATCAGAGAGCAAAGTGTTAATTAAAAAAAAAAGGGGGGGGGGTTAGATGTTTCTCAAATGCATGTACACACACACACAAAACAAACACCAGCGAAACAAACAGCAGCCATAGAACAGCAAGGGATGAAGGTCAGACCTGTGCAGGTGGCTCTGCTGAAGAAAGAGGACAATTCTGAGAGCCAGGCTAGGGTGTCAAGTCTAATGCTTGAGTTTACATATTGCAACACGAGAGATGCAGTTTTGGTGTTGACAGTATGTGCAATGGGAAGGATGAGCTGCTGCTCCCTCTTTGTTCTAGGATCAAAGTTGAAGATCTCGAGTTCTCAAGCTACAGATGACCCAGCCTGGTACATGTGGCCCAGGCTTAAAGAAGCTGCACAGCCTCGCATCTCTGAACGCTCCCCTCTTCAGGCATATCTGGAGGGTACACTAACCCTACACCTCTCCTGGACACTTCTGCTTTGCATCGTTTTAATCTTGTCAACAAATACATGCAATTCATTGAATACGCGATATTGTGAAATCGTTTCCTCTTGCGTTTTATTTTTGCTAAGGATTAACTTTTATATGTGCATCTGTGTGAGTGATGCAAATGTGTACATTTGTGTGGGTACCTGCCATGTGTGTGGGTGCCAGCAGGTTCCAGAAGAAGGCTTAGGGCCTCTTGGAGCTAGAGTAATGGGTAATTGTGTGCTGTGCAGGGTGGGTGCTAGAAACAGCCCTCAGGTCCCCTGAAAAGACAGAAGATCTCTTAGCTGTTCGGCCATCTCTCTAGCCCCTGACTCCTTCACTTCCATAAAACATTACCTACAACATTTCCAGTCAGGAAAAACTCCTCTGAGGAGATGACAGATGATTTCAATAGTTAGAAAAGTTTGGATACTGACCCTCTGAAAGGAGAAAAACAAAGAAGTGAAAGTGACAGACTAAACAGAACGTCCTATTTTTGCTGTATCTGCTTGAATCCACAAAACTGAAGGAGAGAGAAAAAGTTAGGTGACTATGGACAAAGACAAAATTAACATTCAATAAATTAATTTATTAATTTTAAGCAGTATTACCTAAGACGACTCTTGCATTACATGCTGCCACAGCAGCACTAATTGTAAGTAAAACAAACATGAATACCCAATAATGATACATGGGCTTTCTTAATTATCCTACATTTCTATTAACAGTGGAATACCATGAGGCCATCCAAATGAGGCTCGGTGCAGGAGGGCTATTAAATGACACAAAAGTGCTTTTGATTGAGCATCAGGGAAAATATTTGGATGGAGTAACAGGGAAACCTGTTACCTACATTTCCGTTTCCATTCATCAGGAGGACAATATGTTTGGGACTAGCCTGGTCTACATAATGAGGCCCTGTAGTAAGGGGCTGTGCTAGCCCACTGCCAAATCCTCCCATTAAACCGGAGCAACAAGAGACCACCACCAAGAACCCAAGGCTGTATTTCCAGTTAAATCGGGTGAGTAGTTCCCACCACAAACACTGTAGTACAGAGACCTGTGGGGAAGCTGCAGAGGAAACAAGCTGAGCTGAGCAGCAGGACCCAGAGGGAAGAGACAGAGGGAAAGGGCCTGGGAGGGCAAGGCAGTATGAGGCGCATGAGAAAGCCTGGGCAGCCGCGGCCTAACACAAGGTGCTGAGCTGGAAGACGGTCAGTGAGTCCTTGCCATGAGAGCATGAGGGCTGAATTTGATCACAAGAAGCCTTGGTGGCATTTGCTTCCAACACTAGCACTGGGAAGGTGGGGAAAGGCTGAGACCTGGAGCTTGCTAGTTAGTCAGCCAATATGCCAATGAGAGACCCTGCCTGAAAAAAAAGTGGACTTAAAAAAAAAAAAAAAAAACTATGTAAAAGGTAGATGGCTTCTAATGAGTGAGACATGAAGTTGATATCTGGCCTCCACACACATGTGCATATACAAGCACTTGCATAGCACTAGACTGAAGACAGAAAGATTTCCCCTTCCGAAAGGGCTCAAGGAAAAATGGCTCTCCTTTCCAAAGTCTGAAGATCTAAGCTGTATGGTGGTCCCACCTTTCTACAGCAGAGTCAAGGGGTCTCTGCTAGCATGAGACTCATAGGCAAGAAAAATCTGCCAGACAAAAAAGACACAAAACTGTTGACAGAGAGAGAAGGACTCAAGAGAACAGAAGACAGTTGGTATCGTTTGGGAAATTGTGTCAGGAGGAAGGAGTATAATACAGCCCAGAAGAGAGAACTCTCAAGGCAGAAACAGAATCCAAACTAAGGTACCCCTGGAAATTTTCAGAAGAGTACCTGGAACGCCACAACAGAAAATCTGAGGCCAAGTGAAAGATAGCTATAACAAACGAAAAAGGGAACAACAGGCTTCTTTAGAAAATGAAACTCACTCCGGAAAGGTGCATCCTTTGTCTATAATCCAGAGTTCACAAAACCCTCAAAGACATGAAGAACTCAGTAGGATACAAGTCCTGGAGGAGCAATAGCCCAGAATTAGGTGAACTGAGATTTGGGGGATGAAGAATGGATCTAGCAGGTACAGTGGATCATGACTACAAACCCAGTATTCAACAGCACAAAGCAAGAAGTTTCCCATGTCATGTAGTTATGGCCAACCTGGGCTACATAGAAAAATCCTCCATTGAAAACATGAGAGTGTAATTTAGACAATGAATCTGGAAACAGATAAAGAAAGAAGAAAGGATATAAATCAAGAGTCCATTCGGCACGAAGAGCAAACACACAAGAGAACTAATGACTTCGAAGAACTAGAAAGTTAAAATTGGAAAGGTCTCCATTAATATTTCTATTGCTGTGATAAAACACTGTGACCAAAAGCAACCTAAGGGTTTATTTGACCAGAACGTCCATATCACACTCCATCATCAGAGGAAGCCAGAGCAGGAACTGAATGAGAGGCCATGGGGGAGTAAAGCTTCTTGGACTGATCCCCATGGCTTGTCCAACCTGCTTTCTTATATACCCCAGACCTACCTGTCCAGGGGTGTTACCACTCATAACAGGCTGGGTACTCCCACATCAATCACTAATTAAGAAAATGTCCCACAGGCTTTCCAACAGGCCAATCTGGTGGGAGCAACTTTTTAGTTGAGGGTCTCTGTTCCCCAATGACTCTAGCTGGTGTCAAACTTACATAAAAATTAGCCAGTACCAAGAAACAAACAACGTCCCCCCCCCCAAAAAAAACCCTCTAAAGAAATGAAGGTGAAGGCAAAGAATTTAAGTAAACAAAGCATGATTAAATGTAGATAAGGTCTAACACAGAGAAAACGGAAATCTCTGAGCAAGCCATCAAAGGATGGAAATCATCCAAATACTGAAAAGTATAATTTAAAGAAACTAGGCCTTGTGTGCTAGTGCATGCCTGTACTGGAAGCACTCTGGTTAGGCAAGGTATTTCAGAAGAACTGTGGTGAGTGTGGGGCAAACAAGACTACAGAGTGACTTCCAGATCCACCAAGACCAGACAGTAAGACAGCTACCCAAAAATCAACCAATCAACCAACCAAAAAACAAATAAAGTTGGGGAGGAAAAAGTTTTCCTAAAACTCTAAGAGATCTGAAGCCACACAGGCATGCACACACACACTTTCTCTCTAGAGGGAGGACTGATTTGCATATAATGTAGATTTATATAGTTTTTTTAGACAGAATCTCACATGTACTTAGAGCTGGCCTCAAACTCACTAAGGGGTTAAGGCTGACCTCTTTGCCCCTACCTCTTAAGCATTGAGATGACATGCTCTCCGGTTCCACCACCCCCTGCTTGAAACTATCTATTGAACAATGAGCTAGAGCCTCAAGCACAGCTACTCAAAATGACCAACACTAAAACAGAGTTGAGGAAAACTACTGGACTTAGTTATTATGGCAGAAGAAAACAGGGAGACACATTAAAAACATTCTTGGGTGATGATAAAGACTGACTTCCTGGCTTAATTGCTGAACTCAATGGTGCCCATCTTAAAATAAGTTACATACACATGTATACACACACACATTCACACACACACACACACACACACACTCCACACAAATGCCATCATCTAACAGAGTGGCCACACATGGCCATTGCAATGGGCATTTAAAGTTAAATAAACTTTAAATATAATTATTTGCTTGTATGAGCCATGTTGTAAGTACTCAGTAGACACAAGTCACCTTTCGCAGAGAAAACTTGGGACTGGACTGTCTTGTGGATGGCATGTGTGTAGCAGAGCACAACGGAGTGGTCTTACGTCCATACCTATACAATACACTACCTAGCTGTATCTACTCTACGTCAGATATACGAATGCTGACTATTCTTTGAAGTAATGGCAAGCACAAACATCTTCCAGATGACCAGTGAATAATGTAGAGTCTTGTATGCCACCATGTAGCCGGAACTCCAAGTAGTCCAGCAAGCAGGATTTCAAGGAGCTGCTTCATGGCCCCTTGGCGCTTGTATCATCCCAAGGACGATACAGTTGTGCTGAGCAAAGGTTACTAAGCCCTTTATCACTGGAGAGGAACTGGCAACTAATCGTTTCAATTACCAGTCAACATTTATTAGACACCAGGAGCAGACAAAGCTCCAGCATGGGACAGCAGCAGAGTCTCGCTAAAGGGACAAGTATAGTATTTAAGAGACACAACCAATTAGACACACGACTCCCTAGGCAGCTCTCTTCCCCCTACTGCCCAGCCTGAGATCAACCTCTCCTCTCCCCTGTGCTTCTACTGAACTCACAGTGAGTGTGCTCAAAGAACTTCCAGGCAGGTGTGTAAAAAGAACAGATAGAAGTTAGTGTGGTGGGGTGGTGAAGTATTTCTAAATAAGGGAAGTGACATTAGAGAGACTGGATGTCCATACACATCAAAATGAGAGCTGCCAAAATATGTGTTATATGAAAAGCAGAGGCACTAAAAAGAAGTAATTTTAGGGGAAGCAAGTGGGGGGAGCGGCGACTGGGGAGATGCTTCCGTCTGTAAGGTAGCTGCTGTGAAAAGCATGAGAACCCAAGTTTGATGCCCAGTGCCCACCAAAAAACTTGGTGACACACACACTTGCACACATAAACCCAACTCTAGGGAAGTGGAGACAGGGAGATCTGTGGAGCTCCTTGGCCAGCCAGGTTGGTCCAATAGGTGAGCCTCCGTTCCAGTGAGAGACCCTGTTTCACAAAACAGGGTGGATAGCATTCATCAGAAAGGAAGGTTATCCTCCCATCTCTGTGGATACCCACAGATACCTTCATCAGCAAACACAAAAAGAAGTAATTTAGAGATTTGTTTGTTCTTATTTTCTATGTATGGGTATTTTGCTTGCATGGATGTCTACATACCATGTGCATGCAGGGCCCACAGAGGCTGGAAGAGGGTACTGAAGCCCCTGGAACTGGAGTTAAAGCATGTTGTGAGCCACCATGTAAGTGCCGGGAACTGAACCCAGGTCCTCTGGGGGAGCAGAGAGTGTTCTTAACCACTGTGCCATCTCTCCAGCCTCAAAAGTAATTTAGAGGACAGGAATGAGAAACTTGGAAAATAAATGGGTAAAAAGATCAAATGTTTCCCAGTTCTCTTCAGCTGTCATCTGAACAGTCAAGGTCACAGAAGCGGGTAAATATTCAGAATGAGGTTTGAATCAACTACAAAAATAAAGAAGCATCTTTAACTACCTGAAATGCCCTTCCAACCAAGTCGTCAACAGTCTTGTTAAGTCATTACTTTTTTTTTTAGAGTAATGAAATGGATGCTTGGAATATAATGAGAGAAAACAAAAACAAAAACTAAAACTAAAACAAAAACAAAAAACACTGAGTGGAGGGCAACAGGTGCCATATCACCAGTATCTGCCAGTGAGGTTACACATAACCAACAGCACCAGAGCTCCGAGTTGGAATAAACGGTGTTCCCTTGGAACAGGGCACCGGGGTGACAGCAAGAAGAAAAAGAAAAAAGAAGCCAATCAAATCCCCTCACTCCGGTGGGAGCCTTTCCCTGTCAGAATGTCTGTTTATGTTTACTCATGCCTGGCTCTGGTCCAGATATCCTGCACGGCTCTCTTTTCCATTTTATTCTATGGAGAAAGATTTGGCAACTGAAATCTATTATGATGTCAAAGGAGGCTGACAACAAAAACTGCACCCCGCTGAGTCGGTCTGCACAGGGCTACGTTTACAACAGGATCATCTTAAGGATGATAAGGGCCTCAGATTAAGCACTCGGCCCTAGTTCCCTGACATCAATAATGGTAAGGGCCTGGATAACTTCCAGGCATTCTCACCACTGTTTAATTTGTCAGAATCCATCAGGAGCATTACAACCGCAAACCTGCCCTCCAACGTGCATCATCATTCCCACGCTCAGATCCGCATCCGCAGGAACTTAACTAAGACGGCGGCGGTGTAATTACTCAGACTCCTGGAGGACTCGCCTCTCCGGTTGCAATTCTTCCATGTGTTAGCGCCTCACTCTTCTTAAGTACCATTCTCAATTAGTTCTCTCAGATCACTTAAAAATTTGGCTCTCGTTCTGTAAGATGTCTCTGTGCTTTCAAAATTAGTCCCTCATTACAGTGTAAAGGTTCCCACTGGGCTCAAATTAGCAAGATTTTCTGTTTACTTCATTTTTTTTTTGTGAACCAGGAACTCAGGGTAGCTGTCTGGGGCTACAGCAGTTAGCTGACAACTGTTGGGAAGGTCTGCAGGTAGAAAGGAGGCACATCAAAATACAAATGATGGGAACAATCAGTCCATGTTCCAAGCAACTTAGGATACCACTTGGCTTCTTCTACCAACGACCAACTCTACAGACTGGTCACAATTTTAAAATATAAATATAAACTCTCTTGAAAAAAAAATCTCATTTTATTCACATTTATCACAGCCAACTGTACCAATTAGTAAACACCAAAATGTGTTTTGTGATATTAAGACAGATACATACACTGGGCTTATACCAATAATCTCAGTACTCAGTAGGCAGAGGCAGGTGGATCTCTGTGAGTTTGAGGACAGCCTGGTCTTCAAAATGAGTCCAGGACAGCCAGGACTACACAGAAAAACCCTGTTTAAAACACACACACACACACACACACACACACACACACACACACACACACAAATATTTAATGTCAAAGATAAGTAACTTAAAACTTTTCAAACAAGTGGATGTTTGACTTATACCTGTAACCCCAGAACTTAAAAGGTAAAGGTAAAAGGAGTTCAAAGTAATCCTTAGCTACAGAGTTAAGTTCAAGGCCAGCCTAAGTTACATGAGACTGCCTGAACAGAACCCTTTTCATGAGAAGTAGTTTCTATGTGCATGTGTGTTCACATCAGCTCCACGCCATGTTCCCACTGACACAGATCTAAAATAAATATGCAATACCACTGTAACGACAAAGAATATTTGGCTATAGTAATGTTAGCAAAACTAATCCATCAGCAGGTGTGCCATCTCTGAAGACTCTACCCATGCCTATGTGCAGAAACTAGGCTCTTGCAACCCTTTGATTAGTCCTAATACAATGAATACAGGGAGATGGTCCACAGATACTAAGTAAATCTAGCATACACAACTTGTGCCCAAATTGGCTTATTTCACATTTCTGTACTTTGGAGGAAAAGCAATTACTGTATGACAGTTGCACCTGGACTTTGCCACGTGGCCAGCACACAGAGAGGGCTGCAGAGCCCGAGACTCAGTAGTGAGAAAATTACATTTTATCCTTATTTGCTAAAACATCAAAAGAATATTTTTCCTATGGAATATGTTTGTATTGAGTTAGGCTAAGTCTACGCAGAGCTTTGGAACAGTCGAGATGAGAGATGGATCTGGGTAAATCGAAGCCCCAGTCATCTGCCACTGAAGATAATGTTGATGTGGCCCCAATTGGACCTCACCAGCTGCCTACAATAACAAAATAATACACTGGCTAAATAAGCCACCAATCTTTCATTTCTGCTTAGCTACACAAGGAGGGGTATGTCCCCGGTGTTAGAAGGCTTCCCACGATATTCCTATGGTTCTACGGTTAGGTTTGACCACGTCAAGTCTGAGTGAATCCTAAGAGTAGGCAGCACAACAGCATGCTCTATTTCCATCCCTTCAAGAAAGTCTCCCTCCAACAGCAGATACTCAAAGGACCAGAAGCAACAACTGATGGACCTGAATAAAGAAGTTACTTCATGATAGCAGGCAGAAAAATTACTACCCCAATTAACCTAACCAAAGACAATGAGGCCTAAGGTGAATAAAGAGATGAAAGACAGGAACAGTGCTAAGAAGAGTATAGGCCAGCAAGCCAGCTGCATGAAACATCCCTTAATGAAAGAAGACGCTTATCTGGAGGACCTTCCTCAGGAGAGCTGTATGCTGAACCGAAAACAGAACTCCCTAAGTAAGAAATTACATCCCCAATTGTAATGGAATATAATCAGAAATCAGGAAAAAAATCTATAGATTCACAAAACACAAAGAGAACAAGCGGCATGCTCTCAAATTACATCATCATCATCATCATCATCATAAATTTGCAAAGGAAAATTAGAAAATATCTTGAGGTGACCCAAACAGAAAACATACCAAAGCTTACGAGGCATGAGTAGAGCTGTATTCAGAGGGAAACTGGTAGCTGCACACACTAACACAGAAAAAGATGGCATCGTGAAATCCTGTCTCATCACTAACTTGGAGACAACTTTTTTCTTTCTTTCTTTCTTTCTTTCTTTCTTTCTTCCTTCCTCCCTTCCTTTCTTTCTTTTTTGTTTTTGTTGTTGTTGTTTGTTTGTTTGTTTGTTTTTGTGTGTGTGTTGTTTTTTTTTTTTTTTTTTTTTTTTTTGAGACAGGGTTTCCTATGTAGTCTTGGCTGACCTGGAACTCACTTTGTAGACCAGGCTGGCCTCGAACTCAGAGATCCACCTGCCTCTGCCTCCCAAGTGCTGGGATTAAAGACATGTGCCACCACCACCCAGCCTGGAGATAACTCTTAAGACTCAACATCTGCAGCAAGCAGATTTAATCAGCCAAGACACAAGGTTGAAGTGATGCTCTCTCAGAGTTATGCATACAACGGGAGCCTCTGGAAGAATATGAACTTCTTACCAAACATTCCTTCAATGAAGACGTTATAATCACAAGTTAGCAGAAGACAAAACTTAAAATTTCCCACCAGTTTGAACATAGTGCTTTTGGATAGAAATTCCTAGAGTCACGAATGCAAGTTATGAGACTTACAATAGTTACCTTGCTTGGAGGCCTATGATCTTTCTCCTAGTCTGACTAAGCTACCTAACATGCAGATGAATGTAACAGAAGTGCATTCCTTAGAAAACTCCAGAACACCTCTCTTCTCAGGAAGCACGTGTTTAACGACCCCCAAACAAACAGCAATCAGAATGGCCTCTACCAAGATCAGAGTGGGTGAAGCTAGGGGTGGAAAGGGGATGCTAAGAAAAGAGAGCCTTGGTTCCTAAGACCACAGAGTCACGGGTAGCCCAAGAAACTGAAAACATCGATGCTAGAAAGTTAAGGGGGCATTGCCCATATCCTTGCTGGTGACGGAATCAAGGCGGCAAAGCAGAAACAAACAAGAATTTTAAAGAACAAACAAATTTTTATTTGAATATGAAGTATGTCCTTGAAATTCTCAATTCCAAAATAATTCTAGACAGGGAGCAAGAACAAGTGTCATTTCCCTGACCCTGCTTACCCTAAGGCAGCCATCTTACACAGCACCGGAACCTGAGAACGCGTTCTGACGCATAACTTTTAACTGCATGATGACAGACATTCTCTGCTCGGTTTCACTTACTGTTTCTGCAAGCCCCGGGCGGCTTACTGCAGCTAACCTCCCCAAGTCTCCATGTGCTCACTGGACCCATGAGGGCAGCACATGGGGCTGCTTTATCTCTGAAGGACTCAAAGAGAGGGCATTAGGATGCTATCTAGCAGATCACAGCATGTTATAACCACTAAACAAGACTCCTAAGGATTTCCAGGGTGGCCCTGACATCTTCCCTGAGGCCCTGCATACTTTGCACTGACACAGGGATAGGATCTGCAGCAACCAAAAATCTGAATAACTGCACGGGGCAAAAAAAGAAAACAAGAGAGAAAGAGAGAAAGAAAGAAAAGAAAGGAAGGAAAAAAGAAAGAAAAGCAAGCACAGCACACTGTAAGGAGCATTGCACCTCTGCTCTCGTGCAGATTGACTTTTTGGCAGTGCTGTCAACAGGGAGATATCAGCTTCAGGGAAGAATAGCTAGATGCTGTTATAATTATATTTTCCCATCTTCAGAGTACTTAAGCATTGGATTTGTTTTTAACTGAACGGACTGAACATATACTGGGACCAACCCTACCCATTGCTAAATCTACTTGTGTCAAAAATTCAAACAAAAGAAGGTTATTAAGGAGCCGAGGCTTTCCATGACTTTTAGAGAGGCACCCAGATGTACCTTCTGCACAATGCAGGAACAAGCTACACACACAAACTATGAGTGGGCATCTTAGCGCAGGCCTGGGAGCCCAGTCTCTGGGAGGCAGAGGCAGGAGAATATGAGTTCAAGGGCAGGCAGACTTACACTGAGTATGTCTCAAACAGACAAAACCACAGAACCACACATACGAACCCAGACACAACCAAGCTAACTGTTCTCACAAGTCCCTTTAAAGGCCCTCTGGCTTTGACGCTGTGGGCACATGCCCATACTCAGAATGCTCCAGGGATTTTCCTTCCACAATTACATTTTAAGGGCCCAGGCATTTCACTGACAGAGAGGGAGTTGCTGGTGAGTTTCTCCTCTTTTCTGAGTGTAACGGGCGAAGGGGAACTCTTAAAGAACTTTGTTCTCTGTTACTCTTCCTACATCCCCCACCTATCTTGCAAATCAGTAGTTTTCAAGACCCACCACATACAAACCATCTGAAACACGCAAGTGTCTGCTGTTTCCACCAACAGGCATTTGGGGGGGGGGGGTGCGGGCGAGGCAGTCAGATGAAAGGACCAATAACACATCCACTAACCAGGTGAACAACTAGGGGCAGACAACATCGTTTCATTTAAACACTCAAACTTTCTTACACTCTCTCAACGTCAGATCAAGTAAGAATCCGATTTGGGCAACCCCAGCCATGATTTTCAGGCTAATGCAGTCATCTCAAACCAAGTGGCTCAGATAGAGAATATTCCCCATGGCTCATGAGTCCCCATTACTCACCCTGGGCTTATGAGTTTAAATGCTCAGTCCCCATTTTGTGGTGCTGTAGGGGAAGGTCAGTGGAGGTGGGCCATGAGGGATAGTACCAGCCCTGCTCCCATCCCAACTCCCTGACTGCAAGCTGATGTTACGCAACCGGCTCCACAAGCTCCCATCACCAGGGTATGTACCAGGGTGTTCTGGGTGCCATGCCTTGCCGGCATGTTGGACTGTGCTCTCTGAACTGTGAGCCAACAAATGCCTCTTGTTCCGTAAGTTATTTCTAGCACATATTTTGTCACAGGGGTAAGAAAAATAATATTGACACAACTTAGACCATAGAAAAACAATGGGACAAACTCAAAAACTCCATCCTATATTACACACATCAGTTAATTTCTAATATACCTTGATTTCTTTGGTTGTAAGCCTCGCCTTTAATGGCTGAGCCACCTCTCCAGCCCATACCTTGATTTCTTAAACTCAAGATTTACTCACAACAGAATCAAAGGAAAGACTTGGGTACGTGGGGACACAACTTAGCTTGTGAACTAAATCAAAACTTGGTTTGAACTAAAGGGAAGATACCATTAGCTTTATTGAACCACCAGCTAGTGTCCAGTTCTGTTTCTCTCAACATGAACATATGTTCCTCTTAATTTTAAAATTACTTCTTTTTTCCTATGCTGGTGTTATTCAAGAGCCCTGCTTATTTTGGCTATGGAAACAACATAAGAAGAGCCACCCAGAGTCCCCCATTCCAAGGGAGGAGTTTCCCAAGAAAAGCAAAATTTTGCTGTTGTGTTTCCTTTCTGCCCTGCCCACAAGCACGCAACATTCTTCCACAGGGAACTCCAGGGCCATGTGGAGGAGGCACCAAGCACAGAACTACTAGGGGGCAGGTGTGGGCAAAGACACCCGTTCACAATCACTTAATGGCTCCGAAAAAGACCGGAACTGGTGAAATGCAGAAGTGAGGCAGTCAAGTAAACCCACACGCATAAAGAAAGGTCTGGAAATGCAAACTATGAAGAAAGGAGGTCTCTTTTATTTCACAGAGTGCCAGAAGAAATCAGACTCTCCCATCGAGAAGGCAAACCTGGAACTGACATCTATGACCAAAATCACCCACAGCATAGCCACAGACCTAGGAAAAAGCAAGAGTTGGCATGGGGGTGGGTTGGGGGAAGCAAAGGAAGAGGCAGGGGAAAAAAAAAAAAAAAAAAAACAAGAGTCCTGCAAGTGGGACATTAGTTTCAATGAAGAAGGGCCATCGCTGAGAACAGTGTGAATGAAGCCCTCACATAAAAGACCTCTGTGGGCAAGCCTCTCCTGCAGACAGATGTGGAAGCTGGTGAGCTCAGCCTCACATTTGGAAGGGTTGTGGAACTGGAGCTGTGATATATAAAGTGAGACCCAAATGCCAAGGTTCTGACTGGGCCAGGCCAACGTGGCTGTTTGTGTTGGGCCGAAAACACTTTTTCCCCCCACTGAGCAGAGAATTACGGTAAACATCTGCTCACCATGACCACAGAAGAGGTGGTTGTTTTCAACCACGGGTCATTTTAAAGGAATAAATCCAATTAATAAAGCTGCACAGTAACAGTATCCAGTCTTGCAAGGAGTCTGCCAGCTTCTCTGCACCGTCCTATTCATTAAGAAGGTACTTAGTCCTGAAGGTTTCTTCATGTTGTCTTTGAGACTTCTTAGGGACCAACTGAGGTAGGGAAGTTTCTGTGTCTAAAGATGCTTAAAATCCAAGCTGATTATATGTCTAACTCATCCTTTAGATGGTTATTTCTAGGTGGCTCTTTTGTCCTACTATTAAGACTTTTGTGTAGTATGGAAAACCAATGTTACATATGAATATTAAGTCAGGACTGTGGATACAGTAAAGTATTTGTCCTAAAACATGAGGACCTGAGTTCAGATGCCCAGCACCCATGTAAAAAGTAGTGTGGCAACACACATCTATAAGGGCATCCCTGGGGCTCACTGGCCAGCTGGTATAGTAAAAGACCCTGTCTCAAAAGCTAAGGTGCAGCGGGGCGATGGCTCACTGGGAAAGTGTTGGATGTCCAAGACTGACTATCTGAGTCTGGGTCCTTAGGACCAACAGAAAAGCAATATGCCCAGTGCACACACATGTAAGTCACTGCAGGGAGATGGGAGGCAGAGACTGGAGAATGGCCGGAAACTCACAGACCCACTACCCTGGCATACACAGCAGTGAACAAGACAGACCCCCATCTCAGGGTAGAAGGCGAGAGGACCAACATAAGCTGTCATCTGACTTCTACGTGTATGCCATGGCCCTGTGCACTCACACACACACCAACACACAGACACACAAACATTTTTTTTAATTAATTTTAAAAAATTTAATGAAGAGCAATTAAAGAAGGCAACCTATGTAAATATCTGGCCTTCACAAGTATACACACATGCATGGACATGTTCACACACCTGAATGCACAGGTACAACATATACAAGGATGTACATATACACATACAACTAAAAATTACAATTAAGGATTCAGATGGGTGTGCTACATGCCTGTAATCTAAGCACACTGTTGGCTAACACAAGAGGATCAAGGGTTCAAGGCCAGCCTGGGCTACTAAATGAAGGTTCTGTCTCAGAGATTAAAAGAAAAAGCAAACAACAATAAAATCAAGAATGGGGATATGAACTGGGTGTGGTGGTCCACATCTGTAATCCCAGCACTCACGGAGGGAAAGGCAGGAGGATCCCCATGAGTTTGAGGCCAGCCTGGTCTATAAAGCAAGTCCAGGCCAGGCAAGGCTACACAGAACAGCCCTGTCTCGAATTAAAGAAAGAAAAGATAAGAAAGAATGGATATATGGATCTTTAACAGCCTGGAATATGTGAGGTGCACAATTTGAATGGCAGAAACATAAAAAATTACTTAAGTAAAATAACACAATTTAAAGTTCTGATTGAAAACGTGACCTATAAATGTCCCAGATAACATCTCTGTGTCAAAATGTCTCTTTGAAAATGACTAGAGAATGAATATAATCAAGAATGGTTTTGGTTTTTTAAAAAAAATCCCTTATTTGGTTCCTTCTTTAGAAGAGAGAGAAGCTAGCAGGAAACCAAGTACCATGTTGTCATTCATGTTGCCAAAGGACAGCCAAAGCCTCACTTCACCTTTGGACAACCAGTAACCATCCCTCCAATATAAGAGCCACTTATCAATAACCAGTAGCCAATCTTCCAAATAACAGATATGTGTGACTAACATCAAATGTTCCCAATTAAGAAAGCAAATCAGGTTCACAGAACCCCCCAAATGCCAATGTGAGTTAAACAAACTCCCACAACTGCCTTCTAGATCAATGAAAGGCAGTGCTGGAAGCTGCTACAGGAGCAAAGCCAGAAGCTAAGGGTTACTGGCCCTGGCCATGGTTGGGTTAGTGAGAGCAATCCACAGCACACCAAGTTCAGTAGACACAAAGAACTTTTCTCAGCTGGGGATGAGCCTCAGAACCCACCTTTAAACACACGCACAGAAGGTGGACATGGTGTCTATACCTGTAATCTCAGCACTAGACAGGCAGAGAAACACAGAGCCCTGGAGGCCACAGGCCAGCAAACCAAGATTGGTTGGCAAAATACAAGCCACTGAGAGACTCTGTCTGTCTGTCTGCCTGTCTCTGTCTCTCTGTCTCTCTCTCATGCATACACACACACACAACAAGCAAGCATGCAAACAAACAAACAACCAAGGTGGGTGA
This sequence comes from Acomys russatus, assembly GCF_903995435.1. Lineage (NCBI taxonomy): Eukaryota > Metazoa > Chordata > Mammalia > Rodentia > Muridae > Acomys > Acomys russatus. Next base: position 27,553,107 of record NC_067149.1, read on the forward strand.
TGTTTGAGGAAAACACCTCAGGTTGATCTCTGATGTCTGACATCCACACACATCTGTCTGTCTGTCTGTGCTTTGCCCCTTCCCCCCCCCCCCGCCCCGAGTTCTCTCTCAAACACATACACAGAGGCAGAACATTTTCTCTATTCCATTTTCCCATTTTTCCCAGAAACTGAACTTAGTCATTCATATAAAGCTAGAGTTTAGTAAACTCACAAATGGATCCATATTAAATTCACCATCTCCACTTACTCCAGCCACTGCCATAGCAGCTGCAAAGCTCCAGATGTGGCTTGGGAAACTGGGACAGCAAGTCAGTTGGTGTTTAAACCTTTCCACCCGCCTGTCTGCACACCTCTGAGATGCCAAGCACTATGAGTGTATGTAGGCACACGAGTCATGTGTCGCTTGGGTGCCTGAGTGCACAAGGGTGGGGCCATGCAAGGGGGCGGGGCAGAGACAAGCAGTGGTATTCAGTAGATGTTACTAGAAGCTACCAATTACAAACACAAACTGCAGGAGTCCCTGGACATGGGAACTTTTTCTCTTGTTGACTTAGAGTCTCAGTTTCTTAAATTTGTGTGTGTGTGTGCGCGTGCATGCGTAGAGGGTATGTGTACATACATATGTACATGCAGAGACATGAGCTATAATATCAGAGCTTTTTCAACACCCCTGCCTTATTCCCTTGCGATACCGTCTTTTCTTGAATTCGTCTTTCTTTTGCTAAGCTGGCTGGTCAGCCTACTCTGGACATTCTTCTGTCAACCCCACCCCCACCTAAGCTCTGGGGTCAAAGGTGCATGCATCCATGCCCAAGGTTTTACATGGATACCGGGGATTTGAACTCAGGTCCTCATGCTTATAAAGCAAGGGCTGTTACCCATGGAAGAACCATCTCCACAGCCTTGCTTACTCATTTTCTACCACACTGATCTGTGCCAAGAAAGGACCAAAAGGAAGCAGAAGGGGAAAGAGATGAGGAGAGCCTCTGTGTGATGCCCAGTTGTTCTTAGCAATAAGCCATAAGCAAAAGAGAAGAAGGTACAACGTGCCCTAGTGGTCTTTAACACCCATCAATGCTTCAGCTGTGATAGAAAGCCAGGTTTAATGAAACTCCATCCTCCCCAACACACTCCCAGAGTTCACGTCTCCAAGTGACTCCAATATCAGAGGCCACTGTGGTCAGAACTGGCACATACGCATGTGCAACGGCACTAAATTACTCCGAGGCGAAAGCACAATACATCCACCATGCTTGGACCACACATGGGCTAAATCAGCTATAATTTTCAGACCTAAGGAGGAGATCCTATCCTTTTAAGGATGTTCCTCATGAAAGATAATCTGACAAATGTCACAACAAAACAATAATGATAACTTGGGGGCGATGAAATAATTTTTTATACTTTAAATGTTTTCCCATGGGAGATGTATTGTTTTAATGTAATGCATTTCACCATGCTTGTCTGTTGATTTAAATTTTGTTTTGATGTTATGAAGAGTCTTTTACTCTGAATTACACAGTGATGCTTGGACACTGATCTGTTATAACTTGGTAATCAGAATTAACGGATTGCCCAATTAATCAAGTCATTTGCATAGATCCAGATAGGGGAATGGATCCCGGCCCAAGGAGAAGATACAGGGGATATAAAGTTATTAATTCCGGAAAGTGTTAAAAGCATGTAAAGTTAAGAGGTCTTTGCTAAACCCTACCATCCTTAATAGGTTCCATTTTTATAATGCAAGGAACATGTACAAATTAAAAATATATTCTACCCAAGGCATATGGAAAATTATGTTTTAAATCAACTAGTTAAACAGACATATAACTGAATTACTCTTTAAGCCTTTGACAATTGATAAGGTTTAAATCATCAATGCCCTCTGATAGGTAAACACATAGATGCCAACCATAAGGCTTCCTCTGTATCTAAAGGTGTTGATAGGTCTGGGTATGGTATGGAGGTACACATCTATAATCCTAGCACTGTGGAGTTGAGACCCAGTCTGAGTCACATAGTGAGATGGTGCCTCAAAACATCAAAATAGACAAACAACAACAACATCAAAATGTTCTGGTCTGTATCAGCCTGAACACTTAGGAAGATGAGGTAACTCAGGCTAGAAGATACTGTTTCACCCAAGGATGCTTGTTGCATCACTATCATTCATCACTTGAAATTCATGGGGAAGTGATACTAAGAATGCCACAATTTAATTCACCAAAAATGTACCCATGCAGACTTACTGTGTACTGAGTAGACTGGTGTCCATAAAGTCCTTCAAAATCAGCTTCTCATTTGCATCATTTATATGGTAAGGCTTAAGAGATGTGTGCCCTTTGGGGGCTAGAGAAATGGCTCAGCAGTTACAAGAGCTTGCAGGTCCTGCAAAGGATGCCAGCTCAGTTCCCAGCAGCCACATCACGTGGCTTATAGCCACCTATAGCTCTAGTGTCAAGGGATCTGACAATCTCTTCTGGCCTCCTCGAGAAGCAGCCATGCATATGATGTATATACACACATGCAGACAAACACACACAATATAAAAATAAATCAACTGTTCATAAAAAGACATGTATACTAACCAACATGCAAGCCAGGTTTTCTGGGAAATTCCCTGCAAGGCCTGGAGCCTCTGCTGCCAGGGACTTTGCTATTCCCCTGGGATGCCTTCTTCCTAGCCCCCACCAAGTCTCCTTCCTATTTTCCCAGCAGCCTCTTCTCCACAGATACAGCCCACCAGAACCTTTTCTTCTGGCCTTGCAGTGGAATGCTGAAGTCAAATGGCCTGCATTGGGACACCTACAACAGCTATTAGGTGGACACCTCAGGCAGAAGTCCCAAAAAGGAAGCAGACAGTGGTGAGAGGACTCCGAGCTCTGGATCACAGAGAGGTAACCAGCTTTCTGAGATATAGCCTGTTTTCAACATGAGAACATCACTTGGAATGTCCAAACACTATGTAGAAAAGGTCACAAGACACATCTCAGAGATGACAGGCTGTTATAGGTTGGCTGAGCCACCTGACATACACAGATATACGCTATCTGCCTGGAGGTTCTTCCCTGCCTTCTACACCAGCACCCGTCTACCCATCACCAACTGATTTACACAGGGCAAACAACCTCCGCTGCTTTACAGAGGGGCAAGGGACCCACCCTCGTCTTGTTCGAGCCCCAGCATTTCCGATACACACAAAACCAGTCCCTGGCAGTTGGGGCTGGGAGCTCCACTGGTACAGTGCCTGCCTTGCAAACATCAAGACCTGAGTTTGACTCCCAGCATCCATGGGAACGTGTGTTGGCACACACCTGAAGTACCAAGAATTGTGAAGGCAGAGATGAGCAGGTCTTCAGAGCTGCCCCTCCAGCCAGTCTAGCCTACTTGGCGAGGTTCCAATGAGAGACCATGTCTCAAAGAGTGGAAGGTACATAAGATATGCCACTCAAGAATGGCCTTTGACCTCCAAGGGTGTTTGTATCTCCGAGGCAGAACTGTGCTAGATGTGGTCCCAGGCACTAAAGGTACTGCTTGTAGTTAAAGTGTTTGTCATCTAGGCCAGAATCCATGTAAATGCCAAGTGGCCAAAGTGCCCAGGTCAATCCATTGTTTGGAAGGCAAAGACAATGGCTCCCTAGTCGGACTGCATCAGTGACCTCTGGGGGTTCAGCTGAAAGACTTTCCATCAGTGAGGTAGATGGACAGCAACTGAGAAACAGCCCTGACTCATGTACATGTATGTACACACACATGCATACACATATGCATGGATACTATACACACATACATGTTGCTCTGAGTTAACATGGAAATACAGAGAGTTAAAGCCTTCTTGGTGAAAACAGCTCATCTGTGGTCCCCAGCTACTGGTTTCCTGCATCTTCTAGCCTCCTATTTTACTAATACTGTCCCTGACACACAACTTGTGACTCTGCAGTTCTACTGGCCATGTAAGTACGGGTTTTCTAAAGGTAGCTGGGATCGACTCTAAGTGGCTCCATCTTTATGGTGGACAATAAAAAGCCTCCCTGGTGAGTGCTTTCATGTGCCAGGAGGATTTGCTGACCCAGCTTGCCGCAAAAGCGCCCCAGGTAGAGGACCAGTGATCTGGGCAGGACACTCTAGCTAACCATACTTCTTCATACAGGTGATTGAGCGGAACAAATCAATCGTTGGCTGGTCAGAGGCTAACAGGACATAAAATGAGGGTTACAAATGTGAGGTTAATTAGAATAATGTACCACAGCAAAACAACTCAAGAGGTGAAAAAGTGGAGGCAATGTTATAAGAGACACATCCACTGGAGACTAAAGGATGTGCGTCTACCTCAACATGCCAGGACGTATTTTCACTCCCCAAAGATCCTGTATTATCAATAAAAGCAAATGCACACACACTATGTAAAAATGTAAAAGTATAGACAGATGATGCATCAAGGACACAGGCTCAAGGTGTGGTCCTGCGGTTCATAGCAACATCATGAACATGCCAAAATAAAACATCTGCAAGTCGTTACTGTAAGAAAAGAGGAGTGCAGACAAGACCAGCTGAGCCATGGTTACAAACCAGTGACCATAAGAAGCAGGGCCTAGGTTCAAATCCCCACATTTGCCCTCCTGCACAGAAAACTACAGGCAGGACACTGTAAGTCACTGTGCCTCAGTTTCCTCATCTTTAAAGTGGACTTTTAGAAGCCTTGGGGCCATGCAAAGTGAATAAACGTCAAATTCTTAGAATCATGTTTGGCAGAAAGCTAGTTCTCAGTAAAGGCAGCGGCCACGGGGCAGACTTCAAAAGCTGGAGTGTTTCTTTTAACCTTTCTGAGCAAAGTTCCTCACAATTAAGTCTTACATGAATTTAGAAAATTCAAGGAGGAGAACAAAAAAAAAAAAAAAAAAGCAGACATCTTGAGTGCTGGACACGCAATTCAGGGGTAGAGGGACTGGGTTTCATCCCGATAAAACAGAGCTAAATGGAGATCGAGGCTGCAGAAGTAGCGGTGACAGAGATGGGGTAAGGAGAGGGACAAGGCTGGGGATGAGGCTGAGAGGAGGAGAAGGAAAAAGAGAGGGAGAACTCGGCATCCATCTCTCAACGTTTTCAGGGCATGGCCTGATGGTACCCAGGAGCACTTTTCCAGTCCCACACACCTGTATAAACCCCAAGGCCCCAGCGTGAGTTCTGTGAAGAGGGTTCTCAGGCAACGGCTCACGTAGAAGAAGAGATGTGTCACACAAGTCAAGTGCTGAGGACACAGATGGACACAGATGAGGCCTGGGCTCACTGCAGCAGGAAGAACTGAGTCGGAAGGTCTGAGAACTTCAGCCCCAGCAGCTCTCAACCAGAGTTTCCTGGCACCGAGGGCCCACAACACTGGGCTGGGCTCACACAGGGCCGCCAAACCCGAAAACACTCAAGGAAACACTTGTGCTCCCAGGCCCTTCTTGCTGACACTCCTGGGGCCTTGGAGAGGGCAGAGGAGGTGGGTCCAGGCTGGCCCACTTCCTGTGCAAACAAAACTCACCCTGACTCCCGGTGTACAGCCTGGTTTCCCTTCCGTGAATTATTATTTTACGTTCTCAAATGATATTTGAAAGCCGGGGTGTTAGATATTTTTAGAGATTTCAAAAGCTGGGTGTTAGCCCTGAAGCCTGTTCACAACTGAATGAAAGTTTTTCCAGCTGTGTGTGTCCTGTGCCTGACTGATACTCATTGGATTTTGTCCTTTTCTGTCCTCAAAAGGATGGCAGGCCTCCTACTACTACTGTGTTACAATTTGTTTCATTTTTTTGTTTTGTGGGAAATGGGTGAGTATGGAAGAGAAGCAGCAAGAGGAGGAGAGGGCAACACATTCATGTGTATGTGGGCACACTGTGAACACACACACACACACACACACACACACACGCACGCACTGATTTGGGTAGACGAGCTAGTCAGAATGCAGAGAACCTCCTGTCTCTGCCTCCCTGCTGCTGGGATGACGTCGTGCCTGGCTGTCGTATGTGTGCTGCAGATCCCAATTCAAGTCTCCATCCTTGTGCAGCAAGCGTTTTATCAACCAAGCCACTCTCCAGCCCGCTTTGGCACTGTGTTAAAGGTGTTCTTTTATTTTATATGTTGAGATGGAATGAACTAGAAATTAGCGGATGGGAACTCTGATTCCTTCTCTAGCACTAGCTATTCTCCAAGGGTCTTGTCAGTGACAGTGTGAGATTATGCATACTCACTCAGCCTTTAGCAGCAGAAACCCTGCAGTGTGGGGAGGTGGAAGGAGGCATTCTCCACGCCTTGCCTTTTATGGAACAAGACCATGTTGACAAACACACAGCAACCACAGGCATGATGGAGCGATACAGCAGCCTATCACCCTCTCAAAGCAGGTAAAAGGTGCCAACAGTGTTGGGGATTTATAGCTAACTCCTTCTGGCTATGCAAATGTGAGTTTTCATCAAAAGATAAAAACATGAAGATTTGGACTGGCAGGTCAACTGTGCATTTAACCACACAGAAGGTTTTCCAGTGCTACAAGGTCCCTTCTACTGCCACGCAGATCAATCCAGCTCCAACTAACACTGGGAAAAGTGGAATCCCAAGGAGAGGGCAAAGGCAGGATTCAGCACCATAGACACCCCATTTCCAAGGTTCTGAAGAAAGGGCTCGGGCTACAATGATGAGCTGTTGCTGTTTGACATTAGCACCTTGTATGGTCTGAGACAAGGTGTAGATAGCCAATGGACGGCATGCAGCACCAAACTACCCTCACTTCCACATTTGTGTTGTATGTATATTTGTGGTGCATTTGTGTGTGTGTGTGTGTGTGTGTGTGTGTGTGTGTGTGTGTGTGTGTGTGTGTGTACGCGCATGCATGCACACATGCGTGTAGGGGAGAGAGTTGCAGGTCTCCCATGCACACATGTGGCGGCAAGAGATGGGCAATGTGTATCTTCCTCTTTGATTCTCTGTCTTACACCTTTAAAACAGTTTCTCACTGAACTTGGATCTTACCATGTTCAGAGCAGAAGTCACTGACTGGCAAACCTCAGCACTAGGGTTGCTGGTATATGTAGCTTTTGTGGCTTCTGGGATCTGAACTCATGTCCTCATGGGTGAACCAAGGGTTCTTGCCCTGCAAGACTTTCTTTCTTCAGCCCACTCTTTCTGGCTTTCCATTTTACAGCTCATTTAATACATAAAACATGAGCATAGAATCATCACCAGGAATGGAGTCTCTGCCTTCCTTGTCACCTTTAAAATGAAGAGTGCAGCCTGGCGATGGAGTACATGTGTGTAACTCCTACACTGCGGACTCCGAGGCTGAGGGATGTCTTGTGTAAAGCCAGCCTGAGCTACACAGCAGGGCTCTTTCCCCCATGTCACCCTCACCAGACCTGGGCCAAAAAGAAAAAGGAAAAAAGAAAAACAAAGGAAACTCTAAACTGGAAAATAAGAAAGCCAAAGATAACATATCCCAGAAGCCCTTGCTGGCCTTTCTAATTGACTACTGTGCTCCAGCACAGAGCAGTAGGCATGAACCACCTTATTATAGTAGCAATAACCACTGTGACCCAGGTGCTATCTTTACCCTCATCTAGCTTAAGAAAACTGTGCTTGGAAGGAAAGAAGAGCTCATCTTTAAGAAGCATCACCGAGGTAGGACCGAAGCTCTTGGCTCTGCCCGGGGAGCCAGACACCCAGGTTCATGGCTGCAGAGCTCCTCGGGTATAGGCATTGGGTCCACTCCCACAGCTGCATGCATATTTAAAGGGAACACCAGGCAACAACTGCTGGATTGTGAAAAGTGCATGTTCTGTCAGGCAGACAACTGCCTGCAACCCAGACACAGGATGGCAGGTCCCAGAATTCCCATGGGCAGCTCTCAGTACAGTGACGGCCTTAGCTAAGAACCAAAATCTGTACTGAGCTCTTCTCCCGAATCATCTTGATGACTCTCCACTAGCTGCTAGACTTGTACCAACTTCCCAGTGGGCACTCAGGGCAGTTATGTGATCTGTCTGGTCTACTAAGGGAAACTCAGCTACTACCTGGAAAAATAGGACCAGAATCTAAGCCAATCTAATGTCAGCACATGCAGTGTGGTCACAGCGCTGTCCTGTGTCCACAACAGGTGTGAAAGCAAGCCTAACACAGCTGGTCTGCTGCAGCTCCCACATGCTGGGAGACAGAGAGTGCTCCATAGTACCTAGGCAAGTTTCATCCTGTTCATGGTGCCAGGTTGGGAATTTTCAGGCCAATCTGAAGCAGAAAATGTGGATGTGGCAAGTCACTTGTCACCTAAAAGTAAGACGGGATCAGCTGACATGCACCACAGCCAATAGGAGGGAATGGACAGAAATGGGTTGTCACTTCTTCAAGCCTACATAAGACAGGAGAAAGCAGCGCCCTCGGCCCTGTCTCTCACACACACTAGGAAAGAGAGCACTATGGAGTAGGAACTGGCTTGTCAGAGGGATACCATGTTGACACTTAGCCTGGACCAAAACCTCACATCCACAGGAAGGACCACTCATCTGCACATTCAGGGCTTTGAATTTTGTTTTACACCTCACTACAAGGTAAAGAAAATTTTTCCGCGCAAGTCTACGACTCAGCAGGGCACTGTAAGAAATATAAAGAGCGTCAAGAGTTTGCTGAGACAGGATGTGCATCTCTGCTAAGGATGGTAACAGAGTAACTCAAACAAGGCCCAGGGCAACAGAAGTCCACCACACAACTCCGTGTAAGCACGCATGTGTGAAGCTGGGCCATTGAACACACCTCTCGTTTTGCAGTCCTCTAGAACACCACGTTTCCTTCAGCTAAGGCTGCGCTGCCCAGGAATCCAGAGGACAGAAACAGAAGTCGTGAGTGGGGCTTCAGGGAAGCTGTGCAAAGGGACCTATCTCTGCTAGCAGTGCTCCTTTTACCTCGCGATTCCCCCATCTCTTCTTGCAGAGTATGGGGGAATGGCTGGAGAGCCAGCAGCCACCAGGAGGAAAGAAAGCGCTAACACTCCTGAGCACACAGCGTAGAAACACAGAAGGCACAAACTACTCTCCATGTGTGTAATTTATGAAAGAGAATACAGCAAATTTGTACACCTACCTACAGTAGTATGCCATGAGACAGTCATTTACAAAGAATGCAGTGAAACAAAAACACCTCTTCAGATTGCCCTGTCATTTTCTGTGAGGACAAAACCCTAGAAAATCCACAAATTGGGTTTCTTATTCCCACCTTCTATTCTCAAAGCTGTTTGGTTAACCTTGACTTCCCTTCTTAATTAGTACTGCTGGCCCACAGAAGCGTATTTGCTGAGCCTGTCTATATGTTTTGACATGCAAGACTTGTGAAATTCAAACATACTGCAGACATTCAAAGCATTATTATTTATTAAGGCCTATATTAAAGGTGGAAGATCTTAAAGCCTCTCAGATTCTGATGATTAAAGGAAATTTAATCGTTCTTCATTGGCATTTGATCTTTAGCCTGCCATAATCTACCCGTGTATCCCTTCATCCATACTTGATACAAAAGAGATATTTCAACAGCATGTTCATCAAGTGTAACACAGACAGAGCTCGGAGACCACATGACTCACAAAGTCAAAGAACATTCCACCACCCTGGGTTAGTTAGCTAATGAAAGCAAAGGTGAATGGGGAGTCAGACAGAAGGAACAGCTTTCCCCTCACATGAGTGGAAGCTGTCCACGTACTGCCTCACCTACCAGGTATTTCAAATTCCTGTTTCTTCCACATTCATAGTTTGCTCAACATCAGAGTAACTAGTACCCCGCGAGCTGTCAAGTTTATGGATGGCACCCCAACCTTGATGCATGAGAGGATAGGGAAGCAAATAACAGCTCAAAATAGCTCAATGACTATATGGGTACACAATGTTCATGAGGACATAGTGAGCCCACCCATTTTCTTCTTCAAGCACACATGGTTAAATCAGTTAATTGATAGCAGAGGTGCTTAACTGCAAAAGACACTGTGGCCCAGGACGGTGACTAGAGTCACTCTCTGGACTCTTTGAAATACTGTAGGCCATCTCTGCATGTGGACATCTTCCTGCAACTATGACCCATGACCAGGCACAAACAGGATTCCTTTTAGTACATTCTGTTTGGAGTGGGAATGTGTACGTACAGGCACGTTCATGTTTGTGCAGGTACACACGCGTGTGTGTGGGTGTGTGTGGAGGCCAAGGGTGTCACTCCTCGGGAGCCACACGCCCATCTTGTTGGTGTGTGTTTGTTTGCCTAGGATTGATCTCTGGCCATCATGCTGGCAAGGCATGCTGCATTTTAACCACTGACCGGTCATCCTATCCGTGATAGGACCTATGTATACAACTGTCCTACAATTACAGGAAGTGGCAGCATACATGTGCCTGCCAGCTCTGGAACTCTTGCCTGATCCTGGGGCAAGTAGCCCATAATTTTCTTACCATTCCATGGTGGCACAGACATTGGTTACTTACCCTGAGCTTTTAATGAGTCTCACAGCCATAAAAAGCCTGGGGTCACTGGCAGGGGGCCTGCAGAACGCCACAAGACACACAGAAGGACCCTGGAGGCAAGGAGGAGAGAAGGGTTAGGGTAAGCGCTTAGGATGTTTCACAGGGCTGCTTTCTGCACACATGAAATTAGCCTTCATTTTCTTCTCTTCTAGAATCAGGAAGATGAAAAACATTATACACCAAGTCCAATTGTCACTCCTGAGGGCAGAGACAGCCCCTGACGTAGCCTGGTTCCCTTAAATGTTCATCAGTATGTTCTCTTGTCTTTTGCCCCACTCCTTCTGTTTCTGTCTCTGTCTCTCTCTCTCTCTGTGAATCAATCTCTCTCTCTCTCTCTCTCTCTCTCTCTCTCTCTCTCTCTCTCTCTCTCTCTCTCTCTCTCTGTCTCCCCCTCTCTCTCTGTGTGTGTACGCACGTGTGTGAAGGTTACATGTCACATTAAGAGAACTTCCTCAATCAAGTCCCCACACTATTTTGGGGATAGGGTCTCTCACTGAACCTGGTGTTTACTCATTTGGCTTGATTAATTGTCCAGAAAGCCCCAGGCACCCAGCTGTCTCTCTCTCACCAGCTCTGGGTTGAGTGGCACTTGCCACTGTCTTATGCATGTGCTAGGGATGTGTGTACGGTCTCATCTCATGGGACAAGCACTTTACAGACGGAGCCATCTATCCAGCCACATTCTTAGGATGCAATCTCTAAACTACAATGCTAACATATCCTGAGGAATAAGAGCAAAAAGACACATTCATGCAAAATGAAGATTTCACTTCAGGTTTGGGTCCATTAGCCTAGCTTCATACCCACACCTTCCAGACACAGAGGCCCTGAAAAGGCAGGTGAGTGCCTGCCTGTGAGCCAGACACACTGTCTCATTTGTCAGGGTACCACTTGCATTTCACATGCCAGTAGAGGCCAGGACAACAGACTTGTCGTGAGGGCAAGCCTGTGTGTGCCAAAGCTATGAGCTTCTCAAGTCTGGTTATGAGTACACTATTTACCAAGTAGGGTTCTGAGTTTGCCAATTCTGCTGACGAAGCAGCTGATTCCCCTTTAAGCGCTCTCTGAATGTGTAAGAACAGCCTCCAGTCAAAGGCCTCATGAAACCCTGAGTTGACCACGCTGTCTCCACTGCTGCAGAGCCTAGAGGAGGAAAGCTCTCGGAGAACCAAGTGAAGCAGAATGAGGCCCAGGGTTAGCCCCTCAGAGCCCCTCAGGCAGGTGCTCCCCTCTCCTCACAGTATATTCAGGCAGCATTTGGTGAGTGCACCCAGTTTCCAGACTAATCAAACTGAGAAGCTAAAACCGAAAACATGTACAGAGTTTTACGATATGAAAGCCTTGAAACATGTCTCTGGAAAGCATGTGGGTTGCCTGTCAAGAAAAACACAGAAGGGAGCTCAGAGATGCTGTTCTAGGTGGGCATCTCTCTTAGATTCAGATAAACTCAGGCTGACTTATTAACCATGCTGCTTGCTGGGCCTCAGTTTGCCTGCAAGGCAAAGGCTATCCAGTCCAGACAAGCTTGAGTGTGCTTGTTCTGGGGCTTGGGAGATGAGCCAGGCAGTGCAGTGCTTGCTGTGAATGTATTAAGGGGGGAAATGTTCAGTAGGGTGGGTGTATTTGTAACCCCAGTGCTGGAGAGGTGGGGGGAGGAGGTCTGGCCAGCCCGCTTAGCCCAATCAGTGAGCAGGTTCAGTGGCAGATCCAGCTACGAAAATAATGTGGAGTGCACTTGGGGATGTTGACCTCTTCACACACATGTACAAGAATGCTCACTGGAGCATGTCCCTGCCCACCTACTCCCGCCCCCAACAAACAAACACACACACACACACAAATTCTAGTTCTCCTAAGGTAGGCTATGTGGTCATTATTCTTCTCAAACAAAGCACAAGAATGCATCAAAAAAATTTTTTTTAATTTCTATTGTGGTCAGCAGTCATCATTCAGAGTGAACTCTCAAGGAAAAGACTGCCACCCCGAGAAAGGACCACTGTCACCATAATGAGATAATGATGTTCATTACGTCGTCTTCAATAGAGGTACGCTTGCTGGCATTCCTGGTGAGCACCACCCGACACTGACTCTGAGACCCCCAAGAGTTGTACCTTTTCCAACACTCAGCTTCACTGGCCTCAAGGGAAAGTTGGCCCGTCTCAGTCCTCACACCAGGTCAAAGCCATCGGGGAACTTTGGGGCCCTTTATTATCGACTTGTAAAATGTTATAAGCCTGTAAACTAGTTAATTTATGAGCCGTGTTAATAATTTGCTCACACTCGATCGCGGGTTTCGCAAACACGGCTTCCAGGGATGTGTGAGGATAATTTGTAGGTCCAGTTTCTCAGCAAAGGGGACACTAACTAATTTGACACTGTACCGTGACATTGACGGCGGGGCACACTAATGACTGTACTCCTAGACGTAGCTGTCAGCCTGTCGTTCCAGTGAGGAGCCTGCTTGCTCTCAGTGTGGCTCAGGACACAGCGCTCAACTTATTATTCAGACAGCACCATTAATGAGAGCCCATGTTTATTTCCACCATACTAACCAGCGCTTAGCTTCCATTTGTCTGATACGGTCATTGATTAAAATGGGTCTCATGAATAGTAAATTTGAGCCCTATGGAAACAAAGGGCCACCAGAGAAAAATAAGCAAGAGCTGACTGGAAAACAAACCTGGTCAACTTGCTTTCTGCTTCAAATGTCATCCAGGACAAAGTGGCAGGTGGAAGGAAGTGGTATAGATGCCAAGGAAAGAGGAGGGAATGTTGTAATTACACATGCCTATGTATCAGCTTGGTTTGTTTTTTTTTTTTTAGCCATGGCCACTGGAACTTCAAGAGTGTCAGTCAGGAGCTGCCTTCCACCCCATATAAGCTTTAGAATTTTTTGAAACAGTATCATGTAATATACTGAAATAATGGGGTTTCCTATGATGTTTTCTCCCACATATACACATCACTGTACTTTGCTCACATTCACTATGCTCCATCCCACTGGTCACTTAAACAGCTCTTCTCCCCCTTTGTTCTTTCTGTGCTTGCATGAACCTAACGTCTGCATACGAGAGAAAACATGAGGTGCTCCAATCTCTGAGTCTGGCTTCTTTCACTTAACAGGATGACCTCCAAGCTCAGATCCTTTTCCTGCAAGTGATATAATTTCCTTCTTTTTAACAGAAAAATAAGGCTACATAATGCTTGCATACCACATTGTCTTTATCCATTTTCCCCACAAATATATATCCAGGCAGGTTCCATGTCTGGGCTACTGTGAATGGAGCAACAATAAGCCTGGTAGGCCGGGGATCCTTTGGAGTGCCGCTGGGTCAGTGTACCAAGGCTTGACTTTCCTGAATTTGCTATTTTCATGGTGACAGTAATCTGGGTACTCAGGGTACAGGTTTTAATTTCATTTCTCCATGGAGGACATAAAGGTTTGCTATGCTTTTTCAACCTTACAAAAGTCTGATCTTTAATTAAACTGACTCAAACATGATCACCAAGGTCACCAATAAACACACCTGTGATTTTTCTGAAAAGATAACATAACTGTATAGCTGTGGGGCTTTAAAAATACCTTTTTATAGCACATTTCTACTCCTAACTAAACCTTATAATCAATTTCTATCTTAAATTAAATTTCTATTTTGGTCTGACAATTTTTCTTTCATTTTATGATGATTATAATCCTAAAATATTCATATAATAATTTAAAATGAATAACTTTTTAAAAAGGTAGGCCTACATCTATTAAAGGGATGATAAAACCGAGACTACTCCCAAAGTGGTTCATCATAGAATGTGCAATTCAAATTAAAGAAATATTTCAACAAATGCTGTCTGCCACTCAGGATAAAGAATTCTACTGAACACTGCATATGACTTCAGATTTTTATGAAATAGCAAAACAAATCTGAGCCCACATAGATCACTTTAGAAATGAAAGTGTCATTACATGCAGCAACGCTTAAGTACACAATGCTGGACTCACTGCCCAAGGGAAATCCACAATTTTAGAAGAGTCACGATGCCTAAGCAGTGCACAACATGTGGGAAGCACATCTGGATGGAAGGCTGGTTTGTAAGTATGTTTCAATAAGCATTCAGGTCCATTGTTCCAAGCAGCCTGACTTGTCTCCAACTGCTGCCGTTTCCTTGAGCAACTACAGCAGGCAAGATCACAGAGGGTCAGCATCTCCACCATGTGCACATCCAGTAAGTAGTTGTTGCATCATCATGACCAGGTCAAATGTTGTCCATCAGTAGCCATAGCTGCTAGGTGCTCATCAAATCTAGTTCTCCATCTTCCTAAGCAGAAAGCTGAGCTGGATACCCTGTCCTGTTGAAGCTATGCAGGCTCTTGTCACCAAGTCCTGGACAAACAGACCAAGGTAGGCTGTACCACCTTCTGACTCAGATGCCTCTTCACCATGCCTAAAGCCCTCTCTCAAACCTGACTGAGGGTACAGAGACCCCGTGGGACTTCCTACTATCTGAGGGGAGTAGCATTACGGGGTGTCTTAGACCTGGCGCCCTGAAAGAACACATACAACGTTGCAGGGTATCTTAAACCCAGACCTCCTTGAACGGACACACAGAGCAGAGCCGTGGCCAGTGAGTGACTTCACTCCTCCCTCCACAACCAGTGCCAAGCCAAGGGTGCCTGGCAAGTAGAAAGCACTGAGTGAAGAAGCCTCTTGGATCCACTGATATTTGTGACCTCTAATGGGAGTGCCTGACCCCGCTTTCTCTTTCTTTATTCTAGGTTCTGATGATTGCTAAGCAAGAGCTGTGCTACCTCTCTGAGCACTCCTGTACGATTCATATTCATTCATTCACAAATATTTCCACACTTACTTTCACTTCCCTTCCCTCTCTCCCTCTCCCTTGTTTTCACTCTTCTCTGCTCAGAATCC
Source organism: Acomys russatus (assembly GCF_903995435.1). Lineage (NCBI taxonomy): Eukaryota > Metazoa > Chordata > Mammalia > Rodentia > Muridae > Acomys > Acomys russatus. The sequence continues at coordinate 27,568,560 of NC_067149.1, forward strand.
CTCTTCCCTGTTCTCTTTCCTTCCCTCTATTTCCCCTCCTTCCTTCGGCCCCTCCCTCCTTCCCTCTCTCTTCATTAGCTAGCACCAACCTCTGGGTCCCGCATATGCTACGCAAGCGCTGTACTGCCAGCGCTCGCTAACTTTTTGTCTTCTTCCTTCCCTTCCACCCCCTTGTGTTTTCATCTTCCCTCTCATTGGTGTGGGCTAAGCGCCCAGTCTTGCACTTGTTACACACACACACACACACACACACACACACACACACACACACACACCCCACTCACACTCACCCACTGGCCTAGTATCTTACTGTAAGACAAGTACAGTATCTCCTTGGCTTCACCTTCAATCTCTGGACAACCCCAATGAAGGAAAGCACTACCAATTGAGAGCCCTTAGTAGATACTCTATGGTTGCTGTTAATGATGCCTCTGGCCAAACAAAGGATAGGAAAGGAGAAAGAGCCTAGAGCCACCATATTGTTAAAATGACTAGGTATGCTTCACCTCATCTAATCTTTACATCCGTGAGTGTGCTTCCTTTTGTGTGGATGAGAATATAGAGCCTCCAAGAAGTGAAATACAAGCTCGCGCCACACAGTGCTGCTTGAGCTGTGAGCCCAGATGAGTACAGCCCTGCGTTTCACAGGCAAACTTATAGAGAACATACCCATTCCTGAACATGACATGCAAGTCATTGCTTTAAGAAAAAACACTGTGCTGGGTGGTGGCACACGCCTTTAATCCCAGCACTCGGGAGGCAGAAGCAGGTGGATCTCTGTGAGTTTGAGGCCAGCCTGGTCAACAAAGTGAGTTCCAAGATGGCCAGAGCTAAAACAGAGAAACCCTGTCTCAAAAAAGGAGGAGGAGAAGGAGGAGGAAGAGAAAGAAAGGAAGGAAGAAAATAAGAAAAGAGAAAAAATACCAAATGATAGCTCCCTAATTTACAATACCACTTCCACTACAACTGGGGAAGAAGTCTTCAGCTGTGATGACAGAGATGGTCAAGACCATCTGCAGAGGTTACAAAAAGCAAGAAACAATGTGGAGGGATCTTACATGTTCTAGGGGATTTTTTAAAGGACCATTTCAAAATAAAACAAGGTGGTGGCACATACCTTTAATTCCAGCACTCGGGAGACAGAGGCAGGTGGAACTCTGTGGGTTCTAGGCCAGCCTGGTGTACGAAGGGAGTTCAGAAGAGTCAAAGCTACGTAGAGAAGCCCTGTCTCAAAACACTAAACTACACAAAACAACAACAAAATGAACTGGCTTCATGCCTTTAATTACAGCAGTGTGGAGGCAGGGGCAGGAGGATCTTTGTGAGCTCCAGGCAAACCAGGGCTTCATAAGAAATCCTGTCTTTAAAAAAACAAATTTTTGAAAAAGAAGAAGGACTGGAGACAGAAGATACAGTGTAGCTAAAGAGGAAGTGCCAAGTATGCCAGATGCCCTGGACTCACTCAATCTCCTGTACAGATGATAGACAGACAGACAGACAAGTGGGTGATTGATAGACTAGTGGATAACAGCTAGAGGAGTGGAAGATAGATAGATAGAGAGACAGACAGACAAAACATTTAGAGAAAAATATACAGTGAGTTTGTTGGGATTTGCAGCCATAAGTCCTCTCTGACAGCCGCTCAACTGTGCTGTTCCAGTAAGGAACCAACCAGAAACAATGTAAATAAATGGGTGCAGCTGTTTTGCAATAAAACTTTATTGATAGAAACAAGTCAAGAGGGGAGGTTTGGTCCAAGTGCCACAATTTGGTCACTTCTGCCTGACAGCTGTATGAGTATTTTGCATATCCATTCACCCATAACACACAAGACTTCCCCTAGCCTAACAGGAAACAGCTCTGGTTAGCATTTCACACAGGACCTCTGACTGCCAGGAATAAATTCCTGATGTTCAGAGGGAGTAGCCTCAATGTGACAAAGGTTCAGGATATGACAGCTGCAGAGTGGAGCTCAGCTTCCAGCCGACTGTGACCCACTGCAGGTTCCTTCCCTTAGATACTTTCCCTGTGCTCATGAGCCATAGAAAGCACTAGATGGAACAAAAAGGTAAGCAATATTTCCATATTTCCATTAAAAAAAAAAAACAAACAAACAAACCCAAAACTTTTGTCCTCAGTATGATTGAGTGTCTGTGCTGACTGAGGGAATATGAGGTACCTTACAGCCTTAAAGAGGCTGGTAGTTTCAATAGAAATGGCCCCCATAGGTTTGAATGCTTGGCCAGTAGGGAGTGGCACTCTTGGGAAGTGTGGCCTTGTTGGGGTAGGTGTGGCCTTGTTGGAGGAAGTGTGTCTCTGTGGGGGATGGGCATTGAGGTCTTAGATATGCTCAAGGTACTCCCCGTGCCACACAGTCTTCTTCTGCTACAGATGAAGATGTAGATTTCACAGCTTGCCCAGCACCATGTCTGCCTGCAAACTACCATGCTTCTCGCCATGATGACAATAGACCTAAACCTCTGATACTGTAGACCAGCCCCAATTAAATGTTTTCTTTCATAAGAGTTGCCCTGAGCCGGGCAGTAGTGGCACACGCCTTTAATCCCAGCACTTGGGAGGCAGAGGCAGGCGGATCACTGTAAGTTCGAGGCCAGCCTGGTCTACAAAGTGAGTCCAGGACAGTAAAGGCTACAAAGAGAAACACTGTCTCGGGGGGGGGGGGGGCAGCTGCGCAGGTCATGCAATGCAACTCTAACTAAAATAATAGGTAATATATACAACTTAAAATATCAGTGCAATCACAACGTGTTACGAACCCAGAGATGATACTCTGACTTTGACAGCCAGGAATGAAGACTCTCTGAATTACACACAAACTGCTTTCCTTGATAGGTGCGCATGCGCTTTGCTAAGCAATTTCGAGGTAAGAGCTAAATGACCAGTCACCACTGGAAACATAGAAAGAAAACATCAGCAGGAGCTCCCCAGCTCTTCCCTGAGAACGGGGAGTCACTATAACAAAGATTTGGCTTGCTTTTCTGGTTTGTTGTTTTAGACAGCAAAACTCGGATACATAGCAGAGATAAAAATAATAGAAGAATCCATATTCCGGTTAATGTTTTATTTTAACACTGATGTGCGCAAGATGATTTGAGACATGAAATGAATAAATTTGTATGAGTCTGTTTTACCTAAGCCATCAATCAAAACTGGAACAGAGGCAAGTGAACGATAGTCCAGCCTGACAAAGGGGTATTTTGCAGTCATTAAGAATTAATCTGGAGACAGTTGTGACACGACATAAAATAAGCAAGACAGGAAAATTAACCTGCAGTAAACCTTACATGTATAAAAACACAATGCAAGAAGATGAGAAAAAATTAAATTAACAGTGTTTGCCTTAGCTAGAAGAGATCAGACAGTATTGTTATTTACTATTTTTAGTTTTCTAGATTGTTCCAAAGCAGAGACGTATTAGCTTTATAGCTTTAAAAACGTGTCTGAGAAGAGTCATTATGAACAGCCTGGAACTGGCTATGCAGCAAGCTAGAAGTGTCTTAGTGACAGACACTTTGTGTCACCTCTCATGTGGAACAGTGTTGGTTCTCCTTAGGAATTCAATGAGCTTTCCTTGAAGCCATTGGATAGACTACCTGACTTTATTAAAGGCCCCTTAATGAGAGTCCATAAATAAACTCAATTCTTATACTTTGAGCCTTTAAGAGAAATTAAATCATCCTGTTTAAAGAATCAGATTGCTTGTGGATTACACCATAAATAAAATGCTTAATTCAAAATTTTCCTCTCTCCTCTGTCCATTTTCCATGATGGCAAACAGTAATTTGTCTTTTAATAACTTCAAACAATTCTGAGTCATTTGCTCATTAAAAACAAAATACATCTTGATCACGAAGCTCAGCATTTCATAAATATTTAGCCCAAATAAATTGCCTGCTTTGAACTAGAAATAGCAGGCTCCTGATTGATAAGCACACTGTATTGCAGATGAAAGGAGACCCACACCCACATCCCATGTTAACTGGGAGAAGACAATATGTTGGCCACTCAAGGATTTTTGTATGCTCATCACTATCCATCAGTGATTCCCCCATAATCTCAGAATAGAGCCTCATAGCCTAGCTGTGGCTCTTAAGACTCAACATGTTAATTTAAGGTATTTGCAAATACCCCTAGCCTCCAGCTTAGCCTCATATCTCTTCTAGCAAGCAAAGTTTCTTGTTGATAGTGAGGGAGGGAGAGAGGAAGAGGAGGGAAGGAGGGAAGGAGGGAATGAGGGAGGGAGGGAGGGAGGGAGGGAATGAGGGAGGGAGGGAGGGAAGGAAGGAAGGAGGGAGGGAGGGAGAGAGGAAGAGGAGGGAAGGAGGGAGGGAGGGAGGGAGGGAGGGAGGGAGGGAAGGAGGGAGGGAGGAAAAGCTAGGTCATGATTTTAAACTCTATTTGGAAGGCAGGACAGTAAGGAAACAGCACACTCCTCCAGTGCTGGGGATTAAACACACGCCTCGCTAGACAAGAATTTCACTACTGAACAGGGTACATAGCTGTATTATGAGGGCTTTTTTTTCCCCTTCTTAGTTTATTTAAAATTTGAAGTAGAGTCTCACCTAACTACCAGGTTGGCCATGAGCTCATTGTGTATCCAGATATTGAGCACCTGAAGAATGACACCCCAAGTTATCTTCTGGCCTCAAACTGGACACACACAAATGTGCACACGCATACTTGCGAGACACACACACACATGCACGCGCCCGCACATACATACACATTTAAAGTGCGTAAGTAAAGGCTGCCATTCTTTCTGGTCTTTGGAAATTTAAGGGTACACAGTGACAAGTAAGCTATCTTCTTATGTATTTAAATATATTTATTATGTGCATTGTTGTTTTGCCTGCATATATGTCTGTTTGAGGGTGTTGGATCCCTACTACTGTATGGAGTTACAGACAGTTGTGAGTTGCCATGTGGGTGCTTGGAATTGAACCCAGGTCCTCTGGAATAGCACCCTATATTCTTACCCACTAAGCCATCTCTCCATCCCCCAGGCAAGTAGGCTATCAAAGCAGAAATCACAGGCCTTTGTTTTAATCAACCATAGGAGCTAACATCACAATGATACTAAGGGCAGGACCAGTATAAGGCAACTAATTCCTTTCTTGCTTTCTTGCTAGCCACAGCAGAAGGCTACAGTAGCCAGTTAACGTGAGATGTTATTCCTGGCAAATGATGAGCAAACACAGGTACACCATTGCCGACACTGACAGGAAGGCAACCTAAGTTCCCTGTTTCATAGAGACACCACAATCCATATGACAATGGGTCGGCAATGTCTATGGATATAATAGGAACAAGCCCATATCCTTTATTATTAGGCTGTCAGAATGTATGTGCTGCTTATTGCAGCAGCTAGTCTAGCACATACTCATTAAGACAACCCACACCATATAGGAGCCCCCGGCATAATCCACCTGAAACAAACACTCATCTCTGGCTTTGTCTCCATTTCTCTCTTGACCCTACAGGACTATATATCACCATTCTATGTATCCTTTCAGGAAAGGCCTCCGTTCTGTCTCCATTCATCACCTTGACAATTTTCAAAAGCATTTTTCATTAGCTAAGCTTCCAACCCCACCCCTACCCTCCACCCCCCGCTTCAGTCTGCAGACCTGGCTGGTCTGGAACTTGCTATGTAGACCAAATTGGCCTTGAACTCAGAGAAATCTACCTGTCTCTGCTACTTTCTCAGTGCTTACCAAGTGCTGACACTGTGCTAGAAGTGGAGCCTGGTTGAGTGTGAGACAAACAAGGTCTCTATGCTCCCAAATTCATACCCACCGGGAAGCACGAGCAAAAGCATATGGGAATGATTTACCCAGACTTGACCCCAGCACAGGTGAGAAAAGGCTTTGCAGGAGTAACCTCCAAAGCGTCAAAGGGAAGTAGGAGCCGGGGGGGGGGGGGGGGTAGGGAGCATGTGGGCCTGTGCACTGGCACTACCAAGAAAAAGAGACACGTGCAAGCACAAGAATTGGCCTAAATCTTCTATTTGACAGTAAAAAATTATAACCAGGTGGGGTGGGTAGAAATTGTTAAGAGTCCAAGAACAGGGAGGACCAGAGTGGAACACTGTCTTTTGGACATGGCAGGATGCTGAACTCACAGCCGCCATGGTGACCTCTGCCAAGACCTGGACAAGATTAAAACAGTCAACAGGGGAAAGAGGTTCACTGAGGAGCCACAGACGGGTGGTGGCTTCCGGGAAGGGTGAGTCAGTTTTCCAAAGGGCGTGGTTCCTGGCAGGTGACCTGTGCTCCATGGGACAGCCCCACACCCATATGTATATTGTCATCACAAATTGGAATCTGTGGGTTATTAAAATTATTTTTAAGGAACATAAGGTTGGGAGGTGAGAGAGAAGTGATTATGATAAAAATATATTACATGAAATTTCAAAACATTAATAAAAATATTTAAAATTTTTTCAAAGAAATGATATATAACCAGGGAGTGTCAGTACCTTCAAGCCCAAAACAAGGCCAAATTCACTAAGAGAGAAATCAAGGCACGCTGTGACATGCACGCAACTGTCACGATGGGTTGGCGCCCCTTTTCAGCACTGACAGGGAGAAGGGCGTGAGCACACTGAAACAGCTTTTCTAAATTATCCAGGAGAATGGTAGCAGAAGGATCATGGGAGCTCCACTTCCTGAACCACAGCATTTGTCCTTCTTAGGGATCCACCTGCTTCTTTTAGGCAAACCATCATTATCTTGTAACAAAACAGAGGTAAAGTTCTGTCCCTTCCCTCCGTGGTCCACAGGAAGGAGCACCAGTGCCCTCGGTCCTCTGGAACTCGAAGCCCCTCTCCACAGCCTCACTTTTCTCCAAAGAACTAGAATTTGGGGAGCTCACAATGTCTCGGGCGTTAAACTCCATCTGACTCGCCAACTCTATCTTCTTGGAATCACATGGTAGGAGGGTAGGCACCAACTACAGGTTCTGTTTGATTCACTAAGGCTATGGAAAAGCCAGACAACATAACTTCCTTCCTTCCTTCCTTCCTTCCTTCCTTCCTTCCTTCCTGGGGTGGCGAGTGAGTTTCTAGACAGTTCTCTGGGTAGCCTCGGCTGTCCTGGACTTGCTTTGTAAACCAGGCTGGCCTCGAACTCACAGCCATTCGACTGCCTTTGCCTCTCTGGATTACAGGTGTGCTCCTGGCTAGATTTACATTTCGATTTCTAAGCCCAGAGATACTGATGAAGGTTCAGGCTCCAGGCTCTGAGGACATCCTCCCAAGGAGAGGTGTGCTCCACTCCATCTCAGAGTATCACAGTGCCTCACCAAACAGATGACAAGGCCTCCTGCTTCAGTCAGAAGCAGCAGAGCAGTGTGCAGTGCAGAAGTTTCCAGGCTTCCTCTTCCAGCTCAGGATGCCAGGGTCTTGTCTCTCTCCTGAAGCTTCCACAAACGGGAAGCCACTCCCTAGGCAGTAGTTGTTTCTAGCACCCTGACTTGGAAGACTTGGGTACCAAGCAAGAGTCATCTATAAGTTTGAAGGTGAAACCCAGCCCTTGGCTATGGTACACAATAGAGGCTTGACCCTCAGTCAGCCCTTCTGCCTAAAGGTGCTTCTCTACTTCCTCTGAATTCATGGAGATGCTTCTAAGTCTGTAGATCTGCTATCAGGTCAATTCTCCCAAGAGGCCTTTTTCTGCGACTAAACTAAGGGGCCTCTCCAAGACACACTGCTACGCTGCCCACATCCTTCGTGAACTGTCAGGGCACAGAAGCATCTCGGTTCTTCACCTGACTCGTTTCTCCGTCTCCTCCTATTAGCTGGCTGCTGTGCACCCTTGACCTGCCAGAAACAGAACAATGGCTGGCACCCAGCAGTCACTGGACAGACAGACGGCCGCAAAATCGATGCATTACTAAGCCAGTTACTTGAGGCCATAACAAATGACAAGCTCCAGAGTGACTTACAGTGACAGGAGGCCAGGCGAAAACTACAGAAACTGAAATGGGTTGAGCTCTGGAGATTGATCCTCCTTTATCCATCTCCATAGCAACCCCCAAGAGACCCATGCTGGCCTCTGCAAGCCATCTCCTATGATCTCTGCAAGGTGGTATCCTTAGCCTTCAATCCTTCACAACCTCACCCATTCGTGGTGGCAGCTGCAAGAAGAAAAGCCGGTAGTAGGGCTCTTTATAAGTCGAGCCTCTGCCCCTTGGACGGCTCTGAAAAACCACTTGTAAGTATTCTACGCTAACCACAGTTTGTAATTTTGCCACAGGTGTTTGACTAAAAATGGGACAAAGCCTTTTCAGACAGTGCACGTGTATTATGTCACTGTATATATCCAGCGCCACGCCTACAAGCTGACAGAGAACCTTTTCTCTCTGAACCATGCAAGCCAGGAGAGTTCATGTGGCATCGTTTTGCGAAAGGGTATCTTATATGCTTCAAAATGTTCACGCCTTAAGAAAACACTGAAGTGGGATTTTAACACAGCCTGTCATGAAAGCTGACACCAAGAACACACTGGAGAGGAAATCAGATGACATGAGTTGTACCTGGCAGTTCAACAGAACACAGGCAAAATACTCTTGCTTTGTACTGCAGCCAAGGCATTGGTTAGAAGTTCAAACAAGGAAGGTGATGGGAGTGAATATTCAATGTATACGCTATCGAATGGTTCTTCAACACCCGCAATAGAAGTCATGAAGACATACCGTGCCTCAAAAGGGGGTGGGGGTGGGGGAGTCTGGAGATGATCTGGTTTGATTTCATTCTTTTGTGATCTTGGGAGAGTCATTTCACCTTCTCTGAAACACACTGGAGGGACAGGAAAGTAAAAGCAAGGATCTCAATGGTTCCGTACAGTGCTCCCACTCCCAGAATCCATGCGTACCTTTGGACACTCATCTTAGTGGGTGGCCACAAAGAGAAAAGAGCTCTTCCCATTTCACCACCCAACAAGCTCCAGCAATTCTGCTGTCCCTCAGTAGAGAGCGAAGGGCCTGGGAACTACACTCTGGCTCCCTGTATCCATTCAAATAAAGTTCTGTTTCTGTATACTGCAGGAGGGTGACTTGATGTAGTAATTACCTGTTACTCTTGACAAGTAAGGTAATTAATGTAGCAAAATACCACCGCAATGTGTGTAAATTTAGACCACCATAATTAAAGCACCCGTCTGTTCAACAAACTGTTCAATTAAGAAAAAAATATTGACGGTGTGCTTTTTTTTTTTTTTTTTAAATTAGGAAAACGTATGGAATGACTGACTCTCCCTTGGTTGACATCCCATCCCAGAACACGTTCTCAGCAGGGAGCACATGTGGAGAACTCCTCTCCACTAACACAATGAAGACCTATAGACATCAATGACTAATAGCAAGAGTGGCTGCTTCAAAGACTAGGTTTAGCACTCCATTCTGTAAAACTCTAGTCAGAAAAAGAACTCAGGGGGCATCTGAATTCCCAAACTGCTCTAGACAACAATAAGCTGACAAGTGATGACTATGCCACTATCCAGGTAACAGGGCCACTCTCTAGTACCAGAACATCAAATATTACTATTGATGTCTACTTGCCAGTTTTAGAGAGCCTGCCACTAAACAGACTGTGGGCAAACAAGACAGCTGTTAAGTCCCCAGGACTCCTTAAAGGGCTAGGCCTATGGAGGACCTGAAGAAGAAAGATAGCTGACCCCTACACATTGGAGAAGCTCTTAGCTCCTGCTTGCTTGCTAGCTTGCTTGCTTGCTTTAGACCATCTACAGCCACACCAGGCAGTAAATGACCAGTGAAAATCAAACCACAACCATGCTAAGACCAAAAAAAGAGAAGAAGAATCCATTGGCAAATAGCTCTAAAAGGCTAACACTTTCCAATTTATTCACACAGAAGAATAAATATTGGAAGTGTAGAAGGGCCAGAGTAAGAAGAATGAAAAGAGGGAAAGGGAAAGAGGAAGGAACTAAAAAGAGAAGCTGGATGAGGAGAGAAAGAGAAAGATTAAAAAAATAACAGCAATAAGTGGGATAGGCTATGGCCCTTCCTGTGTAACTATGAAGACCCCATGCCCAGCACCATGGAAAGCCAGAGGTGGCTAGCAATAGTAGTCTGAGTCCCAGCATTCCTGTGGAGTGATGAAAGGTGCATACAAGGGAAGCCCCAGCAGCTTGCTGGCCAGCTAGCCAGGCATACACTGTAGCAACCAACAGACCATGTTGCAAACAAGGTGGAAGGAGATAGCTACAAGACATACAACAGTCTTCCTACCACCACAGGTACACACACCATGGCATAAACACACCTCTATCTCCACAGAAACATGAACACACAAATACACACAATACACAAATACACACAATACACACACACACACACACACACACACACACACACCACATATGTAAACAGCAATTAAAGAGTGAATAAGAGAATAGAGGGAAGTTCAAAGAAAGAACTGAAAACAGTGTGATGTGAGAAGGAAATGCTTTGTGATTCAGGTGTCATGTAATGGTGTATGCACCACATTTTGTCGTGCTATACAGTATCCTGGGAGACCTACATAAAAGGTACCTTCGAGTCAATTTTCAGTTTATTGTACTGAGCTAGATCCTACTTGCAGGCAAATGGATGAAACAAGAAATGATCATCCTGAGTGAGTTAATCAGATCCAGAAAGGTACACATGGTATATACTCACTTATAATTGGACACTAGCCCAACAGGGATGTCCCATGAAAGTCTTCATTTACTGGAGATTGGGATAGATGCTGGGACTTCCCATTGGGACTCCAGGTGAAAGAGGTATAAGAGAATGGGGAAAGAGAAGAATCTAGAGCGTCCTAGAAACCTACAAGAAGACCATCAAGGCTAGCAGATCTAGACCAATGGGGGTCTGCTCAAACTACTGTACCAACCAAGGACAATGCATATAGTAAACCTAAAACCCCTATTCAGATCTAGCCAATGGACAGCACGTTCTCCACAGTTGTGTGGAGAGTGGGGACTGACTCTGACATGAACTCTGGTGCCCCCTTTTTGACCACTTCCCCTTGGTGGGGAGTCCTGGTGTCACTCAGAGGAAGGGTAAGCAGGCAACCAGGATGAGACCTGATAGACTGTAATCATATGGTGAGGGAGGAGATCCCCTTCTGTCACAGACCTAGGGGAGGGGAATAGGGTGAAAGAGGGAAGGAGGGGGAACAGGAAGATACAAATGAGGGGATAACAACTGAGATGTAATTACTTTAAAAAAAAAGTTAGGTCCTAACTGTTCCCTGAGAACTTGGAAAGACGCCCAAGTAAAGAATAAAGAGTACAGAGACACAGCCCAAGGTGAACACTTAGGGAAAGATCTTCTCCAAGCACAACATTCCAGCTCCGCATTCGGAGACCAGATCAACGCCACTGAGTGAGAAATAAAACAAAAGTGCTCCTCTGCTGATACGAACAAGACCACAAGCTAAAACAGAGAAGGTGAAAGTAAAGTACACTTGAAATGTGTACACCCTGGCATCCCTGGCAGCCAGGCAGGCATGGCGGCGCACGCCTTTAATCCCAGCACTCGGGAGGCAGAGGCAGGCTTATCTCTGTGAGCTCAAGGCCAGCCTGGTCTACAAAGTAAGTCCAGGACAGCCAGAGCTACACAGAGAAACCCTGTCTCTAAAAAATTTAGCATTTCAAATAAGGTCAAATATCATGATAGGGACACCAAATTAAGAAACATGATTTGCGGACATGTTGCAAATTCATGGACCAAACATTAGTATTATTTTTTTGATTTTTTTATATGTTCAAGAATAATCGACACAAATGAAAATAATACCCCTGCTCATGTCTCTGGGTGAGTCTATGTGTTACATATTTCAAAGATTACCCTGGATGATGTGGTAGACTGATTGAGAAATGCTCCCATAGGCTCATGGCACTGCTGGGGGAAGGTAATAAATATTTAGAAGGTGGAGCCTTGCTGGAGAAAGCATGCCACTGGGGGTGAGCTCTGAAGGTTTTAAAAAAAGATTTATTTATTTATTATTATGTATACAGTGCTCTGCTTGCATGTACATCTGTAAGCCAGAAGAGGGCATCAGATCACATTACAGATGGTTGTGAACCACCATGTGGTTGCTAGGAATTGATCTCAGGACCTTCAGAAGAGTAGGCGGCACTCTTAACCACTGAGCCATCTCTCTGTCCCTGAGCTTTGAAGGTTTACAGCCTCATCTTACTCCCTTGCTCTCCGCTTCCTATGTGAGAATGAAATGCGATAAGCCAGCTTCCTGTTCTTGATGCCATGCTATGTCTCTCCCACCTCCCCAGTAAAGAACCCTCTATTCCTCCATACATTCTTTCTTCTGTAAGTTGCTTTTGGTCATGGTCTATCACAGCAATGGCAGGGTCACTAACAGATAGGTGGCATACAACGGGCCACTGAAGCACTAAAAAAACCATTTAACCATCTCACATGAGTACTACCATTTACACATGACAAAATGTTCAAGTTAATCTTGTCTTACAGCAAGCCAGCTAAGGCCCAGGAGCAGTTAAGTGTGTGTGTGGCTTCCTTAAAGCTATGGTACTGAGACAAGTCATTCTCCTTGGAATGGGCTAGAGCTATCTCTTGTCCCCAGTAAGTCAATGCACAGAGGATACCTCACTGCTATATTTGCCTGACAACTTAAGAGTTTACACATTTGAGTCTGGCTTTAGAATTCTGACTGTCAAATAACCAGGCAAATTGATGAACGTTCCAAAGCAATGGTAATGCAAATTGCTAAAGAATTGCCAAATTAGGGGAAAACAATATCAAAGATCTGATTTCACACACTTTTTCTGTGGTTAATGCTGAGGACTGAACCTGGGGCCTTGTGAATGCTAGGCAAGCACTCAACCATCAAGCTGTAGCTCCAGCCCTAAATATGTGAGGTGGAATCTCAGCTTAATCATTTCCTAGAAATACCAACGAGGAACCTGTGACCCTACGAAGCCCAGGGGGCTGAAATGGCTGATCGTGCATAGGATTTGTTTTATTACAGCACCAGACTCCAGGGAAACAGCATCACCATTTCCAACTCCCAACTTCATACAGACCAGGTCTTAATTTAACTCTCTTTGACCCCTCCGTGGTGTCACAACACAGTCCTCTTTTCATCTCACAGAATCAGAAGATCAGGGAACTGGAGGCTGAGTGTCATGGGTCACGTACATTTTCCAGATGTAGAAACTAACGTGAGGAATTTAAGAGAGAGAGAAGGTGAGACAGAGAAAGAGCATGCAAAAATGATGCCTGTTATATGTCTGGGCTGCTTTTAATTAAAGAAACTCAGAAAATAAGCAAAAAGCAGAGTAGACTCTTCACCTTTTTTGTTGTTCCTAAAATTACTAATAACTAGGGGCTGGAGAGATGGCTAGGTGGCTACGAGTGCATGCAGCTCCTGCAGAGGAACTGAGCACCAGAGGGTCCCCGCACTGGCTGGCTCGCAGAAGCCTGTACTTGCAGCTTCAGAGGATCAATGGCCTCTCTCCACAGGCACCTGCACACACCACACACCACACACACACACAATGTTACGTGTTCTCTCTCTCTCTCTCTCTCTCTCTCTCTCTCTCTCTCTCTCTCTCTCTCTCTCTCTCTCTCTCTCTCTCTCTCTCCCCCCACCCCTAATAAAAAAAGTCTTTAAAAATTTAGTAAGAGCCAGACTGGCAGTGGTGGCACACTCTTTAATTTCAGCACTTGGGAGACGGGGCAGGGGGATCCCTGTGAGTTCAAGGCCAGTTTGGTCTACAGAGTAAGTTCCAGGACAACCAAGGGTACACAAAGCAACCTTGTCACAGAAAAGACAAAATAGATAGATAGATAGATAGATAGATGGATGGAAGGAACTAATAAGAACCATTGGAAAGCTAACTGACTGGGGAGTGAATAAGTACACCGGACAGACAGATGTATTAGCTGTACAAGGTGTTAAAATAGAAGTTAGTGTTTCCTTGGTTTGAGCAAAGTGAACGTCAGAAAGCACAAATATGCAGGGACATGATTTGCACACACACATATTCATATAAGTACTTTGAGTTAAAGTGTCTTTTTACATGTGTGCAAACCATGTTAAGCTAGACTCCAAAACGTGGACAGGAAGAAGAGCACATCCAAGTACCTTTAATTCCAACATCTAAAAGCTGCTTCGTAGTTACCTTCACCTAGAGAAGCAGCAAACTAATGCCTTGGAGTGTTTTTATTTAATTAGTTAAATGCCTCTCAGCTAAGAGAACATTATTTTTTATGAGTCCACCTTTCTGTTAGGAACTTTTCTGTATAATGTTAGAAGAATCTGATGAACTATAATATTTTCATTTCTACAGTAAGGTAGGTGCTTTCTTGCCCCCATCTTCAGATGAGGAAAGTCCAAGCTTAAAATATTTAAAACCTTTTTAGAATTCAAAATGTTACTAAGCAGCTGACATGAACTGGACAGCAGCTCTTCTCACTCTGGTGATGGTTTCATCAGTGGCCTGTCTCCCTCCCACACATATCTGTAATACACCTGCTCTGCCTCCCTCCCACACATACCTGTAACATGCCTGCTCTGCCTCCCTCCTGCACATACCTGTAACATGCCTGCTTTGCCTCCCTACCACACATATCTGTAACACGCCTTCTCTGCCTCCCTACCACACATACCTGTAACACGCCTGCTTTGCCTCCCTACCACACATACCTGTAACACGCCTTCTCTGCCTCCCTACCACACATACCTGTAACACGCCTGCTCTGCCTCCCTACCACACATACCTGTAACACGCCTGCTCTGCCTCCCTCCTGCACATACCTGTAACACGCCTGCTTTGCCTCCCTACCACACATACCTGTAACATGCCTCATCTAAGGTTGCTTGGCTCTGCTGATCCTACACAGTAATGCACTTCAGGAAAACAACGTTGTTTTAGAAGCTCTTTTCACATAAGAAATATTTTTGAGCTGGTTATATGAAGACATAACTTGGGGGTTGCACCAATAACTGACACCCTATGAGTGCTACTTACAAGTGGGTCCTGGATGCTGATACAAATACGGAGGCTCCACCTATGTGACTACAAAGGCAGAGAGTAGAACACTCAGCACCTACATTTCTACACTCTTTACTCTCTACTGTGCTAGTCCAGGCTTCTTCATGCAGAACTCCATCAGTAAGTAACGCCTAGGATCCTGTCCAGATTATACTCAAAATGGAATTAACACAGGCTTAGGGGGCAGGGACAGCTTGACTTGAGATTTAGTATTGGATGGTCTGCCACAAACAACCAAAAATAAATAAATAATTAAAAAAGACAGAGGGCAGGCAGATGAGGAATATTCTCAGGAAGTTGTGGGAGAAGATGATGTGACCACAAACACCAAAGAGGGCACAGTAGCTAGGGAGAGGGCTGACAGGACTCGGTGTCACGCCTGAGGATGCTACAGAAACAGGAACATGAGAGCACGTTGGCAAAACTTAATTTTTTGCCAGCTCCTAGGCACCAGAAAAAAATCTTTTCTTTCAGATCTTTGTTCCAATATTTAAATAAGCCATTCTTTCAACCCTTCCTTTCCTCTACTCCTTTAATGATCTTGCTGTTTATAGAAAACCCACCCTTTCTGTCCTTCTTATTTTCCTGATGTGATTAGATAGATGGTAGAGAGAGATAATAGATAGATAGATAGATAGATAGATAGATAGATAGATAGATAGATCAACCCATATCTCCACAATGGTAGAAAAAAAGCCTTTCTCTTTGCCGCAGTACAAACTCTCCCTAACATTCAAGACTTAAATCACTAAGGTGATCCTAAGTGACGAACACGGCAACCAAGTGCTGCAACCACATGGACATTGTTTCCATTCCAAATCCATTTCAACCCTGGAAAGGGCATCAGGGACAGAGCCTTACAGGACACTAGAGCAACATCTTATACAGACTACAGTCCAATTATAACTTGAGTCGAATAGCCAGGGATGCACAGCGACCAGCTTGTATGTGGGGTGACAAACCAGTTTGCTATCAGTGTTTATGCAGCTCACTAGTTCAGGTTTTTATTATTTCAATGGTCGTGCTAACTCTTAAGAAACCCATACCACACTCAGTCTGTCTTACTCATTCTTTGAGTCTCTCTTTTTTAACCCCTATGTTTTTTAAATTTTATGTTAAAAATGCCCTTTTAGGGGCTGGAGAGATGAGTCACCTGGGAAAGTGCTTGCTGTGCAACCATGAAGTCCTGAGTTCAGATTCCTCAACACTGGAGTTAGAAAAACAAAACAAGTCCAGTGTAGCTATAACCTCAGTGGTGAGGGTGGGAATCTGGTATCGAGAAATAAAGACGGAGGGAAACCTGGGGACTCGCTGGCCACCCCCAATAACCAGAGAGCAAAGTCCACTTTCAGTGAGAGACCCTGTCAAGAAATAAGATGGAGGGTGACTGAGTAAGACACCCAACACCAACCTCTGATCCTCATACGCCCAAACACACATGCCCTTACCCCAACACACAAGGGTCTCTTAATAAACTCCAAACTTCCCTAAATGAATGGCTGGGATACACAAAGAGGAATATGTTATGACATGAAAAACTGCCTAAGAGTCAAACTTCTTTTTTTAAAGATTTGTTGGGACAAAGCCATTCCCACTCACTCATGTATCATTTCTGGCTGATTTACAATGACAAAGGGGGGATTAACAGTTGCCAATGAGTTTATATGTATGCCCTGGGAAGCCAGAAGTCCTCACTTAGCTTTATGCAAGGCATTGAAAGTCCTGGTTTATACCACTATCCTGTCTTCCATCCTGCCATAGCATACACCTGATAGGTCCCTTTACTAGAGGGACACATAAAGGGAATTAAATGGATATAGAAACAAATGAAATATAGCTGATATTTAGATTTTAAAAATGTGAAAACTATATGCAAAAGCATGAAGAATGTCGGAACATGGTGAAATTTGAAAAATAAACTAAAAAGAAGAGAGCAGGCAGGGAGGGGCTGGGATGTAAAACTAAAGACTAAGTAAATAAGATATTAGATATAGCAAGTCTGTCTCCTGAGGTCAGATGGAGTCTAAAACGTGGACTCCTGCTGCGAAGTGCAAAGAGGCCATCCAAGATCATCAGCTGGGGGCCAGCTTCATCTGAGCCAACAGCAGTTTCTTATTTTACACCCACGAGAACCTGACACACTGGCCAAGAATTCCAAGCAAGGAACTAGGTGAGACGTCTATCCAGTGCAACCAGCACTGTGCATCAGCTGAGACAAGAGAGAGAGGCCAAGAGCGTAGGCAAGGGCTTTGAATTCAGCATCTCTAGGCACAGGTACTGGTGCCTCTGCCATCTAAGAAAGTTCCTTAGCTTGCTCCCTATGATGGAAATGCTGCCCCAAAATGCACCCAGCATGAACACATTCTGCATCCCAGAATAATTTCACATTACCATTGACTACACTTTACTTTCTTCGGTGTCTGATACGCACACAATGTTTATTCCTGAACAATGGAGTTTCCTCCACAGTTTGACTACACTCTTTATAGAAATCCTTTTCAGTGAAACAATCTCACATTCTGTGTTTGTCTCTCCCAACTCAGTGAATATGCATCTTTCCTGTGGCCTTTCAGCTAAACACTTCCCCCCAAAACAGAACTGTTTGGGGTGTTTCCGCTAACAACAATTTCTGTTGTTGAGTCATAGACATCATCGTAGTGGTGTTAAAATCTTTTTCTTTCCATATGATTAATTTTTTTAAAGCATGCTAGTAAAACTTACGACGCACCATATCTGAAATGGAAGACTTGAAATGCAGAATTTTACATTTTAAAAGTAAAACCTAGACAACAGAATGTCATTTTTCCACATCTGTACACCATTTGGACTGGGCAGCATGTCTTAGGTGATTTATTGTCTGTTTCATCTGCTATTGATTCAAAAGTCTGACACGAGACTCTCATTTTTTTTTTAACAGTGAATAATTCCTTTTAGTAAGTCCGAACAATCCCACCAACACAGATGAGCTGCTAAGTTACAGTGTCTATCTACCAATGCCGGCATGAAGGACTGATTGATTTGTAGAGTCTATCTCCCAAACTGCCTATCAGAGCTAACAGCTTGAAATGTTTATGGCCCAAACTCAGGGAACTTGACATCTGGTTAACCCCACAAGTCTCATCTTGTGCAAACAACTGAATGAGCTTCTGACCTTTATAAATATAAAAATAGCTCAATTAAAGCAACATGTGTGCCAGAGCCCCTCACATCTTTTCCCACACACCCTTTACAAACAGGACCAGTTGAAAGTTAAGAGAGTTGCAAGACTTTGATGAAGCAGACTCTGGTGGGCCCCTCCCCTTGGCTATAGCTCCTAACACTGTTCATTGTGTTGCATGAGGTGAGAGGTCCATGTGGGCAACCTGTCCAGATGGGGAGACAAGAATTTTCTCAAAATCTTTAGAAAATTTCATTCAATTCTCCCTAGCATATTCGGGGATATTTTTTAGCCCAGGATGTGCTAAGAAGCATCTTAAGATTTCAAACAGGGACAATGTAAACACATGCCAACAACATGGAAAGGTAAGTGGAGTAGGAGCGAGGTCAAGACATCCATGCAGATTATTTTCTGAAGATTTATTGGTTCCAGTATAGAAGGCTGCACAAACTGAGAAGGCTGCTGCAATGAAAACATGTTAACCTTGACGTAAGTATTTAAAAATCTATACAATTATATATCCTAAGCTCCAAAATGTAGCTCCTAGGATCTGAAGAGCCTACATGATGAACCACTGTAGTGGTGAAGAGACATCATGAACACTCAAGTTGGGTGTTTAGAAGACAGCTGATAGTCCTGCAATGAAAGCCTGGTGTATGCTTTCCTGAGTCTTTGTAACCCCAGGTCAAAGACACCAGTGTGGAAACCGTGAAAGATAACAACATCAGGAAGCTGCCTCGTGTTCCTCTTCTTAATTAGAAGATGGCCATGCTGGCTGACATTAATACGGCAAAGTGGCACGAGGAGATGAGCCAGCTCCAGGTGGTTCACACACAGCAAATGCTTTCAGCTAGCTCTGTGGTGAAAGACGCCATTCATTAACATCCCTCACTTCCAAGGGATAGAAGAAAGTTCATTACAACAGAAGGCACGATTAAAGGATGACATATGGTCATCCCTTAGTGTCCACGGGGGAATGGGCTCTCTACGGGTGTCTAAAGCCTCGTGCACTCAAGTCCCTTGTATCATATGGCATTACAGAATTACATCTGCAAATAGGCTGAGCGACTTCTTATGCGTATATCAAATTATCTTTGGTTACAGGTGTAAACATGAGGTAACCGCTATAAACTGCCACTGCACTGTATTGTTCAGGGAATGAAGACAAAGAGCAAAGTCAAGATGAATTTTTAATCCTTTTCAAACTCAAGTGAGGAATAAACAGACACAGACACAGAGACCCACTGAAATGTGTAACTTTATAAAGAATATTGGGAGCTCTGATGAAAGGCATAGATAAGACGCTATGCTGAGTCGAGAGAGATGGACCCACAATAGAAATATTGATGGCTCTCCTGGAGGACCTGAATTTGATTCCTAATGCCTACAGCGTGTCTCACAGCCATCTTTAACTTAATTTCCAGGAGATCAGATGCCCTCTTCTGTCCCTCACGGGCACTATAAGCATGTGCTGCTTCCACGAAAAACAGCGATGCACATAAAAGCAAAATGGAGGCGGGGAAAATGTAGCTGGAAGTATGGATTGCACCCGTGCCCTGCCCCAAGGAGACAAACTACTGCCTTAGTGAAACAAAATAAGCAGAGCTGGGGACATACACACACACAGACACACACACACACACCATTGCACCACTGCATGCATGAGCACACAAGCAAGACAGTAAAAAAGAAATACAGAAGGGAGCCAAGTATCTATGAAAAAGTACTGGAAATCAGGCCTGTCACCTTGAATCAAACAAGTTGGCTGATAAAAGGAAGTGATGGGAAAAGATGCCCTGTGGAGGACCTGACCCACCCCGGTATGTAGAAAATAAAAAGTGTCACTATGCAAAGTCATCTCAGATTTGGGCACGCTTAGGGGGGAAGGTGGGGCTGGGGAGGGAAGTGCTAACTTTGAGGGGTCCTAAGGAGAACAGATGATTATCCTTGAGGCTCCCAGATAGGCTGTTGGCAACGGGGAAGACAGGCTCTTGCATCTGCCTAGGGAAGAGAGAATGACCAAGTCAGGCAAAACAAAAGTGCTGGTTTAAAGAATCAGGAGTAGGTGGCAGAAAGCAAAGAAAAACAAGCAAACAAATAACAAAAACAAACAAAACCAGGTAAGAGCAGAGAGAGCACAGCAAACAAAGAGAAGGTGATGAGAGAGACCTGGGTACAGACAAGCACATGCTACAACAACAAGGGTGTTAGACAGCCAAGTGGAAGCCGCTAGGGAGGATGAGGCAGAAAAATAAATGAGGCTAGTCTGAGCAAGATAAGCCAGAATCTGCCTTTTTTTTAAAGGTTCAAACAAACAAGCTGGAGCCCTCTCGAACTTACGGCACCTGCAAACACCTAAACAAGATGGGGTCTATTGCCATTCTGTCACAGAGGTGTGGAAGGCTCATCGGGGCCCTTTCCTCCCCCACGACACGGACAGCCTGTGGTTGATGGCAAACAAAGAGACATCCCTTCACTAGTGTAGCCACTGATACAGTGCCCATGTCCTAGAAATAAAACATCATACCCTATAACCAACCCTAGTAAAATTCATTGAGTCACCATTAAAAAAAAAAAAGAGACAAAGCCCCAGAAGCCAGTTTGATAGGGGAAGAAGAGCAGTGGGAATGGGAAGGCAGAAATGGGTGGAGAAGGTGGGCAAATGTAAGAGAAATATTTTATGTACACCTATAAAATGAAACCCATTATTATGTGTAATTAACATATGCTAATAAAAACATTTTTTAAAAGGCATGCACTTGACTCCAAATCGCCCTGAGGCAACTGCCCTCAGCCCCCTGACTGTCGAGTCACCATGAGTGTTGTGTGAAAGGAAACTCCCAAAAGTAGAAAGTGTCTCAACCTAAGAGCAGAGCAGTGAATGGGAAGCCGGGGTAGCAGAGGCCTTTAACCAAAACCAACTGTGACAAGGAAACCTCCTCTGGGAATCCTCAGTGAGTGTCCACAGGGCAAAGATGAAGGCTCAGGACAACTAAGTTAAAAAAAAAAAAAAAAACCTCAAAATTCAACATGGCCTCAGCTAACAAATGACTTCTCAAACCACATGACAATGTCAGCAGTTAACAGGCCCAAATGGAGATCCCTGCAAGAATCACACAGTGACCCTTTGTCCCAAAAAAGGGGGTTACCCGCAGAAAGTCCTCAGGTAGATTCTATCAGAAGGAGCCTCACCTACATGGGCAGGTGCACAGGCATTTCCTCTCAATGGCAACTTGAGGAGTGGGCAGCACGGAAGCCCTTCGGCATGACCCACAACATCCTAACCACTCAGCCAAAGGCTGTGTAAGGATAGAAGGTGCACTGCTGAAGGCTCTTCATATGGGAAGGAACTTTCTGGAACTTCAGGAGGAAAGTACTGATGTCGGGAAAAGAAAAGGGAGACACCGTCATCTCTTCTGTCAACATCACACAACAAACTCTTTAGCTGTAGAATAAAACATGGTGAAGCTAGGACCTTTATCTTCTTTGTTTACTTCACTAGGATTAAGAGCAAGCACAGGGAAGGGACAGGACTGGAAGGGAAGAGAAGAGGATAAAATCCAGCATTGTCTTTTATTGGTAAAAGCAGGGAGAGCAATGAACTTCGTGAATAAGTGGATACCATCCACAAGACAGAAATCTCACCCCAAATGAGATGTTAACAACTTTATTGACCACACCGTCATCCCTTATTTCCCAACACAATGGTCTTTCCTGCTGAATTCTGCAAAAACCCACTGTAAATCATTTAACATTTACTGGAGCATTTAAAGCTGCCAGCCTTATGTGTTGGAATGTGACTTGGAGGCATAAAATCGTACATGGTGGCCCGAGCCCCCCCCCCCAACTGAAAGACGACCCAGTGTTCCCTTTACTACCTCAGAGCCTTAGCAACACTCCCCTGTCAGCTGTTCTCAGGGGGGACTGCCACCTTCCCTATCCTCCTCCTCACTTGTGAGCTAAGGTGGGAAAGACGCCCAAAGATACATATGTGAGCTGAAGAGAACAGCGCATGCTCATGAATAAGATACATATACAAACACACAGAGAAATACATATGAATGTATATAGGAATACATACATAAATACGTACATGAATATGGATCCAGATATGAATATGCATAGCTACGTGCCTGAAGCATGGCTTACAAATCTGTCATCTTCATGTGCACAAAGATTTTTCTGTATCTCTTAAGGCTGATTATAGCCTGGTCTCTGTCTCCATCTTCTCCCCCACATGGAATGTTCAGTCTCCATGTCTTAACTGGCTACTGGGAATTCAAATCCAAGTCTCTGGCCCAGACTGCCTTCCTAACTTTCAGCTAAATGTACATTTATCATCCTCCAGAAAGACCCATCAGGAATTCACAGCAGTGATTGAGTGACTTCCAAACCTCAGCTCATCCCTTCTCAGCCTGCCTTCTCTCATCACCTAGCAAATATCCTCCATACCCTATCCTTATCCATGTGCCCCATGATGTCCACACCATCACCTTTCAAGCCCTTCTAGTACCTTACATTGCTGTTCACAGAACCATCACAAATCCCTCCAATCTGGAACTCTCACTCTATACTGCAATGGCAGATGTCCATCTCACAGCTCAGGAAAGCCTTGCTGTGCCCACTGGCTATGGAGACAGTCTTCAGAGGCCTTGCTCGTGAGTCACAGAGGTTCATTCAAAATCTTGGTACCATCTCACTCCTGTGGCCCCATGTGAAGATCATAAAAACCTTTCAAAGAGTCAGTTTCCTCACTCATACTGCTATCTGTGGGATACTCTTCACACAGACACCTGAGATCCACATCACTCTGAAGTCACACTCATAGGATGTCATGACAGCACACCCCGAACTCTCAGACTTTAGACTGATCTCATTATTTAGATCAGGGATGTTCAACTGGTCAATTTGGTATGAATTACTTCATGTAAAATTTCTGGTCAAAAACATTTCAGATGAGGAACACAATCTGTAGAGCCCCCTTCCTTGACTGGTTATGAGTAAGAAAAAAAACCATATATACATCTATAGAAACTATCCATGGCTGAGGTGGAAGCAAGGTATACCCACCAATGTATTGTTACCGGATAAATTCCGCTCTTTTCATCTGCCAATTATGTTTCCAACCAATCTTCTTTCTCACCCTTGAGTGATCTATACATCAAATAAAACTGCTCATGGTTGAGCCTAAGCACCAAAGTTTTAGAGCTTTGTTGAGTATTCAGTCACTGTGAACCAGAACAGCACTGCTCGGGAACCTAATGTCCGCTTCCAGTGCTACGAAGAAGAAAATGCCTCTTCTGTTTCAGCGCTTTAGTCCTCTGGCTAGAGTCTGAATCTGAACTTAGCTTTTCTCAAAATTGCTTCAGGCAACAGTAAAGATGTTATAGGTTCCACCCAAGCAGCAGGATCTACAGAGGGGGAGTCAAACTATGGTCTCCTGGGATGGGCTGGTGTGTCTCTGAGACACTAAAATCTAAAGCTGAGCTCGCACCTTTATTACCCCAACTCCTTTACCAATAGTTGGTAAATGTATCCCTTTCTTAGTCGCTTTAACCCTGAAATAACGGGAAGAATGAATTAATTTGCGTCTTAAGTAGCTCAACCATACTTCTTTTCTTTTCCTGTTGTACCTAAGGCTCTTTGATGATCTCAGGAGCCATCACAAAGACAAGGTTTAGCTATGAAAAGACCGCATCGTACTCGAGTGGCTTAACATTGCCTGTGATCAGCCTCTCTAATACCGTATCCACTAATTCCCCCCAAAAAAACTATGTGCTTCGTGGAAGGCCTTGCGAACAAATGTGTAGCAGTTCCTAGCAGTGATCTATGCATCGGTGATTGTCACACACTCTGACCTCAACAGCCGTACCCATGTGTCATCTTCAAATGGGCAATCTATTCACAACCCATATGTTCACACCGTGAGACAAAAACAAAGCCAATATTCCTTCCAGCTTCTACCTGTTTCACCAGCTAATGCTCTGAAGAGAATGGGTGGTGTTCTTTTATTGAAAGAGTCTCTAACTGTCAAAACAAAAAACCAACTGGGTTATAGACAGAGGCTTGTAATGCCGACACCAAGCCAAAAGCCAGAGTATACAATGAAAAGGGAAGATCCCGATTGTTCCGGGAAGTCTGTCTCGATACCGTGCCACACACCCAGCCAATTCAGGAGGCATGAAAAGTAAAACCTCCAGCTACGCTGCAGCCAATCCAGCCAGCGGATTTCCTTTGCTAACTTTATTTTTTTTTAATGTCCTCCAGACTCATCGTAAATCATTTCCAATCTAATTCTCTGGCTTCCCAATTTTAACCGTCGGCCTTATTTAAAGAATGGCCTCTATATTTAACAGATCCCATAGCCATACTGAGAGTATGTGAGCTAAAAAAGTAGACACCGATCTAAAATGTCTCATTTTGATGTGAGACGTCTCAAGCAGCTTAAATGTTAAACAGCTCAACTGTCTTACCTAGCAGTGATGTGAAAATGATATGTATGATTTTCTACTAATAAACAAAATGGGAGTTCCCAACCTGCCCTGAACACAGCACCCGCCCTTCTAGGATCCTTATGAACTGGTCTCATGAACTGTGTTTTAATCCACCCACGCTACAACAGAGCAGAAAGCAAATTCAAGAGAATTTAAACACACCTTTTCTTGTCTGCAGCGAGATACGTGCTGACAACGCTGGCATTTTGTTAACCTACAACCTAGGATGGTTTTTACTAACATTGAAAAATATAGGATATTTTCTAAGGCACAAAGGTAACAGCTGACACTTAGTTGATTTCAAGGGTTCTCAAGGGAGGGGGAAAAAGGAAGAAAGAAAAAACGTGGTGGCAGTTACAACAAATTAACAACATATAATAAAAACGCCATAAACATGTGGCATACATAATAAATCTAATCAAGTCTACAAGGCGGGCAGATAAAAATGATTAACGGCTACTATCCCTGAAAAGAAAAGAAAAACTCTGTCCCCAGTTATTCATCACAGCTAATGTTCTGACCCTAAATCTACCATGAGATCGAATGCTCTTCAGAGTCACACTCTGTCTTCAGCAAACGGCCTCTCACTTCCTATTTTATTTTCTGAGAAACCAGGAAAAAAAAAAAAAAAACATGTTAGAGCTACATGGTAATGAAAGGTGCAGCATGGAGGGGCATGGGGCGTGGGGGCAAGCAAGAGCGTGTGTGCAAAGATTCTCAGAATTTCTGTCTCTATTAACAGAAATTTAAATAGTAAGGAAAGCCAAAACTGTAGTGTCTGGGTATAAACATGATTAAAAGTACGGTCTTGTAATATTCAGTCATTTATTTCTTGGCTGCCTGTATTTCCACCCAGGTATGATTATGTTCACATTGGTTGAGGGGCCCGGCCTATTTTGACCCTCATAGTAAACTGGTAAGGGGTGGGAAAATGTTAAACCTAAAAATATGAAGATAAACTTGAGGTTAGACTGCAGGACAGAGTCTGTGGCTAACAAAGGGCCAGAAACTTCCACAAAAGGCACATGAGCTTCTCTGCATTGAGGCCACCACTGTGAGAGGGCGCAGGTCTATTCTCTGAGTGTTGTGACAATGAGAGTCATCTAAAGCCAAGATCGATACACTCACATGCTTGGAAAACAAACAAACAAATAAATAGATAAATAAATAAAATTAAGTAAATTAACTTATCATTTTCTTTTAGCTAAAGCAGTTCAAATGAATAGACCTTGACTTGTTCCTCAAAGGGGGAGGGGGGAAACAAAGATCTCAGAAGCACCCCTGAGATGTAACAGACTGTGAGTAAATTAGAACAATTAAAAACCATTAAAGGTAGAATAATTGACAATACCTGTTTGGGTAACAATGACTTTCTTTAACTCCTCATAACAGAGGGTCTATTTTTAATCTTTTTTTTTTTTTTTTTGTAGAAACTTGCATAATTTAGCAACAATTGTGGATTTTTAAAATTTATCTATATCTACAAGAACATAAGGTGAAATCATAAATTATAGACCGACTCCAGCTGTTAAATGTTGTTCAAAAAAGTCTGTTTCCTTAAAACAGGAACTATGGGAAAGGCCATCCTGCCAGTGGAACTTTGAACAGCTCGTGCTGTGGTTTCTTGCCGAGACAGCAAGCTTTCGTGAAAGAGAGGCACTGCCAAGGTAAATACTGCTTGCCTTCACACCCAAGAACAAACTGTGTGCATGGCAGAGGCTGGGAAGGGCTAGGAGCAGCTGGAGAGGACCTCAGCAAGGTAACAGCGGTGTTAGGCTACTGTAAACTGGTTCCCGCTTTCCCATCTTCAAGTTAGCATCCAGGGAGATAGAATCCTGCCTTTGCTTCGCATTCCAGTGGGCAGGATGCAGGCCAGGCTGCAATTCACAACTCCTTTATTCCAAGTCAACAAGCTGAGAGAGACACACAGAGACAGAGAGGCAGGCAGAGGCAGAGGCAGAGACAGAACACAGGGAAAAGGAGTGGAGGGGAGGGAGGGAGAGAGGAAGGGAGAGGAGACAGACAGACAGACAGAGACAGAGAGGACATGGAAAGGGAGAGGAAAGGAGGGAGGGAAACAGAGGGAGGGAGAGAGGGAAGGAGGGAGGGAGGGAGAGAGACAGAGAGACAGAGACAGAGAGACAGAGACAGAGAGACAGAGAGACGGGGGGCGGGGGGGAAGAGAATGAAAATGAGTGACAACGACTGACAAGGACAATGACTTGGGGGAGAGTCTAAGAAACAAGGACACCCAGGTTACAAAGGTGTTACCAGAAATTTTCACACTCAAATCAATGTGCAACCCACCTTTTCTCCAAGCAGGAAATGCTCCCTGAAGCCTTGTAAACCAAGGGCCAAGAGCATAGCCAAAGCAAACAGCAGGACTGAAGGGGCTGCTCCCCATGAGCGTCTCTGGGTGGTGGTGGCAGGAACCCAGCAGGGCAAATGTACCCCCAAAGCTTCCCCACAGCGAACAGTTTACCCATGAGGACATCTTGGATGGAGAAGGTTCAAGCAAACAAAGTTTAACTTCTCACTGATGAGCCACCATTATTAAATCTCCAGTCTAAAACTGTTGAATAAGAAATGTCTATAAATTCCGTCTATCCATTCGGCTCTGAAGCAAACAGTTAAAATAGGTAGAGCTGGGTGAGAGAAAAACCATCATAGCTAAGTAATGCTGGAAATATCCTTTCTAAAGCAGATAATCAAATTGCTAAAAAAACAAAACAAACCAACAGCAACAGCAAAGATCAAACCCACTGTTGCACCTAAGTTTCTCTTGTCTCTGAACAATATGACTGGAAGCAGCTCACAAAAATAGCACGGGACCCAAAACATGCTGTGAAAGAAATGACAACATGAATGGAAGGTCTGAGTGTTCTCACCTACAGTGATTAAGTTTGCCAAAAGGGGAAAAAAAAAATCACACGTTTCCAATTCTAGATTGGATACAGTAAGATTTCAATATTAAGATTTAAGTTTTCTTGCCTCTTCCACTTTAAAATTAGAAACCGTTCTTCTTTTCTGCCCTACCCAGCCACATCTCATGGCCCCACCACAAAAACTTTGATAGTGTACACACAGGTTGGGGGAAAAAAAAAATCCAGTGTCCAGTGACACAAAGACCGCCTTTCTTCCCCTAAATAAAAAGAACTGTAAGAATTTGCTGACTGCTCCCTCCCCTGACACCACCACAGAGTGAATGCTGCAGGCTCCAGGATGATTGATAGGATGTCGCTGGCTCCTTTCAGCACTCCCTACCTTGTCTGGTCGCTGGTGAAAACCAGGAAGCCACAGACACACACTTTGGTCTTTTGCTTGTGTGGGCCCCAAGTCTCCAGTGCCAGCTTGCTGCCAACGTCCTTGCAGCCCATGGTAGGCAGGCCACAGGGTTCACGTTAACCGCGGAGTGTTACCACACTGAACATCTGGCCATGAATGAACGGCTTGCCCACTAACTCTCAGCGTTGGGCAGCTGATGAAAAATTCAACATTTTCCTTGTTGGCACAGTTGTTTTGGAGAATTCTCTAGAGCATCCTGAATTATATTAAGAAAATTTGACTGCAGCAATCTATATCTGTGAGAACAGCTGGTGTTGAAAGGGTTCCGCTGCTCTCTCCCCGTGCTGGGGGACCTCATGTTGGATCAGAACACTTTCCCTACGTTTGTCCTTGAAACTCAGCCTCCACTCTGAGGTAACAACCGTTAGAGAAACTGGCAGGCAAGGCAACTCCCAGTTGCTGGACTGCACACATCTTAATTCAGGGGGAGATTTAAAAAAATAAAAATAAAACAAAACCAAACTGCTATCCAGCTGCTAAGGGGGCATGAAGATCAAAACAGTTCAACTTTTTAAAAATAAACTATTTCCAAATGGCAGCAAAAACTTGACATCAGATGGGTCTCTTTAAGACCATCAGACAATTTCTGAAAATTTTCACTTGAAAATAAAAGGTCCTTATGACAACAACTAGATACAAAATGTGTCCAGACAAAACTTTCTTGCCACACAGCAGCTGCTCCAACTAACCCTTTTCCCCTACCTAAGGGCGACACCCTCCATGTCAATCAGGTGTGGAACTTCAGATGACGCCAGGCTCTGGGAGAAGACACGTCAACAGAGGTTTACAGCAACTCTGCAGCCAAGAAATTCTCTAAAAATATAGTGGTATTTAAAGAAAGTAACGTGTTCATGTATATATGTGATATATCATTATTATTATTATTTGGGTTTTTTTTTTTTAAGGAAGTGGTAAACTTAAATTGAGCTAAATTTAGGCTATTATCTATGCAGCATAAATTTCACTTCTGTGTGTAAATGCTAACTTGCATATTTCTCCATGGTAACTAAACTATGATTAAAACAACAGTGAAACCAGCCTTTAGGGCCACCTGTTTAACTAGGAACAACCTAATTTACAAAAAAAAAAAAAACAAAAAACCTTAAACTCTGGATATTTTGTGTGCATCAATGCCACCCATTTCCCAATAGAAAGCTTACTTTTTCACAGACACGTAATTGCAGTGCACTTTGCCTAGGGTCGTAATCATTCTTTTTTTAACTGGGGTAATTTTTTCATGTATTGTTCACCCCAACATAAGTGGTATTTAAGATTATGAAGAATAAGACTCTAATAACTCTTTCCAAAAAGGAAGTTATTTTACCGCTTGGAAGGGATTAATTTGCCTAGAAAGTATCCTCACATTTCACAAAGAGAACTAATGAAAGGGGGGGGGGGGGCAAACGAAAATGACTGAGATAGCCAGCCACATTCAGACTCATTCTTTTAGTGAGATAGCCTTGTAATTTACTAATGAAGAAATGGGCTATTTTATTGGTGAAATTAAAAGAAATAATTATAATATGTCCAAGAATAGTAAAAATGTAGGAATAAGCAGTATTTTCTTATTTAATTATAAAGCATAAAAGTGGATTTGAATGTGATTCATCCTGAAACCTGAGAATTAGGTTCAGAATTTAAATACTGAAAACCCCTTGAAGTTGAAACATCATCATAAGAGGTTGGAGGTCTGATGTGAAGCCCATGACTCACACACATGACACAGATACAGAAGGGCCTCACTAAAAACCGTATTATAATCAAAAATGGATCCTCAGTTTTTTTCCTGTCTCCTGATCTTCACATGATGTAATGTCTAGGGCCACATTTCATACTGTTAAGTAATGATGACTGTATAAAACTCATGATAAAAAACTCATAAAATGTGACAATTTATAATTTTATGTATACTTGCCTCTGTACTATCACATACCTCCACGCAGTAGATGCTAATGAGATAACAATGGCGTTACTGTAACGTCTATAAAAACTGCCTTTAAAACCAAATCCTGTTAAAAAATCGTCTTTTCAAGCTGACATAGCCCATTTCCAAGGTCATATTTAAAATAATTAACACCACTGCTAGTAAATGATACAATAAAACTGAAAACTGATATCTAAGCAGAATGCAAAACTGTCTAAAATTTAACAATAGTCTTCCAGTATTTCAAGACAGTTTCTACAAAGGCTATAGAAGAAATCAAAGAAGGGTCAAGATTCTGAAATTCCGATGCCCTACAGCCATTACACAATTCCTGAAAGTGGACCCAGGATCTTAGGGATCCCTCTGGATTCTTTTGCTAACCAGGGCAAAAGTTTCTGAGAAGCAAGGGGAGATAACAATCCCACCCAGGTATCAAAAACAACCACTGTGGGGCGGGAGAGATGTCCTGCTGTGCTTGCAGAGGACTCGAACTTCCTTCCCAGAGCCCAGAACCCGCAGGTCACAAGTGCAGCCCACAGCTCACAGCCCGCACTCCAGATCACAGCTGCCCGTAACACCAGCTTCAAGAAGATCCAACACCTCTGGCCTCAGAGAACACCTGTACACACGTGTGCATAGCTCACACCCACATACAAATAATTAACAAATACAAATAAATCTTTAAAAACAACAAAAGTATCAATCGTGTGACACAAATTTCTCCACAAATTACCGGGTCCCACACAACAGAATGTAAAGCAGTGGTTAATGTTGGAGGTCACGCATCATGTGTGCCTGTCTGCCATCCTGGTCTCTGCCGTGATGCTAATGGACTAACCTCTAAAACTGTGAGGGAAAGCGCCCAATTAAATGCTTTCTTTTGTAGGCATTGCCTTGGTCACAGGGTCTTTATACAGCAACCGAATGGTGACCAAGACACCAACCCTGAGCTTAAGGCATCACAAGGTCTGAAGTTAAACACTTGAGTAAAGGAACATAACAGCTTGTTCCAGACACTTCGGGATTTGTTTGGGGACTCAAATTCTAGTGTTCCTTTCATTAGTCGGCTTGTAATTTAAAAACTGACTTCGACAGTAGAGGCCATTGCCTCTATTACCTCCCACTGCATTTAGTACATGGAACCTGATTGAATCACTTAATGGCAGGACAGATTCTTAATTTCCTCTTAGTTTGAACTCAGACAGAACAGTAAAGATGCAATGACCACATGACCGTTTGACTTTCAGAATCTACAGAACAGGCTCCAAGCAACACTGCTGCCCAGCCCTTTTCCTGCTCCGCCTTCCTTCCCCAGGCCAGCCAATACCTACCTGCTTTTGGTCTGTCAATTCTACCACGAACAGGTCACCTGTTGCCCTATCCCTGACTATTCCCGATATCTAGCTTCCTCTGGCTGCCTCCTCCTTACCACAACTATCTCAGCTCAAATACCATCTCTTCCAAGAAGTCCAACTGGACTAAAGAACACTCTCCCTACACTGTTCTGTTGTATTCCTTTGTCTGACACTTGTATTGGGCAGTATTCTTCATTATAGGTTTCAAGTGTGTCTCATACTAGAACACAGTTCTTGGCAGTCTTGTTAACAGTTGTATTTCCAGAACGTACAGCCCTGGCTAGTTCACAGAGTCTCCCACAAGTGATTGCTACACAGATAGATGAATCATATCCCACATCACACTGGTCTCCAACAATATATCCTTCCTCCCCAGAAACATGGAATCCTTTCATATGGTCAATGTGTTGCAATTTCCTGCATGAATGGGGAGGGGAGAGCTTTAGTTATGAATGACGAGGCTGCTTTTAAAATGAGTTCTAAATGCTCTGCAGAAAAGATGTTGGTTCCTTTAATGATACATTGAGGAGGAAGCATCTTTGTTTGAATCACTGGGAACCAGAAAAGGGTTGCATAATGCAGGATTTATTTACACAAATCTTTTCCCTGTTAATTAATCACCCAACATCAAGGAGGATGCCCAGAGGAGACGGGGTAGCTAGGGCTCCACTGAGGAGAAGGGAGTAAGCATTTGTGAATGAACTGGAATCCAGGGCACTATGAATCCTGTTACAGGATAACTCCAACAATGCTTTGCAGTGGATGAGTGCTTATTCCTCAGCCAGGCTCCTAAGCAGTCAGTGATACACTGGTTTGTTGGATTTTCCTTCTGAGGATCAAGATACGAACACACATTATCTCACCCACTTTGTAAAGAGGGAACTGAGTTCAGGAAGATGAGGCAGCTTGCCCAATGGCAGAGCCTGGACTTGATTCAGGAAGTCTGAGTCAAAACCAAAGGCTTCACTCTTGCACTTGTCTCCTGTGAGAACAGGACTGCTAGCATGTAAGAAATGCAGCTTTTAGGAACCATAGTCAGGAAACATCAGGTCTGAGGCAAGTATCTTCTGGTGACCCTAAGTCTGGTAAGGGAAATAACATGAGCCACTGAAAATTTTTATATGACAGAAACAGTGTATTATGATGGGGACAAGCAGGCTACATAATTGATGGGGTCTAGGGGAAAATGAAAATTGAGGCACCCTGATGAAAATTGTTAAGAACATCAACATGAACACTATGACATTACACCTGGTATGATTCCCTTCAAGGCACAGTCTGTAGAGACAGGGAAGGTTTTCTATCCATGAAACAAACCGGAGTCTAAGTATTTCCTTTCTATGAAACTCTGCACGCTTTGTGTCTCAGTTTTATTCATCACTTGAGAAAATTCAATGCATGAGTCATCAACAATCCATTTCTAAATGGGAGACAAGGCGCTGAGGAGGGCCAGGAACTTTTAACACAGCTTGGAGCCAGGCCATCACGCGGCGGACTATGGAACTACACGCATGGTAAATGTCTGCAAGGCTAAACTCCTTTTGAAATGGACAAGCTGTAACTAGACTCGAAGGCTCCAAACTTCAAATGAATATGGTGGCAAAAGATCCACCTACTGGCTCCATCTATTACATAGACATGTGTGCACGAATGGGAAAGGTTTATATGTATATTTGCGTATAGTGTGTGTGCCTATATGACATATGACATGTGCGGGCAGGCGGGCGGGTGTGTGTGTGTGTGTGTGTTCATGTGCGTGTGTGTGCGCGCGCGTGTGCATGCCTGTGGAGGTTGTGTTGGATGAGTTCCTCACTACTTTTCCACTTCATCTTTTTGAAGCAGTGCCCCTTAGGGAACCCAGCTATGGTGGTTTGAATGAGAATGGCCCCCATGCACTCATCCATTTTAATGCTTGGTTCCCAGTTAGTGGAACTGTTTGGAAAGGATTAGGGGCTGGCATTGTTGGAGGAGGTGTGTCATTGGGGATAGGCTTTGAGGTTTCCAACTATTCACACCATCCTTAGTGTGTGCTCTCTCGCTCTCTCTCTCTCTCTCTCTCTCTCTCTCTCTCTCTCTCTCTCTCTCTCTCTCTCCTCGCTCTCTCTCTCTCTCTCTCTCTCTCTCTCTCTCTCTCTCTCTCTCTCTCTCTCTCTCTCCCTCCCTCCCTCCCTCCCTCCCTCCCTCCCTCCCTCCTGTGCTCTTGCTCCACTGTCATGCTTGACACCTACTACCACGTTCCCTGCCACGACGGTCACAGACCCCCCCCTTTGAAACCATAAGCCCCCATTAAATGCTTTGTCCTGTAAGTTGCCCTGTTAATTGTATCTTGTCACAGAAATAGGAAAAGAGCTGAGATCTTAACACTCACCAATTGACTAGACTACCCACCAGCAGCCTTGGACCTTGGTATGGTGATTAGATTAGAGATGTGAGAAATTATCTCTCTGCGTTTGCATATAGATACTACGCATTCAAAGTTAAGCATCCATGCTTATCTGGCAGATACTTTATTAACAGAGACACCTCTGCAGCCTCTGAGTCTAAAAGCTCTGTGTACCTGAATGGGTTTGCCCATGTTCTACTGCAAAAAGTAAGGTACTCAACAATCTGGCTCTTGTGATGCATCCAACCTGTGCTTTTTGCTCCTGTACTGGAGGCTGAATCTAGGATCTTGTGCACATCAGACAACCATTCCACTGAGCTACGCCTTCACCTTCTTTTTGCTTATTTTGAGAGAATACCTAAGTTGGCCAGGCTGACCTTGAACTTGGGATCCTCCTGCCTCAGCTTTCAAAGTAGTGATGTGGCAACAGGCTGGGCTAACACACTTCTTAAATATGCGTTCTGTGGGAGTTAATGTAACAAGTCTTAGGCGTATGGATGCTGAATGGAAGATATAGAGCAGACACAGGAAGAGAAGAAAAAAACAAGTATCATTAAAATAGACATATGCTCAGGACATATGCTCAGGACTGTCTCCTGCACATGCTACCAATCCTCCAGCACATCATGGCAAACATAGGAAGACACTCGATTTTCAGCTGGGAAAATAAATGAAGTCACAATACTAAGGACATGCCACCAAAATCCTCACTGGTCTCAAAACTCATTGAAAATATGATATTCTGATTTCTTTCATGAATACTATTTCTAATAACTTTCTGTCTAACCAGGAAGAGACAGGAAGGCCCCTATATCTATTCTATGTCCAGCATTCCATGTGTTCAGTAAAACTTGGCTCCATAGGAGTGAGGTGGTGATGGGGGAGGAATGGGGAAAGAAAAAACAGTGGAAGAAAGGACAGAGGAAAGATGGAGAGAGGTGAGAAGAGGGGAGGGAGCAAAGGGAAAGAAAGGGAATAAGGAAAGAGAGAGAGAAAAAGAAAAAAGAAAAAAAGAAAGACGAAGGCCACTTCCCTCTGGCCACAGATTAGCTTTGATATGTGACCATTTTCTTTGTCTTTTCTCCTCTTCCAAAAGCTAGAAAACACTTTCCAAATCTTTCGTAGCTTCTATCAGTCCAGAGTCTTAACATTATTTTAACAGAGCTTTGTATGTGCAAATACACTAAAACCAGAAATGGGGCCCCTCTGGTTGGAGGCATCCATCTAATCTGACTGTCTATATATCGAGCCTGTGTGCAATACGCTTGTCAACAGTGCTTAAGTGGTATCTTGTCTCCACTGCTTCTGATTGCTCTCAATTCTCACATTAACCTCTCTCGGTTTTCTTTTTCTTCTTTTCAAACAGTGTGGGAATCTTGCCTCTTTGAAACTTGACAGAAACATAAGATATTTCAGTTCTTGATACGAAGCAAGACACAAATCGAAAACCCCATCAGCACTTCTGTCTCATCAGTTTCCCTTAAACACCTACTTTGCTGGTATGAGCGCATGTGAACCTTTCTCACTGTTTAAATTCTAACACACAATCTGAACACAACAATGAGCGCGTGCCTCATTTCCCTTGCTTCCCAGAGCAGCGATGTCACTCACGCCTAGAGCCACGGGCTGGGCTCGCAGAGCGATTCCGCTCCCATTTCACGTCAGTCAATGGAGCCTTCTGTGGAAAAGCTTTTAACAACCACATCTGGCCTCTAATAAATCACGGCACTTTGTCTTCCTGCCAAAACTCCTCCTTTATCTAACTTACATCTTCACGATGAGATAGGAAATCATGCATTATGGAGGTGACAAACAAGTGTAATTATGTCATTAGTAGCCATTTAGTCTACAAAGGTGCTCAAAAAGGAAATACAAAGCACAATGAGAAATATAGGATAATACATTGATCACAGTTCTAATCTGCTTTTACTTCATGAGTGTAAAAAGCGGGCGTAATTCTCGGGCACAGCAGGCAGTAATGGCATACCACTTTATGAACTATACAGCTATTTTATTCCCCTATCTACTTAAAAATAAAAAAGCATTTAATAGCTTGATTTAGACATAAAAGTTATTTGTGATGCCTCACTGATTATAATATTTATTTTTCAACTGTTGGTTGAAGTGGCTTTTTGTGTTAGGAAAGAAACTTGAGTTATTTGGGTTCAGAAAACTTAACAGCCATAGTGCATGAGAACATGTACATGTGTGCATGCATGTGTGTGACCACATAGTGTCCAAATAGGTACATGTGTGTGCACGTGTGCACCTAAGAATTCTCAGGCATAAACAGATAACATTTCTAACAGGATCAGTAGAATATGTTCTCAGATGGAATCCCAATGGGCGACGAAAACAGATTCAAGAAAGTAGCTGTTCTTAAGGCAATGTCATGGAAACGAACATTGTCTTGTACAATGAGTGTACGGGAGGATCTTTCATCTCCCCACCAGACTTTTTCAATATAGATCATAAATTTTTTAAAAATCCAATCAGGACCCAGCAGGAGGAGTTATTTGTGTGTTCTAAAAATTCTAAGAATTTGTTCATCTCTCCTGTAGTTCATAAATTTCAGGTGCCTAGTGTGATGAAGACTGCAGTGACCCAGCGTCCACCCAGACAGAAGTGCTGCTAACAGATGGGGGGTGTTTAAGAACCTTCCTTCAGATGCCTGAGGAGAGCCTGATGGTACTTTGCCCTCTGAGTCTCCACTGTGCAGATAAGACAGAGCAGGTGGAGAAGGGCAGTGACTCACTGACATGGTCAAGCACAACAGGCCAGAACGTCATTCGGCAACTAGCGACCCCCACCTCTTAGGAGCCTCCACTACTGTGCCGTATCGCCCAGTACTCTCCCAGAAACTCAGTGACTCACTGAGACACTTTTGCTTCTGCTAGTGGGACAGATACCCACCTTGCAAATGCCATGGAGCCTTCATATCAACCTTCTAATCTAAAGGCAATTAAGAGGTAAACGCAGGGGGCTGAAAAGATGGCTTGGAGGTTAAGGGCACTGGCTGATCTTCCAGAGGTCCTGAGTTCAATTCCCAGCAACCACATGGTGACTCACATCTATAATGTGACCTGATACCCTCTTCTGGTGTGCAGGTTTACATGCAGGCAGGGCACTATACAAATAATAATAACTAAATAAAAAAAATTTTAAAGAGGGAAACAGTGACAAAAAGGTTGAAGTTGGGGACTGGAGAGATGGCTCAGTCAGAAAATTGTTTGCCATGTAAGCATAAGAACCTGAGCTTGGAGCCTCCAGGACCCATGAAAAAACTGGGCACAAAAGCATAAGGCTAAGGAGGAACAGACAAGAGGATTGTTGGGGCTCACTGGCCACTAGGTCTTGCCAAGTCAAATTCCAGCATCAATGAGACCTATCTCAAAAAACAAAACAAAACAAAAAAACAAAAACAAGGCTCAGAATAATTGAGGAGGACACCTAACATCTAATTCTGGCCTCCACATGAACATGTAGTAGACCCACACACATGTGCACACATATACACATATGTACACATACAATGATGAAAGTAGACACTTTGATACCAAACATAACTGAGGTAATATTAATAATTATGCCCACAATCTGAAGGTAGCTAAACTTTTGCCTGTACATACACTACATTTTCTTTTTTTTTTCCCCTAGAATAGCACTGCAGGTTATCCTGAACAATTTGAAGACTGAATACATACTTTTGTTTTTAATTTGCAAATACATGAAATATTATATATATATATATATCACTAGTAGTGGAAGAATGGCATTAGCTGGCTGATCCAGGTAATGAAATTACTTCAAATTCTTTATGAATCTCATCTAAAAGGCAGGTGGTTAATTGGGCTGAATGTTTATAAGGCACAGTTCTTTGATTAATTTGTGTATAATTATTATTCCGTGTTTACCTTAATTTGGATATAGAACTTTAGAAATTCTTTAAAAGATACTTTGGAAATAAAAGTAACTTCAAAAAAAAAATAACAGTGTAGTTTGTAGAGAGAACAAAGCTGCCATATAGGCAACGGGTAGGTGGGAAAACTTTCCATTGTTGAACCCACTTAGCTAAGAAATCTCAAGTAAATATTACAGTGCTTAGGCAACAGTTCAGTAGAGAAAATACTCGCCTTGCATAAGGATGTGAGTCTGATTCCCAAGATCCATGGTGTTTTTCCCCTCTTTTTTTTTTTAAGTGGCCCATAGATGAATCATGGATAAAAGCATCTGCCACCATGCCTAATAACCTGAGTTCAATCCCTGGAACATGGCAGGAGAGAAGTGGACGCTAACCTGAAATCTAGCCTCTGACCTCCACATGCACACCACGGCATGTGTGGACCTACACACATAAATTAACAAATGTAATAAAAGGGGACAGGTGTCAGACAATATGCTTTACACCCAGCCAGCAGAGCCTACTTTGAGAATCCTGTACTTTTGAGAGACCCTGCCTCAAAAAATGGTGGGTGGGGGTGGGGTAGAGGGCACCTGCGCCAGAACTGTGGAAGTTGTCCTCTGGCTTCACAACCCTGCTGCACACACATGCCTGGACGCTCGTGAATGTGCTCAAACACTAAGCACACACAGGAAAAGTAATTCCAACAAATCCAAGCAGGACATAAAGTAAGGTCAAACAAATGACTCCTTTTCAAGAATTTCCTAAACACCAAAGTGTTCAGCAGAATTAAGCCACAAGCTTGCAGCTGGGTTTTCTGGGGGTGGGTCTGTCTCCCATCATAGAATGAGACCTTATATTCTGAATTTGCCTTCCACCACTCAAACAACTTGGGCATTTACAAGTTTAGCTTTTTAAGAAATGCTTATCTGGAGTCACATGTGTCTCCTGTTACATACAAGAGTGAATGCATTCACTTCAACACTATATTTATCAAGTCCCCTGCACACTGTCCCCTGGGTACTAGCAGTTCGAAAGTTCAAAAGGGTTCCAGATACACTGAACAGAAAGCAGGCCCCCATTTCCTACTTGCAGCTTAGATTCTAGTGCCTGCTGGCATTATCTCATGTTGCACAACAGGGAGGAAGACAGCTGCCATGGAGGGTACTGGTTGGTGTGGATGGCATTTCTCACACTGACTGAAAAAGGCAGAGCAAAAGCTGCTGAGCACACCTCGGGATGCAGAGCACAACACCTCCTTCCTCTGAAGACAGCCCAGCCTTCCATGACTGGTTTCTAGTCTACTTTCCTTTGGTGTCATGTTGGTCCCTGAGAGTGAATGGCTTAGGGACCAATCACAGACTGAGCCCAGGCAAGTTGTAAAGAACCCCACAGCTAGGATGGGTGAACCCACTGTTGTCTCCCCTTTCTAAATCGTCCTCTACCAAGCAGCTGAGGCTGAGGCTCCTCTGGTTTGGTCAAGAGGCTAACACCCACATCAGGACCGAGCTGGCCAGGCTCTTTGTTTGGTCTGATGGCAACACAGTTCCCCGTACAGACCAGGAGCAGTGAGAGCTGGATCTTCTACTCTCAACTCTAACCCTTTCTCAGATTCTTGGTTCTTCAGTGACTGCATAAGGTACTCAGGAGACAATACAGTCTGACTATATATTTGGAGATTATATAAATATTCTAAAAATTCTACCTGTATATCTAACACATAACTACATAACTACATAAAAAGTAGTATGGAATTTAATATTGTAAAATGAGAAGAGAAAAAACTTACATAGAATCTTAGCTATAGCTGAAATGTTTTGTTCCTCTTCAATATATCCATCTTGGAAGGTAAATGGGACAAAATATTCCCAGCTGTTTCTTCAGGCTGCAGGTAAGCAGATGATGGCCAATATCTGTACTTTAACTTTTACATGTCTTCACTTCTCTGCCTAACTTTTGTCTTGCCCACCTGATTTTGAAAGTGGTTTGAAATCCATTCACTCAATTGGCTGTGTTCTTCCAAACTCTTAGCCACACTCTGTCATGGTTTTTTAAGGGGTCAGCTTATGACTGCTTGGCTTCTTCCATCGTGTGTGTGTGTGTGTGTGTGTGTGTGTGTATGTGTGTGTTTGTGTGTGTGTGTAGTGAGTAAGAACATCACGGTAGCAGTGTGCGTGCATGCGTGCGTGCATGGTGAGGAAGAACATCATGGTAGCAGTGTGCGTGCGTGTGAGGAAGGACATCATGGTGACTGGAGCTTGTTCTGGAGGGAACTGCCCT
Source organism: Acomys russatus (assembly GCF_903995435.1). NCBI lineage: Eukaryota > Metazoa > Chordata > Mammalia > Rodentia > Muridae > Acomys > Acomys russatus. The sequence continues at coordinate 27,608,461 of NC_067149.1, forward strand.
TTTCATTAGAACAAGGAAACAGGGAGATAGGAAGAAAGATCCAGGAGAAACCGTCCTTCAAGGAAATGTCCCACCCTCAGTGGCCTCCAACCAAGTCTCTACTTTTTACTTTTCACCATCCATCAATAATGCCAACCAATTATGAATCCATTCATGACTTTACCCACTAACTGAGTCAGTATTTCCTCAAATCCCAGCTCTGAACACTGCACTGGGGACCAAATCTCTGACACATGAGGCTTTGGGAGGAGACACTTACTGCTCAAATCATGATACTAAGTCATCTGGAAGAGGGATAACAAAAACCAACCTCCTCCAACCCATGAAATACAGACAGCCTAAGGCAGGGCCTATGGACACCTGCCAGTCTGCTGGTGACAAGACCAAGGCCCTTCTTAGTGCCAACACCAAGGTGGAAACCCTGGCACAACCAAACTCTACCTCGACTACTAGGCTGGAGAGGATGCTTTAAAAAACCGACATGGGTCCCCACGCTTGCCTTCATGATGACGGCTGCTCAGTGGCTAAGAAAACAAAAGCAACACAAGAAGGAGGGGGGAGCATGCTTCCACATGGGCTGGGGCCCAAGAAGATGGCCTAGGTGGCAAAGGGTTTACCTGGGAAAGTAGAGATGGGCAGATCCCCGGGGCTCCTCCTCTACAGTGAAGAGCATTTCCCCTCTAAATCATGGAATCTGCATCTGCACCACCACCACCCGCAAAAACAAAAACAAAAACTGCCCATTTCAGTGGATGCAAAGAAAGAGCATCCCATGAAAAGCCCTTCTTCAGTGAGATCCACATGGAACATTTGCTCACAGTTATACTTTGGCAAAGGATGGTGAGACACGTTTACGGAACCAATCAAAACAGAGATATGGCCTCGGGATTCTCACCTTCAAGTAAGCGATGGGCAACTGGACCTCACAGAGCGGGTGGGTTACTTAGAAACAGGACTCAGCTGTTACTTGTGACATTGTTAACTTGTTTCCCAAGAATCAAGGCCAAAGCTGCAGATTTTCATAGTGACACCTGACCAGGTTTCTAAAAATGTGTACAAAGGCCATTAAGTAGAAAAAAGAAACATAATTGTTGACTTTAAATACGCAGGCAAAAGTCATGGTAAATAACAATAATTTGCTTGGAATATTGTTCTGTGCAGCATTTCACAGAAATCCAGCATACAATTTTCAGTAAAGTGCAGGCAAATTAATTGTATACTTTCACCTTTTCTTCTCAACTCATGTATGAGAAGAATAACATTTTACCGCACATGGAGAAGCCCCAGAGGCTGCACAGGGTTTTGAAAAGAAACTAATCAATAGTATCAACTGAACCTGAGATTAGATTAAACGGCAGACAGAGGCAAACAGCCTATAACTATTGAGAAGCATCATTCCTGTGGCTTTCAGCCTCCTTTTCCTTGACGGCAGGCAACAGGGCAATGAAGTTCACGTGCAGAGACAAAATCTGGAAGAAATGCTACCCTGGGCAACAGGAGTGACACGACTAATGGTTTGAGAAACGCCTCAAAGGGCCCCTGTGAGCCAGCACGGAGCTAACTTCCAAGTTCACATATACAGCACCTGGGTGCATTCGCTACAGACAAGGAGAAAGCTGGCACGGCTTACATCTCAAAGTGAGACCCAAGTGAAAGTCAGATATACTTCCTATGACCTCAGAGAATGGAAGTTTGGACAAATGGCTCAACTTTCTTGATGGTTTCCCAGCTCTGCTGTGGAATGAGTATAGTAACAAAAGTCACCTCCAAACATGACCGGCAACATTACAAATGCACAAGAGAGGTAAGCAGGCCAGCCAGCAGTTTCGACAGGATCTATGTCTTCTACCAGAATACCAGCAGCCACTGCTCACCAAGCGGCTGCCGTGCTGACACTCTCCTGCCCAAATCTTTGGGTTATACAAAGCCTCCCTAGGATGTCACTGGATTCCCATCTCACACATGGGAAAGCAAGCTGAGGCAAAGTCCGCCCCTCTAGTTTCTTGGAGGAGGCAGACATGAGGAGCTAAGAGAGGTGTACCTGATGGGAAGGCTCAGCTGCCCTTCAGGATCACTGGGGGAGTTGACACAATTCTGATGCTCAGGCCACAACCCAGACCAGTTAAACAAGAGAGTGTCTGGGTTTGGGTCCAGGATTTGGACACGGGTCACTTTTTTAGAGCTTCCCCCTGACATCAATGTTCAGACATATGTGACAGCTATTCTGGTCCTCACAAAACAGCAGACATGAGGTCCTTCCCTGGATCATTTCTGTCCTCTGCCTAACAGTATAAACAAAACATTCTCCTTTCTTACAGTCTCTGGACTCACAAATCTGGCTGTAAGAAGTTTCGGTGAGTTACAAGTCAGTGCGAGCATCCCTTCTAGGGGACAGGCAGGTTCCTTACCTTTTCCTGCTTCTAGAAGCTGCCCATGCACCTTCTACTTTCTCTTCTGCTCCTCCACTTTCAAACGAGCCCTAGCGGGCAAAGCCCTCCTCATGCTACCACCCCCTCAGCTCTTTCTCCAGCCTCCCTCTGCAGCGTTGAAGAACCCTTTATGAACCACTGGGTTCACTCACAGCATCTAGCGTCACCACCTCCTTTCAAGCCCAGGAGATGCACAGGCATCCTTCCTTCTTTCATGCTCCAGGGACAGAGATACAGATTCTGTAGGAAGTCATCATTCTGTCAGACACACTTGACAATTCTGCCTGCGGCTTGGAACCATGTCACAGGCCAACTAACAGGTTCTGGAGGTGACTTCAAACCATGTCAGTGTACAGGTTTCCCACTTGCTTTACAGTCCAATGGGCAGTGTGGGAAATGACCCTGCATCTTGGGTACCAAGTTCAGTGTCTGGGTATCCAAAGTGCTACAAAGACATTTGCACCAGGAAGGACCAAAACATGATCACTTATACCCAGCTTAACATTCGCATCCAGCAGGCTGCCATGCTCAATTGAGAGCTATCCTGTCCAATCTCTGTTGGCATTCAGAACTTGCCGCTTCCGGCTCACTCCTGCCACCCGCCTCTGCTGGGACAGTAGCAACATCAAGTTACCCGGTCCCCCAGCTCATTCAAGTCTGCATCTAATTTTCAGGAGCTTAGATGTAACATGTCCTCTAACTTGAATTTCCTTTGCCAGTGGCCACCACAAACACTAGTTTCTGTCAGTAGAGTGCACTATGTTGGGTTTTTATACCGGATTGTTTTTCCTGAGCTAGGGGGAGTTGGTGAGGGCACTTATTTTTTGGTGGGGGGGGGGCGGGAAAACATGCTTCTAATCCTTAAAAAGACTAAAATAGTTCCATCCTTTCATAACCTGTCATCACGCATGTTTTTCTAAAATTAAACACATATGGCTCAAGCCAGAGTCACATTATGCAGCACATTATGTAATTATCTTTTCAATTTATTACTCCTCAAAATAGAAAGAGATTAGCCTATGTTTCTTAAGTCTAAGTAAACATATGGCTAAGGATTGTAAATGACATCCTATCTTTAAAAGAAGTTTCAAGACTAAACAACATACAATACTCCCTTTGGAAAAGCCATATATGTATCAGGGTTGGGAGATACAGAACTGTGTGTGTGTGTGTGTGTGTGTGTGTGTGTGTGTGTGTGTGTGTGTGTGTGTGTCCGTGCAAATCTGTGGACATATGTATTCAGCTTTGATTTCTGGCCATGGTTTTGATGCCATGAAATATTCCTGCTGGCAGATCATAAATAGCACAGAAATAAGGAGAAAAAAAAACAAATAAATCTGCATTTTGGCATTTCCCATTAGAGTACTCTCTGGTCCTGCCTCATCCATAAGGAGACCGAGCTTGGGCATCTGGCTGTCGGCAGCAGAATTCTCTGCCTACGAGTTCGGTGCAGCGTATGCCCCCAGCTTGATGTCACCTCCTTTGAAGGCCTCTGGGTGATCAGGCTCCTTTACTTCCACACCAGGGAAGAGAGAAGGCAGGCAAGACCCCTGTGGCTGCCAACAGCTCCCTCACTTACAACTGCATCAAGCCCAGGTCCAGCAGCAGGGCTGCCAACACACCTTATCCAGGCCTTTCTTCAGAGTGAGTTGCAACTTGAAGACTTTTCATTTGCACAGAAGGAAATGATTTTTTTGCACAGGGCTGTAAAGCACAGAGGGAACACTTGAGAGAGCCTTCCACGTCAAACCAGGCTCGCTTCGGGACCCCACCTGAGTAGCTTCTGATGCTTTTATGCTCCCCTTAACTACAAAGCATAATTTTTTAAAAATGTAAGCAAGTAACTTGACAAGCTAATCAGGCCTGCCTAAGTCTGTTCCCACAGTACACACAGGAGCTTCAAAACACACATTGAGTTGGGAACGTCCAGGGAAATCACAAATTGCAGAAGACATTTTCTTATGAAAATGTAATTCTCAGTGGGCCTATACAGACAATTTATAACACTACTGCAGGGCAACGTTTTTGAACAGAGTTCTTGGTAGCATTTCCCTGACCACAGGGGGCTGTGGCGTTCAGGGTGATGCAGGATTTTGCACCTGCTGAGCTCATTCCAAAATGCCTTTTCCTCTCTGTCCTTATAGCCACAAAGGCCTCCCATCCCTCTGTCTCCTTCCTAAGTGAAAGCAGTACTTGACCTCCATCTTTATGAGAAAAAGACAGAGAAGCTGACAGTACTGAGAGCTTGCCAGGTAGCCAGTCTAGCCCAATTACAGATCTCCAGGTTTAGGGAGACACCCTGCCTCAAAATATAACGCAGAGAACAACTGCGAAAGCCACCTGAAGTAAAAATATCACACACATACACACACTACATTTTTAAATATTTAAGCGAATCACTGAGGCAGAGTGGTTTTGAGATATTGCTTATCTTAGGATATATATTTAGTAAATTAACTGCCCACATTTCTTTCTTTCTTCCTTTTTTTTTTTAAAGAAAAGGTCCAAGTACCCTCAATATCTGTGGAGGATTGTTTTTAGGACCTACTCCCCATGAAGGCAAAACTCCACATATGCTGAAGTCATAGGTGTAAGAGGGCAGGGTTCAGCCCAGAAACTCTGCACCTATTGCCAAAGTTTTAAATCACCTGTGGGGGATTATACTTAAGGTAACATAATGTGCTACAGACTGTTACTACATGCCAGTATTTGAGGTAAAATGGCTAAAGGTCTGTGCAGGGTTGCTATGGACGCAGTGTTTTGAAAAGTTGACTCTCTCCATCCCTACTTGGTTGAATCTGCAGGAATGGACCTTCCATACACAAGAGGGTCTGACTGAAAAAAACAATTTTTTTTTTTTTTTTTTTGGGTCTCTGAGCTGTAACAGCATTTGTCGATTTCAGGGGTATGTGACATTTGTTTCAATTTTCTTTGCGGTTCCAAGCTATCAGAAGCTACTTTAAGCTACAGCATCTCTTCCCAGTGGGATGCTGAGAGCTCACAAGAGGAAACAACTTCCTCATTCACCAAAAGATGCAGGAAGATGGCGCAGTGGAGCACATCTGTAGGTCCTGAGCGCATCTTGTCAATGTTTCATGTGCCCTCCCAGGAGAACTACAAAACACATGGCAGTTACAGCTTCAAGCCACATACTGAATTTCCCTGAGCACATAATAAACATTTTCATATTGGTTTCTCCTACAAAATGTTTGTTCTCTTTCATATTCTCCCCCCCCAGCCCCTCACCCCCGCTCATGCTGAGAACTGATTGACTGTGTGCTTCCTCCTCCTCACATGTGGTTTAATATCTGTGGCCGACAAGAAACAAGTGCAGGACTCCAGAAGATACAGGTTAGGAGGGCTTCCTTCAGGGATACTGGTGTTATGTGTGTGCTACAAAGCAACAGAATCCATCCACTCTCGGCAGGACGGGCTCAGCATGCCTATGGCTGCACTCTGCCATCACCTAATGCAGATGATGCCTTCAAAATGGTGACTCCCTCCTGCTCCATCCATTTAGTATTCACACATCTGTTCCAATTTCCACTCAAGAAAAAATAAACTATTCTGTAGTTTCAACAGGTGTGTGTGTGCGTGTGCGCGCGCGTGCGTGCGTGTGTGTGTGTGTGTGTGTGTGTGTGTGTGTGTGTGTGTGTTTGCATACAAGTGAGCACATGCATAGGAACATTCATGTGTGGATGAGTGTCCCTACACACACATGTGCAGGCTAGAGGACAGCATTGGTGTCATTTCTCAGTCACTGTCCACCCTGGTTTTGTCAGCTAGATGGCCAGCAAACCCCAGATATCCCCAGTCTCCACATCCCCAGCAATAAAAATACAATTGTGACTGGTTTTTTTTTTGTTTTTAAACATGGATCCTGGGGACTGAACTCAGGGCCTCACGCTTACAAGGCAAGCACTTTACCAACTGAGCCATCTCCCCAGCCACTGAGCACTACCATCTTTTCTATGCATCTGATGATGGCAAGTGAAAAGTAAAGTCGCTTAGGAAGAGTGACTCATGGCAGCTCCCTCCCCCCGCACGTTTTCCAGAACAGTAGACCATGGCAGCACTGTCTGGAAAGAAGGATCATTGGCTCCATGGCAAACTTAGCTAATGGTAGCTGGGATCCTAGACAAGTCACACTGTCACTGAGAGCCTCAATTTCTTCATCAGCAAATATTGACACAGGGCAGAATGGAAATGCCAATAGCCACCCATCACTGAGGAGTAGATCCGCCAAATGAGAAGGCACATTACGTTGCCCCGGACTGTTAGTGGTATATAAAGCCGAGGTTCTAGAAATGAATTAAGAGCACCATTGCCACCGTAAGAACAAAAAGTATTTTAAAACAGAGGAGGTACCAGCTGGCCCTATGGCAGCGCCTGTGGCCTCTACAGTCTTTCAAATGACCTCGGTTTTGTGCATTAATGGTCCTTTCTCCTGCTTAGTGATGCTGACCGTAAACAGTATCAACCTAACAGATCTCCTAGAGACACTGTTGTGAAGGCATTTCAAGATTAGGTTTAATGAGGTGGGGAGACCTAGCCTGAATGATCAGGGGCCCTAGATTGACAAAGGAGGAGAAAATGGGCTGTGCACCAGCATTCATCTCCCTCTGCCCCCGACCCTGCCCCTCAAAAGAGGGTTTCTCTGTGTAGCCCTTGATTTCCTGGAAACTGCTGTGTAGACTGTGCTGACCTTGAACTCAGAGATCCACCTGCCTCTGGCCCTGAGTGCTGTACTAAAGGCATGCACCACCACAACCTGGCTTCTCTCTGCTTCTTAGGTAGATGCAATGTGAGCATCTGCACCACACTCCGACACGCTCCTAGGCCTTCGCTGCCTTCATGGACAGTGCCTTTAAACTGTGAGCCCAAATCATGCCTGCCTTTTAGAGCTGCTTTCTTCTGGGGGAGGGGAGTAACTGACACAATGATCTACTCAAATTCCTGGGACAATCATTAAAGAGGGTCAGGGGACATGGTACAAGTGACCAGATACTTTGTTCTTGAATCTGTGTCCCATTGGGAGACATTCCGTGATGTCTCTCTGCCTCTGACTGACTTGCCTGGAATTCCACAAGGGCACAAAATCATTGCCACCCAGTCTACTTTCTGTAATGACAGCTCAGGGGTTATAGGGTAATAGGGTAGGGCAAAGGTCAGGCTCATACCTGTTGCAGTCAGGAACATAGTCTGATCAAAGGGGCCCCAATGCTTTCTCTGCCTTGATCTCTAATGCTGTGACTCTTCTCGGGAGTCAAAAACAACACACTCCTCCATCCCTCGTGGGCTGGACAGGAGAATAAGCATAAAGCCGGGGCCAACCACAAATGGGGCACAAGCGACCTAGCTGCCCTTTGAAGTAAATGCCAAGCAAGAGATATGTGCCACTCCGGATGCTTTAAAATGATGCAACCAAGTCCTCTGTTTGAGTAAGCAGACACAGAAGACAGCCCGAGAAAAGCCCTTCTGGTGGGGGTCATGCAGCCCCGAGCAAGACCAAGCTCACCCTTCCCAACCTCCCTCTCTTCCGTGTCACGGAGGGTCCAGGCACCACTACAACTAAACATGCACACAACATGAAAGAAACAGACCAGAAGTATAAATATATTTGACAGGGAAGATGTTTCTCTAATTAAAAACACTGCCCTGCTTAATATAGGCTGGCCAGCCACAGAATAGATGTGCTACCTGCACTCACATCTAGGCAGAAGAAAAACCAAAAGTAGAATTTCAATAGGTGCTTTGCCTCCTGGTGTGTAGAAATGACTGCCCAAGTTCATACACAGGGCTCCAGGACTTCAAAAACACAGCCATGGCAATGGAGAGAGAAAACAAACAATAAAGCCAAAAATAAACCAACTAGCTACAGAGCTACTCAAAACACAAACACATACTTAAATAACCTAAGTCTGAAACCCAATAACGAACTGGCTAAATGACACAGTGCCTATATAGCAATGCTTTATTGTATTATAAAATATGATACTCATGCATTATCGATACTGCAGTTTCAACACACAAATAAATAAAAAATAAATAAAACTACACTGTTACAACACGCTTCCCTCTGTCTTCTCACTGCTCACTGGATTTCCCCTTTTAACATTTGTTTACCAATTCTCCAAATGTCTAGACTCAGAAGACGACATCTTTCACACCCACACCTGAATCCTCCATCCCGCCAATCAACACGGCAGTTTCTGCCTCACCACACACCACATCTACCTTGGGTTTGATGCACATAAAACTCAATCCCGTGATGCGGTATAAAGGGAAAAGGCAAACCAGCAAGCAGCATGTGCAGCACGACCTTGCTGATAAAAATATACATAAGTGGGTCAAGCCTGAGAACAAGAATGGAAGGAAATACCACAAAATGTGACCAGGCCCACTAATGTATTTTCCCCTCCCGTTACACATATATGTATCTATGTATACAGATTTTCTTTTCACTCAAAAAAATGTTTTGAACAGTAAAAGGAGAGAGCGCACAGCAGGAGCCATTTGAGGGCGGTTGGGAGACGAACTGCAGAAAGCCACCAATACATCCATCCTTAGCCTACGGAGGTTCCAGGTCAAAGTCACCTGTCAAGCTGGCTCACAGGAGTGACACTGTCACACAGGGCAGAGAAAGGCAGCCAGGTTGTCTGCTGGCTCTCAGCCTCGCTGGCCACTCCAACCAACCACCATTTAATTCAGATTCACTTCTGTGTAGCTATGGTTCAAGAACAATTTCCAACCACCTCGTAGAGACTCACTGACTATGCAGGGGACTTCCTGTTTCCTGGCTCTGTATTGTGACCAGCTGTCATATACTACTCACTACCTCAGACCTCAAGCACACAAGTTGCTGTAAATATCCATGCCACGCTCAGCTCCCCTGTTAGTAAAAGGGTCTGGGTCTGCATCCACATGAGTCCCTGCTTCTAGTCTGGCAAAGCCAGGAAAATGCCTGCCCTCCATTTAGAGAACCCAGAGTCCTTGACTTCCCACCGTGAGCTTGTGCGTATACTTGAGGACTCTCCGGAGAAGACTTAGCTTCCAATTACAAAAACAGGGTGCCAAGGGAAGAATTGCCTGTGCTCTTAAGAACATTCTAGAAGAGCCTCCAAGAGCCTTCTGGACACACTCCACCTACAGACAGAGTGGGGGATAGGATAAGTTTCACACGAGAGAACTGGAGACCTGCCTTCTGGTGTGCCTCTTGTGGAGATGCCCTGGAAGGACTAGGGGGGCATGTGCGATGTCTTTGGTAAGGAAGAACCAGAAAAAAAGGGCGAACTTACCTCAGGCTCTTCAGCTTTCAAACAGCACTCATGGATGAGTCAGAGGAGCCTTCTAGCTCTACGGTTCACAGTTCAAATCCCGGATCTGGCTTCATGTGCCAAGTTGTGCCGAGTTCACTGCCATAGTCTCAGAGTGCTAGGCTTTCCGTGCACTTCTTACTGTGTTTCATGATTTTAAAAATTAAAAGGGCACAGTCAAGGTTTAAGACAGGTGTGTCCAATTGGGAAATCCGGGCACATGGAATGATGACATCAAGTTCTTAATTTCTTAAGAGTCATTTGTTGCAGAGCCACACCCCCTTGCCATAATCACGTGGATTCCATAGATGAAACAGGGATGTGTATTCATGCTTATTAATCCTACATATGCAGATTTGTACCTCACGATATTGGACAATCCCGAAACGCTAACCCTAAACACAGCCCACTGGATGCATCAGAGAATCCACGCACTTACAGATTATTTAAAGACTCGTGAAAAAGTCTCAGCAGGGCTCAGGTGCAGCTCAAGGGCACAGCAGTTACCTATCAGGTACAGGGCTTGGGTTCCATTATCGCCGCAAGGAACAAAAGCAAATGAGAACACAGCACCTTGGCGACATATCAAAACCCCAAATCTAAAGCCGGGTGAGGTGGCGTGAGCCTTTAATCCCAGCCCTCTGGAGGCAGAGGTAGGTGGATCTCTGTGAGATTGAGGCCAGCCTGGCCTACAAAGCAAGTCCAGGACAGCCAGGACTACAAGAGAAAGCCTTTCTTGAAAAACCAAAACCAAATACAAACAAACAAACAAACAAAAAAAAGGAAAACAAATCTAGCTTTTCATCAGCATGACAGTTTTAGTTTTGGATCGTCCTATTGGCAACAAGAAGCATAGGTCAGTGCACCCAAGAAACTGCACAGCCTTTCTAAGTTGCCGGGAAACACATTTCTTGTTTTTGTTTTGACCCAGATCTTCAATATGAGACCCCACTATGTATGTAAGTAAAATCTGTAATGTTAGAATCCATCTCTCTTATCATAAAGAGAAGGACTACAGCAAGAAGAGATTCATGTGAGGCGGCAGGGACAGAACATAAGGCAGGCAGCGACAAACAGACATACCCCTTTAAGGAATCCAGGTTGACTGGACCATGTCTGTTTTCTCAGTGGCAATGTGTGACAACTGCACCTCTGGCTATCAAATAGTGGGGGAACACAAGTTCCTTAACGCATAAAACAGATATTTACCCATCTCACACAAAAGCATGCTGGGAAAACTGACACACATAAACTTCTTAAAGAGTAACTTCTTGATTTGTAAGTAAACTCTCTGAAACAGCTATAAAACAGGACTCCTCAAAGGGGCTCCAAATTCTACAAAAGTAGAGCCCTTAGTATCTCTCCTGCTGGTAGCTCAAGACCCACCATCGTGGTCATTTGCTTAAGAGGCAATTACAAAATATAATTTTTAGAAAGCATATGTTTTTACAAATAACAAATCTGCCTATTTGCAGGAATGTCAGGTGAGAGATGAAGAGGAGAAAGAAGTCCAGGCATGAGGAAAGCGAAGTAAGGGTCCTGTGGCACAGCCCGCAGGAGAGCAGATGTAAAGGCCCTGTGGCACAGCCCGCAGGAGGGCGAATGTAAAGGCCCTGTGGCACAGCCCGCAGGAGGAGGGTGGATGTAATGTGGCACAGCCCGCAGAGGCAGAGTAAGGCACAATGAGCATTGCAAAGTCAGAACGGGAAAGTGTACATGGTGGGGAAGGCAGCAAACACCCCACTCCTAACTGGGCCAGCACAGTTCCATTTTTATCATACGTGTACGAGGAAAGCTAGCAAAGGGATCAGAAATTGGTGATCATAACTTCATTTTGCCAAAATCTCTCCGATAGCTCAATAACGGGCAAGCTGGAGCAAAGCCAGTTAGTCTATGACTTTTTTTTTTTTAATGCCCAGTCTTATTTACTAAAATCCTGTTAGAGGAAAACACTACAGAGGAAGGATCTTGCATGAAATGCTCCATGCACTTTTACAAATAAACTACAGGCAACAGGTGGCGCTGGGGTGGGCAGGAAAGGGGGCTTGGAAGTCACATGCTGTGCCTTCACAGCCCCCTCCTGGCTCACTCAGAGGTAGCCCACAGGATGCAGATAAGTATGCTGAGCCCCAACCTCTCCCACCATGGAATTTACAGATGGTTTATTCCAGCATCTGTCTCGCCTTGGCCATGGTCCATTCGTATTGATTTTAGATTTCCAATTATCTCTGTATTTGAGCTTCTGGGCTAAGACGTGTAAGACCCGGCACCAAAAAAACAAACCGGAAACCCTCCCAAGTCCTCCTCAGAAAAATGAGCGGTGTGCTTCGGGACGAGCTTCCCCAGCAGACACTGAGGATGGCATGGAAAACAGTAAATAAGGGACCATCCACATGAGGTTTTTAACACCACCGCTTACCGACCACATGGAGCCTCTTGTGATATTTCTTAAAACCTGCATCTGAGACCATATCAAAGTAATACATTTCCAGATTTTAGAAGAGAGAGAGAGAGAGAGAGAGAGGGAGAAGGGGGGGGACCAACCCTGTTACTCACAGGGAATGGGATTTCTTTTCATCAAAGGCACAGGGAAGAGTTGCTGCATCCTGTCATTTTTCTGGCATCTTAGCTGGCCCTGGATGAGCTGCAAGTTTGGGCAGAGCTGAGGCTGTTGGGTTTAATTTGGCCAAATAAAGGAACTCTCAACCCAACGAGCATTTGGTCCTCGGAGCTAAAGCTCTTCCGATTACAGATCAAGGACACCAGCAGTTCTGTTTGGAAAAACTGGCAAAGCTGTTTAGACAAACAGCCCTAGAAGACAGACTGTGGATAGGAAATGTGGTCTGTTGCACTGTTAGCCTAGTTTTTTTTTTTTTCCTACTTCGTCTTTTTCTTCCTTCCGAGTGCTTTTCATGTAATTTTTACTCAAGAAGATGCCAATACTCAGACCACATTTGGCACAACTTTTTTCTTGCCAGTTCAACAGTGAAATTCTATGTGCTTATGAAGTGTGTGTGTGCGCGCGCGTGCGCGCGCACGCGTGCATAAGTGTGTTTATGTGCAAGTGTGTGCATCTACGTGTTTCTCCACTGAATGGCACCTTAAACTATCTCTGTGACCACAGACTTGACAATAACATATGCAGGATTACACTTGAGGATCTCTAATGACAAGCCTTCTGTATTTAAAAAAAAAAAAAAAAATCAGCCGGGCGTGGTGGCGCACGCCTTTAGTCCCAGCACTCAGGAGGCAGAGGCAGGTGGATCGCTGTGAGTTCGAGGCCAGCCTGGTCTACAAAGTGAGTCCAGGATGGCCAAGGCTACACAGAGAAACCCTGTCTCGAAAAACCAAAAAAACAAAACAAAACAAAACAAAAAATCAAACTGAGTTAGTCTCAGCTTGGCTCCAAGCATGGACGGGGGGAAAAAAAAAAGCCAACCTTCACGGGCAGGAGAGGGGGTGGGGTGTATGGGGACAACAAAGGACCACAGAAAAGCTATTTGTATATTCTCCCATACAGACTAACAATACCCCCAAATCAAAGGCTAAGTAATGTGGGTTTTCCCCCTTATAGGTTCTGTAACAAAATATTCCCTCACAAAATCTGTAACAGAAATGCACTATTTCAGAGAGCTGGAGTCAGGGATGAAGCTGTAACTGTAATCATGGTTTCTTTGGTCTGGTATACTGATTCTTTTTAATCTTTGCATGTGGAGTGTAAGTGTGCCAGTCCGTGTATGTGAGTATAGGCATGGGTGTGTGAAGGCACAGTGTGGACGTCAGAGGACACTATCACCTTCCACTTTGAGGTGAGGTACCTTGTTCACCACCACAAGCTTGCAAAAACTTCTCTCTCTGCCTCCCACCTTACCACAGGAGCAGTGGGACTACAGACATGCAGTCTACATTCCCCACTTTACAAGGTTTGCCATGCACACATTTGCATGTCAATAACATACCTACTGAGCCACCTCTCCAACCCTCAATGCTGGAACTTTCTCTGTACTTCTTCTGGAGTGGTAATAGGGTTGGACCTTCATTTCCACTACAAGGACTTAATAGATAAAGACACTGGTGACTGTCAGAACCACAGCATGTTCCTAAGGCCAGCTCAAATCCAAAGCAGCAGTCTGATACCAAAAGTTCACTGGGAAGGCATAAGCCTTACACCAGGAGTTACTCAAGAGCAGACACCATCTGTATCTTTTCTTCTGGTTATCCACTGGAAGCCAGATTGTTTTGTTTTTTCTTCTAGACAAGGTTTCTCTGTGTAGTCTATTTTGTAGACAGGCTGGCTCAAACTCACAGCAATCCGTCTGCCTCTGCCTCCCGAGTGCTGGGATTAAAGGCGTGTGCCGCCACGCCCAGCCCCAGATATTGCTACTCCTAAAAGACTATATAATAATATCTGAAAGATTTCAGGGTGGCAGGTTAATGGTCCATCAGGAGAAATGAGAAAAAGATGGCTGAAAGCTGATGTTTGTAAAAGTCATAGCACTGGAGTAAAACTGGGTGGGTCTTGTGGTTGGATCTGTGCTTGACAACAAACATCCACAAACATGGCTCACCTCACTGCAGTAGATAAGGGGCCATTATCTTACCGATAGGCCTCTCTGATAGTCCACACATTTGAAAACAAACTTAAACGCATAAGAACTCGTTCACTACCTCGCAACATGTGAGCTCCAGTCTGTGACATTCAGGCTCGTGTGAAATACATGAGCTGCACACACTCATGAGCTGCCAGACATGGGAAGTGAACTCAGGTCCTCGGGAAGGATGGCATGTGCTCTCAGCCACCAAGCCCTCATCCCTGCCCCTAGTTCTCTCTGTGTTCTACAGATGTGCTTTACTCCTTTTACTGCTGATGCCTTTACTCCCTTACATCTATTTACTCCTTATCCTGACACTAGATTTACACCTATGGCCAAATTCTAAAGTTTTCATTGATGAAAAACATTTTAAAGTAACCTTTAATAATTAAAAAAAAAAAAAAAGAATCACAGATAAAATATCCCCAATGTATATAAAAATGACAAGAGTGAGGGTGCAGAACCTGGCAAGCAGTCACGTAGGTACACAGTGACAAGGACAGTGAGCAAACCGATATAGCAAACAATGAGAAGAGGCCTGGTTTCTCCTGCCACCTAGATGCTCCCGCTCCGGCCCTCCCTGATCTCTGTGTTGGTGCCCCTTCCTGTGTAAAGGAGGAAGTGTGTAAATCTCAAAGGTTTCAGCCATGGGATTCCTAAACGGGTTAATATAAACAGCACTATTTGCTCAGGCATAGCGTGTTGGTAGAGATCTGTAACCGCAGCTGCTCAGGAGGCTCACAAGTTTGGGGCCAGCCTGGGTAACTTTGCAACATACAATATCACACTAAAAAAAAAAACAGGACTTGGGATACAGCTTTGGGATGCAGCTTTGTGGCAGAACACTCACCTCACATGTGCAAAGCCTTGGGCCTAATCCTGAGCACAAAAATAATATAAAATACTCTCAGTCACACAAACAGAGGGACAGAAAGAGAAAGAGACAGAGAAAGACCTATATGTGCTTACAAATATCTATTGCATCTTTGCATACTATGTGCCTGTCTTTTGTATAAATGCGTGCTCATGTACGTACAATGTGTATCTGTGTGTAGATGGATATGGAGACTTGTTTTCTTGTGACAAGGTCACTCACCAGCCTGAGATTTGCTAAGCAGTGTAGGCTGGCTTGCCAGTGAACTCAAAGGATTATTTTCCCATCTCTACTTTCCAAGCTTTGACATTACAAGTGTGCGCCATCATGTCCTGCTTTTTCTTTTCTTTCTTTCTTTTTTTTTTAAAAAAAAACATGGATTTTAGAAATTGAACTCAGATCCTCCTGACTTACACATGTATCTTTATATATTTTACACATGAAAATCAGACTCCACTCAAGGCCGTCACTGATCAGGAAAGGGCTCTTCCACGTCTCTGGGTCCTGTCACAGCACTACCTCCCTGGCTTACAGGATCAGATGGCATGGCGGGAGCACTTCCCCGTGGCTTTTCATTTTCCATGCAGCCTCACCCTGGGAGGGCCTGGGAGGCTAGACCAGGTACGTCTACCCAAAAAGGATGCTATCAGTCTGAAGAAACAGGGTTATCAGTGAAAAACCTATCATCATCACCAGTACCATCATCATGACCACCACCATCACCATCTCCAAAGCCTGGTGCTTTCTGAAGACCAACAACCTAGTCACTAGGGATAAAAAGAAAAAGGATGAGAAATAAAAAAAAAAAAAAAAAAAGAAAGAAAGAATAAGCAGTGAATGAATGCGATTTTCCTCCATTCTGACATTATGATAAAAAAAATTAAACAAATTAGAGGTGAATTTAGCTATGCAATGCCATCTTCTACCCTCAGGTAAATTTATGTCCTGTTCATAATTTCAAGGGGGAAGAAAAGAATAAAGCCACATGTTTCAATATTTTCTCTATGCCAGGGCAATCTAGTTATCTTTTTATTCAATAAAGCAACTGAAATTGTGTGTTTCCTAAATAATCTTGAATTTATACACGTTGACATTTTTCCAAAGAAGCATTCATTATCTGAGGGCTAGCTCCCCGGCACATGACAATAAATTACAGTCCATCCTATTTTAGGACAACCACAATATGAAAACGTTACTCACCAGCTGCCTAGGGACAGAGACACCTGCAGAGTGTATGTTTTACTCTAGAAACAGAAAGGCTATTGCTCTCAAGATGTCCTGCCCGAAGAAAGGCTGGCTCAACTCTTCTTTCATCCAACTGGCATGATGTCACCAAGCCACTGCCCAAAGAAGCCCTCTCTCAGAATGGCAAGGTTACCACCAACCACATGCCTCTTAAATAAAAACAGATTTGTGGAGTTCTCTGAAGATCCAGACCCTCCCCCGTCCCCCACCCACCACCTCACAGCAGCTGATGGGGCCCTTCATAGGACCAGCTCAGGAGACTGCTACAGTGCAAGCTCCGACTGATGATGCAGCTTCAGCTTCCCATTGCATCATGCGTGATTCATCTTCTTTTGAGATGCTTCAATAGGCTGGTCCAACTTTTGAAGGCAGCCGGCAGTCACCAAGGGACATGGTGCATCTTCCTGAGCATCTTCCACTCTCAGGGAGTACTGGCCTGCCAATGGTGATAAGCTACAAAAAACATGAACTCACTCCCTGGTTTCAGTCGTACTTCATAGCCTTCTATCAAGCCAAAGACAACACATTAACCGGGTTGGAAACCGTAGGACATGGCAGTGAAATCACTCTAGAAGAAAGAAGCGAGCAAAAGCACCGAGGAAAATATAATCTTTTACAAAATAAAGCCATTCTCTTAGCCAGGCGGTAGTGGTGCACACCTTTAATCCCAGCACTTGGGAGACGGAGGCAAGCGGATCGCTGTGAGTTCGAGGCCAGCCTGGTCTAGAGTGAGACCAGGACAGCCAAGGCTACACAGAGAAACCCTGTCTCGAAGAACAAAACAAACAAAACAAACAAAAAACAAAATCAAAAAACAAACCATTCTCTTGCTTTATATTTATGCTTTTTAAAAAATGTGCCTCGCATGTATGCACAAATGTGTGCCCATGTTTGTACATGCATGTAGAGTCCAGAGGTCAATGTGTGGCATAACTCCTCGGGTGCCCTTCACCTTCATTTATGAGGCAGGCTTGCCTACTTGGCACTGACCTTGCAGATCAGTCACCTACCCAGCACTGAGATGACAACCACCCTCTACCCTGACCGGCTTCTTAAACAGGTCTAGGGATCAAACTCAGGTCTCTATGCTTGTGCATCCAGCACCTTCCAGCCCGAGACATCTCCTTGGCCCCTCTTGCTTTACAGTTCTATGGAAGAAAGAAAAACTTCCCGTTGCTCTTCAGGTAAGTGTCCAAGAATCACCTGTAGATCTTGTGAACGACTCATTGAGTCAGGATGGTGGGGGAGGAGTCCCTGGCATGGCTCTGCTGCCTTCTGGTCTGAGTACCACACTTGAACTGGTGAGGGGATAGGCCGCTCTCCCTTCTTTCAATACCTCTCTCTCACCTTCCCACAGGGGTCAAGAGAGCCCAGAGTTGCAAACAGGTTTCTACCTGCTCAAGAATACCTGTTTCAAAAGAGGCAGACGTGTGGAGAAATAATGAAAAATGAAAGCCAAAAAGAGAATCCTTCAAGTTATAACATGTCCCTCCAGTTACATGTGGAAGTAACTAATGGGTAGTACTAGTGAACTCCCATGCTTCTGAGGAGACATCTAGTAGGCAAAGTTCACCATTAGAAGAACAAAAGCAGGCACTATTGTTTCCCCTGGCCATCTTGAAATTCTTTTCTCCTACTTGCAATAGCTAGGAGTTACCTATGAATTCTGGGTCAATTCACACATGTGTGTATACACGTGTACAAACCTTTTACTTTCTTATAAAAAAGAAAGAAAGAATAAAATAGCAGGTAGAGATCTGGCATCTAAGCTGAGGACAGTAAGCTATGGTTTCAAATCAAGAGTTTTCAGAAGGAAGTATGGGTCACCTATGGCTCAGTGGCCATAGTGCATCAGCTGCTCCAGCCCACGTGACACGTAAGATGGTGATGGCTGTGGTCCAATGTGTGTACAGCATCCCTGAGGCTCCAGAGACATTCCCACCTCCAAAGCTCTTCCAGAGGGTGAATGTACACATATACACACCATCTTTGAGACACTGATGAGCCCATTTTGCAGATGAGAGAACAGAAGGGCACTGGAGTTTGATTGAGTACCAGACTCTCCAAAGAGCAAGTACAGCTCACATCCCATGAGGTGGAGGCAGCTCCTAGCTCCCATTCCCAAGACCAACCCAGCCACTGAGAACATCCCGGCCACAGGCCCTGGGGGTGGTGTTCCTTTGGCAGGGACAGGCTCATGCTGGACTTGAGCCAAGGACAACCACTTGCGGCTCAGAGGCGTGCCCTCTACTTCCTCTTACCAACTGCTCACCTTTATGGGGCATGTGGATTAGACGGGCTTCTGGAGACAATGAATATCATCTTGCAGGCTAGCATGCTCAGACATCTTCCAGAATGAATATAAAAGAGTTCAGTGGGAGACAAAGGTCAAGGCCAGGAAACCAGCGCGGGAGGAACAGTTTATCCAAGAGTGGATGAGCACTCCAGCCTTGGGTATAATTTACAGATAATATCTGAGGATCTTCCACTCTGTACCTGCTATCCAGCACAGTCCTATGTTAGCCTTGGCCTGGAAATATAACTCTGTCTCATCCTCTTCTACATATAAAATAGCTGGGTCCAAAATACTATGAGATATATTCAATCTTCTAAATTATCTTTATCTTGTTTTTGTGAGCCACCATGTGGTTGCTGGGAATTGAACTCAGGGCCTCTGGAGGAGCAGGCAGCACTCTTAACCGCTGAGCCGTCTCTCCAGCGCCTCATCTTAATTGTCTTAAGTCACACAATGTCATGTGTGTGATGCTAAGAATAGTCACAATTCGTAAAAAGGTGTATGAGGAAAAAAAAATAGTTCCTCCATCTCAATGGCAACAAACAAGAACCAGTCTGAGGGACACTTCAGTGATATTCCAACCAATGTCAACAGAAACCATACTTCTACTGTAGTCAAGTAGGGTCAACTGAGCTTCCAGTGCTAATGAAAATGAGCTCCATCTTCTGCCTGTCCCAAGTATGTGCAGACGCAGGGTAAGGGACTTTCCATGTCTCTTCTCCAACCTTTTCTAATAGTTTATAATTTTACCAGCCAGGGAACAAATGGAGGCAGGAATCTCATGCCAAGCCTCAGAGACAGGTAGAACAGATTTCATGTCTGATTCTCCTAACTCTCAGCTCATAATACCTCCACCAAACCACACCAGCTGCAACACTCTGCATCATGGGTGCTAGGTGCTTCCACTCAAGCACTGTGGGGTCTGATGCCTAAGAATCACCAACAGTGACACAGAATCCAAAGGTTCCTGAGGACTCCAGAAACACGCAGACTTGAATTTTGCTATAGCTTCTTCCACAGCCTAGGAGGTTGGCATCATGGCGGAACTGTAGATCTCAGACTCAGGAAACATTAATGCCTACATGGTGCCTACTGGAATCAAAGCCAAGGGGAAGACACAACCCTTGCCCCTGAGAACCAAAGGATCAGTTACAAAAATACAAGATTCTACATGGGACACTTCCCAGAGTGGACAGGGAAAAGGCACAGGCCAAACGGAAGATGTGAGGCGTGGCTAACAGTAGAGGGGCACTTCTGTAAGCAGAGGGCAATGCATGAGATGGTTGTGGGAATTCTGTCTCTGCTGAGAAATAGATAGTTTTTTAAAGTGCTACCCTGAGTTTGTATTTATAAGATGGGAAGATACTCAGTTGCAAATGTCAGAAAATAACCTACAAAGTGTCTTCGCTTTCCTGCCCTTGACACAGGCTGTGGCTTCAGACTCTCTCTCAAGGAGCCACCTTGAGATAGAAGCTGCTACAAGCTAGGAAGTCATTGGACTTCCTCGTACTCCCTCAGCACCTGGCAAAGCCCCTGGCAAGAGAAGCACTTACTACCTATGGAACCAGAAGATAGGAGGATCTTTGAATCTATTCTTTTTGTGGACCATAAGAGCACAGCTTTTGTTTATTTTAAATGCGGGGGGGGGGGGGGGGACGGAGGGCGAAGCTCCAAGTTAGACATCACGTAGGCAATGGAGCCAAACCACTTAAAAAACAAAACTCACTCTCCTTCTCTCTCCTCCCCCCCCCCCGCCCCCGCTTTACCATGATACCCACCCAACATCAAGGGCTGTTAAATTGGGTTTATGCAAACTCAAGCAAATGGACAAGATCCCAACCATGTCGGCTCGTCCACATATCACTGAGCCACATTAGTCACTGGCATAGCCTGTTCAGCACTGTGACCTACAGGCCAGCTGCGTATGACCAACATGCTGCCTCATCCAGGTCTCTTCCCAGGACCAGAAAAAGGGGAAAAAAATCTAGCAAACTTCAGTGTGTGGGTGGCATATGCGTCCAGCTCTCCTGATACATGCAATTCTGAGAGAGGTGAGAATTCTTTTGGCCTAAGATCTTGAAAACAAGACACTTTGTGGAAACAAGGATGAGCCTGACGGCTGAACACAAATCACAGGAAAGTGGTGACCAAGTAGGCTTGACTCTCAGTTCACGTTGCAGTTGCAGGGTAAGTAAAAAATACATCAAATAATCAGTGATTTCCTATCAGATGGGAGCTTCCCCTGTGGAAGAACAGACATGGATTGCAGGATGTCCCTGTATATACAGAATTCAGATAAGACTCACTTGATATGTTCAGCATGTGGCAAAGCAGGGAGGTGCTGTCTGGAAGGATCGACACGGGCCTAATACACAAGGGTAGAGACAAATGCAGCAAAGTCGAGAGCAATAGCGACTTTGGGACTGTGAGCTTGACTGGGTAAGCAATCATGCATCAAGTGACTAAAACACCCCTGCTGTGTATCTGTGAGGACATCTCCTGAGACAGCCAAGTCATAAGGCACCCAATGTAATGAAGGGGGTAAGAAAGTCCCTGTGGGTTGTGACTTGCCACGGGCCTCTCTCCTGTGCTCCTTTTCTTTGCTGCCCACCTGCTGCCAAGACTCTCCTCCACCACACGTTCCCACCTGTCATGCCTCACAGTGAGTCCAGAAACTTGAAATCAAATGAGTGTGGGATTAAACCCTCTGAAACTGTGAGTGCAAAGAAGTTAACTCCTCCCCTAGCACGTGTTGTCAGTCATTTGATGACGCTGCTGAGAAGAACAACTAATACACGAACTAAAGATGGTTCTGGTGAGAAGAGGAATTCTGTGGCACATGTGTGTATTAGGTAGGGTTGGGGGGTGGTGTGCCAAAGGCTCTGCTTCTCCATGCACGCACACTCTCCACAGGATCTTGGCAGGTAACTTGCCCTTAGGCCTAGGCAGCTCCTTCCCAAGTTCACTCCCACTCACCCTGGAAGCCATCACTTTAAAATCACCTTCTAATGACAGAAAGGGAAGGATCGCCACAAGGCCCCACCACTCCCTGAGGGGCTGCTACTGCTGGCTGCTTCTAAAGGGGAAGCCACTGTCTCGAGAAGGCTGCCAATGCGCGAGTAAACTAATCCCCAGGCACACAGAGGAAACCCTAATTAAACTTAGTAGGTCAAAAATGAATAAATAAATGATAGATAAATAAATAAATGACATAAAAGTAGGAAAGCAACTTACTGAAGAGAAGGGTTTCAATAGGAGAAGCAAGGGGAAAGGTATGGGTGGGTTTCAACTGCAGAGGGAAAGGGACGAGAAAAGGGAGTAGTATGGAGAGCAGAGGATGAGAGGCAGGAATGGGAGGTGGAAACCTAAAATCACTGCATGCAGATATGAAACTGTCAAGGAATTAAAAAAAAAAAAAATACTGCACAAGACTGTGTGAACTCCAGATACCTCAAATAAGAAAAGACCAAAGCCTCTGGTGACAATGGATTCGTCACCTTTAGGGAACCTGTCTCTATCTTTCAGTGTCTTACAATATATTGGATGTCCATGAGGCTGGGCTGGAGACACCTCAGTGGTTAAGAGCACTGGCTGCTCTCCCAGAGGACCCAGTTCAATTCCCAGCAACCACATGGCAGCTCACAACTGTCTGTAACTCCAGTTCTAGGGGATCTGGCACCCTTGTACAGACATGTAGGTAGAGCACCAAAGCACATAAAAATAAATAAAACAAATATATCAGTTGTCCATTCTTCTTATAATCATTGGATTTATACATCCGTGAGTTATACATCCATGTTCTGTGCTATTTGACACTTCCATTCATAAAACATAAATGTAGGGACTAGAGCTGCTGGAGCCACCTCAGGTTATTCAGTACCAGTGGTGTGACACGCTGGGGTCCCGGTTGGGTGAAGGGGATAGAAAGGCATGGCAAGGGAAAGAAAAGCAGAAACGGTGACGTGAAGGTGTTCCTGAAAGCCCAGAAGCCAGCCAGGCTGGGCTCTCCTCCCAGGTACTTTCTCAAGGCTTGAGACAGACATGTTTGACTGATTCACAAAGGTCTTAAAGCCGCACTCTAGAGGTCTTCATCCAGCCCTGAGCTGAGGGGAAATGGCCTCTCTCTCCTCCTGTGAAACAATGAGACTGTCCCATCTACAGACAAAGTCCTCCCAGCCTCTGACCAGCAACTGCAGCGGTGAACCATTATTCTACCTGAGACACCCCAGGAAGCAATCCTGATAGCTGTCCTGTTTCCTGGCCACCAAACCTCCAGCTGGGACATTCTGTCAAGTCCACTCACTCCCTTGTTGGTTTTCAAAAGGCCTTGTCGCAAATGTTTCCTGTCTAACCAAGCTGATGGACCAGCACAGATAGGCATGCCAGTACAAAATATGGCAGTGGTGGAAGTTGACACCGCTCATTTTCAACTGTGTGTCCGAACAGCTCAGTCTGCCCGGTCGGGTTTGGAAAGCAAACAGTTTATTGGTAGAGAAAGGGCTACTGTACCCTGACATGTCTTGTGCTGAGGCCTGCTCTGTGATTTGCCGTCATGAAGAGGTCTGACAGAAAGCCCTCCAGGAAGGAAGCTGCCATGTGACACACCTTTCACTCTTAAGGTTTCAAAAGAGCCCTTCATGGGACAATCAGAATAGACAGCCCATGTCACAAGATGTGCCCTGCACGCACAAGACACAAAAAAGAAACGTGAAGGGTACATACGGAGGCAGAGATATATACGCACTTACGTTAGCACATGCTCTGTGAGCTCCTGCTCAGCCTGGCTGGGGCAGAAGTGGCTGTGAGAGTAGGGGCTTTCCCACCCCGAGGTACCGTTCAGCTGTCCCTTCTACTACACAATTACTGAATCAATAAAATATCCCTTTGAAACTCCCTGGACCAGTGCCGACATGCAGACAGTAGTCGGCTGACATTTTTTTTAAACAATTTCCGTTACTGCAGCCAGCAAACATGAAGAGAAGACATGGGGGTGGGGGTGGCCGGGGAGAATGAGAGATGCAGGCTAGAGAGCAGAAGGGATCTTGGGGATCCTGATTTCACTGGAAGTGTATTGGCCTTTTAGGTATCCCAGAATGATCCAAGGGCCTGACCACTACATCAAGATGGCATTGCATGTAGGGGAATTAACGATGAAGAAAACCAGGGAGGATCTGTATCCCATCTGCTGTCATCCCTTTAGGTGGCAGCAGATAAGAAGAACAGCCAAGGGGTTGTCTGTCTGTCTGTCTGTCTGTCTAGCTACCTACATTTTTCACTGGGTAAGAATGAGTTTGGGGGTGTGTCCCAGGACTCAGGGCTCACTTAGGATGGTAGCAACAGAACCCTTTAACTTTTCTAAGACAATTCCCCCTTCTCACCCACCCCTACATACACAAGGCTAGCTGACCTAGGAGTTTCCGTCTCCCCCTCTTTTCTCGGAAAGAAGAGCTGGAATTATAGAGCTGTGGGATGGAGCCTATCCTCACTTGGGTTCTAGGAATCCGAATTCAGGTCCTAAGGCTTGCACAGCAAGCACTCCACCCACTGAGCCATCTCCTCAGCCCCAAGAGATTTTTTTTTTTAAAGGGAGGAAAAAAAAAACTTGGACAGGCTCACCTGAGTAACACTTTTTTTTTTTCCTGGTCTTCTCTGAGCATTTCAGGAACCACCGGCCTGTGCCAAGAAGCAGGCAGCGAGGCGGAACTCAGCCCGGGTGTGTGAGAACTTAGGGGTGGGGGGGGAGCACGCAGAGCAGAAGGGGGGGTACTGCATCATTCCTGCCCATCTGTTGATGTCTGGGTGGCAGGAAATATTGAAATGGAAATAGAAAGTTAGAGAAATGCTTCGGAGCGAAACCTGAAAGACTATTGTATTTGAAAAGGAAATGTGAGACTGATTGTATAAAAATGGAAAAACAGAATTAACATGTTCCATAATGCTCCGTCTGTGTGAACTAAATATTGAGCTGAAATTTGGTGAAAACCTCAAAATATGAGTTCTCAAGGAAGTCGTCGTCTTTGGGAACCTGAGTTGTCTGGGGAGAGCTGAGGCTCCCCGGGTGCCTCACATCCCACTACCCTAGCTGATGGCATTTGCACTCACTTTCTAGAATAAAGCCAAAACTCACTCCAAAACCTCAAGCAGCACTGGTTACCAGCATCCCTCCAACAGATTTGCATATCCAGTGAAAAACAAAAATCAGATCTTCTCCCAGCTACTTCGGAAGCTGCAAAGCCTGCCATGTAGGGAGGTGAAGACGCCTTTTTCCTCTACCAAGATAGCTCTGCTGGAATTGCCCCGACTATCTGACCCAGCATTTCTCAGCAGACCACCCCGAGAGCAAGGCAGTTCAGCTCAGACCCCAAAATAGCCAGGCCACACCACACCACACCATGGCCATGGAAAACCTGACTTGAGGGTTTTGCTGCTGCATGAACCCTTCCTACCCCTTGCTAGCTCAGGCCCACAGTCCTTCCTTGTAAAATACAGACCACAGCCACGCACACATCGTAAAATGAGCAGGCGCAAATCTGGCACAGTACTGTGAGCCGAGTGAATAATAGTATAAAAATATCAGAAAAAGAAAGGTTACAAAATTGTGTAACAGATGACAAATTGGTAGCTTTTCCCCGCTTTTCTGGAAAGGATTCAGTAACAGATTTGAATCTTGGGCTCTGATGTTTCTCTGTGATACGCAGGGATCCCAAGTTCAAGGGGAGAAAAAGCAGGACTCATCTGACTGTACGCCAGTTATCACAGTGTTGGTCCTTTGCCATTTATTCGGGAAATTATTTGGCTCCTTACTGGCTTTGCCTTTCTTCAAAATGACATTAATTTTTAGTGTTCAATCTCAGGGCCATGGGCATTTCGAGCTCCCTGTCTCATCTCTAAAAGATGAAGCTACCTGCTTGGATTCCAGAGAAATGACCAGAGGACATGTCCCACTCTGCCACCTTGAAAACGAGGCTTAGAACTCTGCCATCTGGTGCCTGTCTGCCACCCAAGCTCTTCAGCTGCTGGGAGGCAGTCATGTGAAGTTGCTGGGACTACCAGAGTAGCCACACGGGACTGCTACACTAGTCACTGGCCAGGCAGCTTTCAGAGCAATGGAACAGGCCCAGCCAGGCCAGCACTGGAAAGGCACCCTTGGACACCCACTGTGCCACCAGGTCCTCCCCATGGGAAAGAGCTTCCCAAGCTTCTCACCACCATTTTCATACTTTCTACACCTTCAGTAGCCAGGTAGGAGGGAACAGCAGAGTGGTGTCCCAGGCCTGCAAGGAGCTGAGGTAAGCCAGGAAGAAAGTAGATGGGCCATACAAACAAGCGCACGCGCTCCTGAGGGACATAACAACCCTCTAGGGAGAACAGAGAATCCAGCGCCAATTCTCTTGGTGAGTGGGAAGTCTTCATAAAGAACAAGAAGCCAAGTGCAAGGATATGTGTCCCCAAGAAAAGAGCCATGCGGTCCACATTCTTTGTCACCTAGGGTTCCCTCGCCAATAACAGCTGACACACTTAGGGCTCACATATTAGCTGAACTGAACCATGCAACTGGCTTCCTGCTTTCAAATCTCACCAGGACTCCTGAACACCTTCCTTCCACACAGAAAAACTTGTGGTCCCCAGTGGCAAAGCAACCAAAGTAAGCAAATAGGGAAACAGGAACTCCATCCCCAAAGCACCCTATCACAATGGTCAGACTTCCTGGTCCGAATGTCTACTCAGCTGAACACACTTTCTACTCACTTAGCCTCCAATTAATAGAAACTTGCCCTTTCTTCCAAGTCATCATTTCCTAGGGAGCACATACTTCCAAAGACAGAGACCAACTTCTCCACCAAGCCACCACAGGATGACAGATCTAACTCAAGAACTCAAACCTTTTACCCCTTCCTTGGTCCATATCCTTTTCCATTAGTGTTAATTCTGGCTTTACCATATAATTTTACACGACCCAACAAAGTCCTGCCAGGTATAGTGGAGCACACTCCAATTTACAAACTCCAGAGGCTGAAGGAGGAAGAAGCTCCTAAGCTTGATGCCAGCCAAAAAGGCTGTCTTTTTTTAAAAAAAAAAAAAAGAGAGAGAGAGAGAGAGAGAGAAGCTGGGCGTGGTGGTGCATGCCTGTAATCCTAACACTCTTGGGAGGCAGAGGCAGGTGGATCACTGTGAGTTTGAGGCTAGCCTGGTCTACTAAGTGAGTCCAGGACAGCGAAGGCTACACAGAGAAACCCTGTCTCAAAAAAACAAAAAATAAAATAAATAAAAGAGAGAAGAGAAAAGGGGGAGGGGAGGAGAGAGGGGGGAGGAGAGGGGATGGGAGAGGGGAGAGGGGAGAAGAGAGGATCAAGAAAGAGGGAGGACAGGCTAGGTAGACTCATCTGTAGGTAAAGTGCTCACTATTAAGTATGGACCTGAGTTCCATCCAAGGAACCAACATAAAAAGCCAGGAAGGCCTGTGAGCGACCTATCACACAACAACCCAAGGTAGAAAAGCACCTGAGAAAGGGTACCTAGGTTGTCCTCTGACTTCTCCACATTCACCCTCACCTGCAGAAACACACACACCATGTACCATGTATATACGCACACATGGAAGGGGGTGGGGACTGAGGGCGTTGAATTTAGAAGACCAGGGGAATCCCCATCCGACATGTACTGCCAGTTCTTTATCCCACACATGCATGTAGCCATGTGAGAAGCAAAGATTTTTCTCAGGACCAGTCAAGACGCTAAGGAGACACCTTAGAGCAGGATGGCACCTGGCTCAGGACACTGTACCAGATGAACCAGAGGTCAGAGTGGATCTGTGGTGGTTCCACCAGACAGACTCAGCCTACACTCCTGCCACCCAGCAGTGTGGAGCCCACAGGCACCCAGCACAGACCCGGAGCATTCCCACTCCCTCCTTTCCCACACCTATCTGGTTGATTTTTCCATCTCCTCCCAAGCCCACACAGCATTTTCCCCTTCCCCTACCCTGCCTAGCCAGCCTGACCCAGCCCTGGACCTTGTACCCCTCCCTCCATTCAAAGTACAATTACTGCACCCCTCCCGGGCCCTGGCCCAATGACCCTCATTCTTCTCTCCCTGGACGCTTCCTTTTCCTGTCCCTCCCAGCCTAATGATCTGCTCCAATTCCACAGGGTCCTCTGGCCAGAGCCCCACCTAGCAGGGTAAGGCCTAGCTTGGCTCTGTCTTTTGGGCTGTGCTTTTCCAAACTTCGTGTCTGGAACATAGGCTGTTTTAACAAATCCTCAAGTACCATCTCCCCAGCTAGCAGCGCCCTCAGCATCTACATCAATGCTCCAGCTTAAACACGGAGCTTAAGCCTAGCCTTCAAAGCGGTTCAACACTTAACTCTGGCAGGAAATGTGAACATGTTTTGGGGGAGGGTGAAAAAAAATGTCATGATTTGGCTAAGAATCTATTCTTTGAGATGGCTCCAGAGAAGAGCCAAAGCACGTGCGTTCAGACAGAATTACCGTGGGTTTGGATAAGGCCGTGGTCAGGCTCCCTATCGCCTTGGCTTCCAGCTCCTTAAGTGTTGAAAGAATTAGTGGCCTGTGAGACTTGCTTCAACTCTTCTTCTCTCCACAGAAATAGAGCCAATCAGTGGTGGCAGCAGATTTATTAGGAAAGACTTCAGCCATCAGAGGGTGCAAGTTAAGCCATAAAGTGCTGGTGTACAAGGAGCCTCAGGAGGAGCATACAGCTGGTCAGCCTGAATGAGCCTGGCCACTTAAAGCATTGTTTTTAAAACTATAAAATCAAAGAGGAGGTGTCAGACTTCTGATACATTCCTTTCCTAAATATGCAAGCATTACAGTGTCCAGCAGAGCAGGCCGGGGCGCTGCATTTGTTATCGCATTGTATAGTCTCTTGAGGGGAACAACTTTTTATGAGGTCACCAAGGAGAAGGGACACATTCAAAGGCCCCCAGCACTCTGGTACCTGACACATACGTGAGAGAGAGAGGGCAAGTTAGAGAGACTTTGACTAATCTGTGATTGTGCAAGAGAGAAAGGTCCGCACACTGAAATAAAATCACACACTCAAAAGTGCATGCTACACAAACAGTATAAAATGGGTTCAAAGGGGCTGCGTTTCCCTCCCTGGTAACATCAGTCCTCCCCAGCTTGCCCTGTATACTTCAGGCCTGTTAACCTGCTTCTGTGTCATTCACAAAAGCAGCCAGGCACTCCTGGGGGTTTCCTCTTCCCTGTGAAGCTGAGGGTGGGTGTGAATGTGCCAGCCTGCAGGTGGGTGTGCAAAGACATTGTCTATGCCCACCGGGCCTATCTGCCATCCTTTGATGTGCAGGGAAGCCTAGCGGTAATCAGCTACAGATCCAGGCCTTACAAAAGCCCAGGGCCACCTGATAGATAGACTCTGACTGCCTTCAAATGTATTCATTTCCCTGTGCAGGGCTCAAATTTTGTTTCTTAAAAAAAAAATTATTATTTTAAAACAAAGCATCATATGGAGGCTGGAGAGATGGCTCAGGGTTTAAGAGCACTAGCTGCTCTTGCAGAGGACCTGGGTTCAGTTCCCAGCACCCACATGGCAATTTAGAATTTCCTGTAACTCCAATCTCAGGGAATCTGATGCCCTGTTCTGGCCTCCTTGGGCACCAGGCACATGCACTGTATAATACATACACATATCTAGGCACACATACACATAAAATATAATAAATCTTAACAAAGAAACCTAAGTGTCACCATGACTGTTTCTACAGTATAGTACATTCAAAATACAAAAGGAGGAAGAGTGCCCGAGGCCGCCTTCTGAAGACCACACTCACATCCACCTGCAAATACACCCACATACAGAGGGGGTGGGGTGGGATCTAAAGGCACTGAATAAAAAGATAAATTTTAATCCCTCTCAACATGTACTTCCAGTTTCTTCATCCCAGGTAATGGACCATGAGAAGCAGGGCAGGCCGGTGGTGCACACCAGCAAAGCCAACCGCTCAGGAGGCTGAGGGAGAAAATAAGCACAAAGCCAGGCTGGCCTATATTGTGAGAAGACACTAAGACACCAAAGAATGAATGCATGACTTTTAAGGAGTTTACACTGAATTCTGGGAACCAGGATCAAGGGGGCTGAGGAGATGGCTCAGTAGGTAAAATACTTCCAGGGCAATTGTGAAGACCTGAGTTCCTTGGATCCTCAGAACCACAGGAGAAGTGGAGACTGGAGAATCCTTGGAAGTTTGTCAGCCTGCTAACCTGCAGAGCACACAGCGGCAAACAAGAGGCGCTCTCTCAAACAAGGCAGAAGGCAAGGACTGACGTACCGGTTCGCCCTCTGACATCAACATATACACGTTGACAACACACACGCGCACACACACACACACACACACACACACACACGCACACGCACACGCACACGCACACGCACACGCACCACCTCAGGGTAAAAATACCTCCAAAGATATTTAACTCTGAAAAGGTTAACTTACTAGCTGTCAAGTGAAGCCTAACGATCATTAAAATGTTACGCTACCGTATTTACTGTAGGTAATGACTGACTGTCTATAGGCTTTTGGTACCTGAGGCGGCCTCGGAGACTCTCCTACTGTATTTACTGTAGGTAATGACTGACTGTCTGTAGGCTTTTGGTACCTGAGGCGGCCTCGGAGACTCTCCTACTGTATTTACTGTAGGTAATGACTGACTGTCTGTAGGCTTTTGGTACCTGAGGCGGCCTCGGAGACTCTCCTACCGTATTTACTGTAGGTAATGACTGACTGTCTGTAGGCTTTTGGTACCTGAGGCGGCCTCGGAGACTCTCCTACTTCAGCTGGGATGCTAAAGGATGGTGCTTAGGGTTTTAGTTTTCACAGATGGTATCACATTATGCACGTGTAGATACGTTAAATGCAGGACTTCAGACACAGCTGAGCCCTGAACTTGTGTAGGGAGCCTTGTGAATTGAGGTAAGCAGCAGCACAGGGAGGTGGCCTACTAGAGCATCCTAGGATCATGAGCATGAAGGGGAGGCTCTGTAGGGCCATCATCTTGCCAGAGGTGGACAGCAGCCTCCTACAGCCTCAATGCCCTAGCTCCTAACATGACTGTCTTCTGTGTTTGGCAGCAAACCAACGTTCTGAAAAATAGAATGCAGTCACTGTAATTGTTCAGTCTGTTTGATCCAGCAATGCCCCTTTAAATGAAGTAGGGAAAGTAAAACCAAGGGAGCACATGTCTAAATTCCAGGCATACCAGAAGCCAGCAGTGGAAGCCACTGCACTTACAGTCATGGCAGAGACCTCCAGTCAAGGCACGGGGAGGGGAACAGGATGGAATCCCATACGTAGACTAGGTCCTCTGGGGTTCCTAAGGGGGATGGCATCACAGACACACAGCAATGGTTCCACGGCCTTCCTTCTCAGCACAGAAGAACACAAGCTGTGAGAGGGGCAGCTAGCTGTCTTCATAGAACCATCGCCCGTACGCAGGACATCCCCAGGGGTCTGTCAAGGAAGGAGGAGGCTGTGCTGAAGAGGAACAGTTGGAGCTCTCTGGCTGGAGCTGATCCAAAGAGAAGGAAAGCTGGTGCAGACAGGCAGGTGTACCTGAATGAGGTGAAAAGCTGTGCAGATGGGCTTAAGTGAAAGGAGATCCAGTGAGCTCCCCTAGTTCCTGTGGTGGAAATGGCAGGAAGCTGAAACAAACTAGAGCAACAACAAGGCCTTAGTTTCCAAAGAAATGCGCTTCTGGCACCTATCTCTACACTTACGTGAAAAATCATAAAATGAATACAAAAAGAGGGAGCATTTATCACCTTCAGACAAACAGATGTGGGAGGGGAGGTGGTGAGATAGCTTACGAGGTGAAGGGCTTGCAGCAAAGCGGGAGGGCTTGAATGTGCTCCCCAGTATCCATGCACATAGGCTGAGTATATGACCACAATTCGACATAGGCGGCAGCATCACTGCTACATGAGGGAGCATCAGGTTCAAAAAAATCATCTCCTTTCTAAAATAAATAAATAAATAAATAAGGTAAAGAGCAGCCATGGAAAAATAAATGACGACCTCTGGTCTCCATGTGCATACATACACATGGGGGGTGGGCAGCTAGACCCAGCCAGCATGTTTATTCATGCAAGGAGTTCACAGGGGAGGTAATAACAAGTAGTCTCCCTAAGGCTACTGGAGATGGCTTTGCCCAGGATTGGATTCTCCACTCTTTAAAAGAAAAGTCGCATCTGCAGTGCGCCATATTCTTACTCTCTGGCAACATTGTTTAAATGGGCCATACTGGCCAGAGAGAACTAGTGTCTGTGTTTCTTCCACAATGTGAAACAACAAGCCAAGCCTTACTGCCACTTAGTTATCCAACCTCAGAGAAAGCCGGTGTAGAACTTTGGGGCCTTCCTGGCCAACATTGAGGAGCCTCGTGCCCCTAAAGGACTCCCGAGCACAAGTGGCTTTCCATTTCTGTCACCTCCTCCCCACTCCCCTCCACCAACAAGATTCTGAGTCTCCTCTCGCTCTTCTTTGGTCCTTTGGGCCTCACACCCAGTACTGAAGGACAAGAATAAGCCCCTCATCTGGAGGCTTAGTGGGCCCCAGCCTGCGAATAGAATTACACAGACTTAGGGAAGATGCAGTCTAATTTTGAAAAGAAAAAAGAAAAGAAAAAAAAAAAAGTAGCAGTCTCCATAGATACCAGCTTTTCAACATATTGCTTTCCTGCTCTCTGTTTTCTTAAATGGGAATCCCAGTGCCGAAGTGGAGTATTCACAAGGAAACTGTGGAGAGCATGCACCGAGCCTCTGCACCCTCACTGGCAGCCCGGTTAGAGACCACAGGGCAGCGTGGAAGAAGGCTGCAGCAATGCTTCTCCGAGGCCAGGAGGGAGGCAGAAGACTCCACATACTCCAGGCTCTCAAAAGCACTACAGCAAAGATCAGTTGTTTGCCATTCTCACAACACATCTTCTTTCCTCTCTTTAACCTCACTGTGCTGGGGCTGCCTACGTGGCTGGCAGGCATCAGAGACCAAAGCCTTAGACAAACTTCACCAGGCCACAGCCCTAGTTCCTGACACAAACTCACCAAGGTGGTTGTGGCTGCCTGACTGCTTGCTATTCAGAGAGCTGGACCAAAGGAGCAAGTGATGCCTCCTGAGAGTGGGAAAAGCATCAGGGTAGCTGTGATGTGAAAACCTTCAGGAAAGGGTAGGAGGAGGTCAAAGGGGGAGTCAAGTCTATTTCCCCAGCAAAGAAGACAGCGTAAGAGCATTTCGAAGTTAACCGCTCAGGATCTAGCAAAAGCATCTGTGGTCACAATCTCAAAGGAACAGAAGCAGGGACTCCTGGGAGACATTGGCCATGCACAGGAGCTGAAAGGTGGGAACTGTAAAGGGATGACTGAAGGCCGACTGGACAGCTATAAAAGCTTTCAGGGAAATGTCAGTCAATCTTCAATAGGAAAGGATTTCCAACATGTGTCAGGACATGAATAAAACTTGAAGACATGTTAAGTGAAGGAAGCCCATCAAAGAAAGACAACCACTGTCTGTCTGTCTGTCTCTCTCTCTCTCTCTCTTTCTCGTGTCTCTCTCTCTCATGTCTCGTCTCTCTCTCTCTCTTTCTCTGTGTGTGTGTGTGTGTGTGTGTGTGTGTGTGTGTGAGAGAGAGAGAGAGAGATCTATCGAGAGCAGCCAAATCACAGGCGCAGAGGACAGAACAGGAGTTCTCAGGAATGGGAGGGAGGGAGCAGAGAAGGGGAAACTGTGGGTTAGACTGTTTGTCCAAAATACAAACTTCTGGAATGATTGCTCAACTGTGTGAATTTACTCAGCGCTACTGGACTCCACACTGAGAATGGTCAAGAGGACAAGTTCTGCTGTGTGCACATTACCATAATTAAACATCTTCATTAAAAAAAAAAAAAGTACATTTTCGGAAGTGGTTCAGTAGTACGACATGAGTCTAGCACCCATGAGTCCCTAGAATCAACCCCCGACTTTCAGAAAAAGAACTATGTAAGAAAACCCAGTTGGCCGAGCTGCTCCTTATTATTTCAATCAAGGCTGGTTGTTGCTGAGAAGTATATCCCAGGTATATGCGAGGAACTCCTTCCTGCACGATGACAGGCATCAGAAGGGACTGGCTGACTGGCTTTTACAAGGTAACCACATTCCCTGCTGTAAACAGCCTAGAACTGTTTTCTCAGCTGCCTCAGTGTAATTTGTTTTCCATCTCTGAGCAGAGCCTCGATTAGAGACAAGTTTGTAAATCACAGCAGAACTCCTTAGCTGGACTATCTTCTAGACCCTGCTTCCCAGGCCGGGACTCTACACACTGGGGACACGTGGTGTGGCTCAAGGCAGTTTCTTTTGTTGCACTGAGGATGCAGGAGGAAAGGTGCTGGCCTCTAGTGGGCAGAGGCCAGGGATTGGCTATCCATCCCATAATGCACAGCATAGGCCACAACAGAGAACTTTCTAGCCTAAATGTCAGCCATGGAGAGGTTAAGTAAGACATCTGTGGCTAGGCCTAGGGCTCTGAAACCACGTTTCTCTGTTGATTGTTCTTTGTTTGGCATAAGCCTTGAGATGAGAGGCAGAGAGGCAGAGCAAGCAACTTTCAAATAGGCCAGGTTGGCCAGGCATGGTGGCACATGATTTTAATCCCAGCACTCAGGAGGCAGAGGCAGGTGGATATCTGTGATGAGGCCAACCTGGACTACATAGTGATTTCCAGGGCAGCCAGGGCTGTGTAGAGAAACCCTGTCTCAAAAAACAAACCAACAACAAAACGAGCCAGATGCTAGGCTAAGTGCTGTGGACAGGGTCGTCTTCTGGTTTCCCAGCATCACTGGCACGTGGGGAGCTGTAGGTTCAAGTCAGCACCACGGGAGGGATGCTATGGCTGATGGTGAGCTGTGCTATCACACCGAGTCCCTTCTCCCCGCCTGCAGACAGGGACAATTTTTCAGAATCTAAGGAGCAAATAGTTCCCATATCTTATAAAAGTTACTCTCTTTCTGACATACGCAAGTCTTCAGATCTGCCCAGGTTAGCTGAATAAAGAGAACCTTAACAACGCAATGCCTAATACTCCTTTCCAGGACCTTCCATTTTATGAGGTGCTCTGAACCAATTCTGAAGATCTCTAAGCATTAAACACCTCAGAGACAGAGCTAGAAACATTCACAGTTACCATCCCGGACCGCAGTGCTGCTATTCTCTCGAACCACAAAAACGTCCTTTTTGTTTTGTTTTGTTTTGTTTTTCAAGACAGAGTTTCTCTATGTAGCCCTGGCTGTCCTGGAACTCACTATACAGACCAAACTGGCCTTGAAGTCATAGAGATCCACCTATTTTTCCTCAATTCCTTGTCTACCTGTTTTGTTTTGGTTTTTTTTTCCCCCCCCCCAATCTCTTACTGAATCTGAAGCTTACCATTTCCCCAAACTGGCTTGACAGCAGGGCACTGGGACCTATCTGTCTCTGTCCCCATAGTGCAGGGGTTGTAAGAACATACCCTGGTATCTGGCTTTTGTGGGTACTGGGGATCAGTCCTTGAGGTTGCAGAGCAAACACTCAACTCACTAAGCCATCTCCCTTCCTGTATTATAATGTACTCCCAAAGGGATGTAAAACAAAGCCCATTGTCACCTGTCACATTCAGTAAATATAACCAATCAGCTGAAAAGTATTTCCCATAGAGCTAGCCAACCTTTCACTGCTGGTTGAAAACTTTTCCTTTTGTTTCTTTCGCTCTCCCTGTCTCCTTCACTCCCTTCCTTTCTCAAGACACTGTCTCTTATACCAAATATCCCAGGCAAGCTTCGATCTTGTTCTATAGATGAAGATGGCCCTTAACTCCTGGATCTTCTTAACCCATCTTCCCAGTCAGAGATTACAGGCCACATGTTGGCCCGTGCAGCTCAGCAATGATGAGAGAACCCACGGCCTCATGCTTGCTAGGCAAGCACTCTAGCAATTCATCTGCATCTGCAGCCCCTCTCATTTTTACATGCTAAAAACCTGTGCCTTGAGGCTGGAGATATTTTCGCTGGTTAATAACACTTGCTGTTCTTGCAGAGGACCCAGGTTCAGTTCCCAGAACCACATGGCAGCTCACCACTGCCTGTTACCCCAGTTCCAGGGAATCTGACACCCTTTTCAGGCCGGAGAGGGCACTGCACACACATGATACATACACCCATGCAGGCGAAACATTTATATACATAAAGTTTTTAAAAATTACAAAAAAAAAAGTCTTTAAAAATATCTGTACCTTTAGAGCGCACGGCAGTGCTCATGTATAATCCCAGCACTTGGGAGGCAGAGGGAGGCGGATCTTTATGAGTTCGAGGCCAGCCTGGTCTACAAAGCGAGTCCAGGACAGCCAAGGCCACCCAGAGAAACCCTGTCTTGAAAGAAATAAAAAATAAACAAACAAAAACAAAAATCTGTACCTTAAAAGATAAAGTAAAATAGGGGTGGTGGTGGGGTGACAAGAGAGGACTGTCTTAACAGGGTTTCCACTGAGTCAACGAAACACCATGACCAAAGCACCTTGGGGAGGAAAGGGTTTATAAGACTTACACTTCCATTTCGGCTCTCTGTTCATCACCAAAGGAAGTCACAACAGGAACGCAAACAGGGCAGAAATCTGGAGGCAGGAGCTGATGCAGAGGCCACAGAGGGGTGCTGCTGACTGGCTTGCTTCCCATGGTTTGTTCAGCCTGCTTCCTTGTAGAAACCAGGACCACCAGCCCAGGGTTGGGACCACCCACAATGGGCTGGGCTCTACCATCGATCACTAATTAAGAAAATGCCCTACAGGCTTGCCTACAGCCTGGTCTTGTAGAGTCATTTTCTTAATTGAGGTTCCTTTCCCTGAGATGACTTTAGCTTGTGTCAAGTTAACAGAAAACTAGCCAGCACAAGGACACTCGCAATATCCTCTGAGTGCTGACCACATCTGGGTAATGGCAGCACACTTCAAGAGTATCTAAAAAAGGATGCATCTAACACTTGCAGAAATTACTCACGAAAGCCTCCTGCCTTGGGTTGGGCATCGGAACATTTGTAGAAAGCCAGAATGGTGCCACAGGCATTATCAGCACCACTGCACCAGTGATCTTGACAACCCAGTGATGGTGCTTCCTCTGTAGTGGGTTTTTGTTTCTTTGTCTGTCTGTCTTTCTTTCTTTCTTTTTTTCCAAGACAGAGTTTCCTTGGCTGTCCTGGCCTTGCTTTGTAGGCCAGGCTAACCTCGAACTCTCAAACTTACAAAGATCCTCCTGACTCTGCTCCCACATGCTGGGCTTAAAGGCATACACCACCATGCTCGGCTAGGTTTTTGGTTCTTTAACCATGCGGTTTATCAAACCAGCATTTACCAGTGCTACCAGGAGGAATGGGTCCCTGACGTAGGGGACACTGGTCAAAACCGAAGAGTGTATACAGTGAGTGAGGCCTGACTGGAGACCTCAGACCCCCTTGGTAAGGCAGGGTTCCAGCCCTGGAGGTTCCCAGCTTTCCAGATGATTCTGTCAATACTCTCTGGAAGCAAACCACTGCCTTAGTTCATTTGTTACTCTTGAGCAACTAGGAGAAACTCAGGAAGCCTTGTTAGCCCAGCCTGCCCCAATTAGCTGCAGGTGTTAACCTGGCCTAGCTGGCCCTGCTGTGCTGCAGGTGTTCACACTCTGAAGGTCTTTAGAGCCCTTGAAAATGCGCATGTATTCAGATGCCAGGTAACACTGGCTGATCTGGGGACCTAATGTGCTGAGAGCCTGATGGAGGGAGATTTGACTTTCTTCTTTCAGCCTTCTGCCTGTTTTGTCTTGCCATGTATATAATTTTTAATAACATATGGAGAACATAGCAGCAGGCGCTGAGTCATTGATGTAAATAACACTGGGAACAATGGAAGACTTACTGTCCAAAAGGCACTCCATGAGAAAATTCTAAAGTGCCCTTGGGACTTACAACAACCACTCAAGAAGAAGTGCCAGAATACCCTTCTCCATGGACACATTGTTTTCCCTTTTACCCCTCTGTCCTAACAAAATACATGACTCCCAAAGGCAAAAGGCAGGCCACACTTTGGACGGTGTTGCCTTTGGTCTGATTTGAAGCTGGAGGGTGGATCCAGGTGGCCTCGCTCAAACCAGTTCCTAACCACTCCTTCCTACCTATGAGCTGTAGCTTCACAGTGCTTCAAAATAATTTCCCTCTCCTACACCCGGTACAGCAACTTCAATTGGCACTGGTTCCTGTTAACGAACAGAGCGGCCCGCGCCAACCACAGCCTCCAGCACGTGTACCCAGCCTACTTCCCTATTTTAAATGCCTAATGATTATTGCTGTGTCTGAACACATCTGCAGGGAGCTGGGCCCACTGGGTTCTGCTCAGTCCACTTCAGGCCCTCCTACAGGGTGCACCCTGTAAAGGCTCCAAGTGCAGACAAGCTAGGCAGGGTTGTTCAAGTCAGAGTGGAAGCGTGCAACCATCAAGGAGATTTTTTTTTTCTTTCTCTCTCTCTCTCTCTCTCTCTCTCTCTTTTTTTTTTTTTTTTTTTTGGAGAAATGATCAAACCCAGGGGTGGGGACCAAACTTCCTGCAAGAAACCGCATCCTGAACAAGCATCAGCCTCAACTCACTGTAAATAAATACTCTCTCCTTGCAGCACTTCCGTCAACTGTCAGAGCCCTGGCTCCAATCGACTTTCAAGTCCAAACAGGAAAGGGGAGAAAAGAGAGTGAGATGGCAGATAGGGAGGTTTAATCTGCTTCTTGCTGCAGTTTTCATTGGTGGGGTGCTTCCAATGCGGCATGTCTGCCAGCTGCCTGGGATTGATTGCTTGGGGACCCCACTTTTCCGGTTAACCTTCATAATTGTATTCATGGGGCCCCAACCCCAAGGCTGGGAGGACAGATGCTCTTCCCTGAATCAGATAAGTTCCCAAGTCAAAAGGGCTGACTGGGGACAGGCAGGCAAGCCTGGGTTCACAGGGGAGGCTCAGGCCACACTTCGGATAGAAAGTCACCCCAGGGAGAGCAGGGAGAGGATGCCTGGGCACTTCTGGGTGGAAGGCTCCAGAAAGGAACAAGTCACTGATCTAAATTTTCTTGACAACGAAGGTAGAGGATATTCTTTTCTACGTGCACAATGTGCCTGAGTAGAAAAAGACATGTAAAGGAGGTCATTCATGTCAATAAAGTATGTGGCCATTTCTCCAGACACAAATGGATTTATTACACCACCCTCGACTCCCCGCCTATGAGCAAACCAGGCTGGGGAGAGGGACACAAGGGCAGGCTGGCTCACAAGAGGCACAGTGGTAAACAAAGGGATTCAAACTCACATCTGCCTACATGAGCAGCTAGAACACGCACCATGCCACTGTGAGCCTTACCACACACATGGATGGCAGCGGAAGCGGCTGCCTCCGGCATCTTGTTGGTAGAAGCCCACGTTTCGGCCAGGAAATGTGCAACCTCTGAACTTCCCGGGAAAATAGCAATGAGCTCAATCCAGAGAGTCTCTCGAGAAGCTGTGAGGGTCTCTCATTCCCCAGTTGTCTGCTTTTACACAACTGGAATGTACAGCAAAGGACGGGCAAACAGACCTGTGAGTGAGGGAATGCTTGCGTGTGTGAATGCATAAAAGCATGTGTGAATTCAGGTTCTGGATGCTAGGTAGCTGGCTGTCACAAGAACCGATGCAATAAATAGCTCTTACCCTCTGTGAGCTGCAGCAAGGGGCACCTTTGAGGAACGGGGACCCTGTCACCCTCCTCTGACTTCGTTTTCCTCTTCACACTATGGAAATGAGGCTCAAGTATGGTGGTGGCAGCAGCTGGAGCTACAGGAGAGAGGTGATATCATGGGTGTTTGGCAGGCTGGGAGGAAGCCGGGAGGGTAATGAGTAGGCATGTCCAGGACAGAAGGAGTGGGTGAAACCTTGTAAACTCCTTGCAGACAGGACATGGCCCTGGAGCCTCTGCCTCAAGGAGGGAGGGAGCCAGGCGGTTTCCCTGAGGCAGAGCAGGGTGAAACTAGAGACAGAGCCACACTGCTGCCCAGGGCACCTCCTGCCACACACAGGAAAAAAATTAAATTAATAAAAGTTAAAATGAGGCATTACGTGTAGCAGGGCAGTGTTATTAAAACGCTGTAATGTCTCAGAGGGGCCTATGAAGTCATGTTGCTACAATTCACCAAGAATTTAAAGACAAAATTATAAGCCTCGTAATAGTCCAGCAACCGTGCTTCTCTGTACAGCCTTTGTTCAGATGGGATGCACAGCTTCCGGGAAGGTTCAAACACTTCAGGGATCAAGACACCAGCACTTTCCAGAGATCTCGCTGCCAGGACTCAGCAACAATACCATCACCATATTTGCTCCTTGAACCCTGGCATAAACATCCATGACATCCTTCCCACAAGAGCATCGATTTTAAATGGCTAAAGGGACCAAGTAGCCCTTGAGTCAAACAACACAGAAAGGGCTCAGCACCAGGGAGCTCAACACACATGGTCCTAATGGGATCACTTTGACAAAAACCGCCTCACTGGGCACTTTGGTCTCAACGTGGGATAGCACCCACCTCTTGCAAACCATACTTTCTGTCACACAAAGCTAGAAATCCACACGTTTTTGTTGTTGTTGTTGTTGTTTTAGTAAGTCTCAGTAACTATGGGAAGGCACTCAAATACTTCTCTTAAGAACAAAACACTATACAAGTCAACTAAACATGCATTTATGTGGATGCATTTCTGAACACTACTATCTACGTCAGTGTCTGTGCACACATATACACACATGCACATACACCAGCATGCCTTCATATTCAGCCACTATGTTAGCTGGTTCTCAGCAGCCCACATCACCACCAAATTAGGTCATGGAAGAGCTCACAAAAAGTAATGGATGAACACATATGTATACATGTGCAGCCAAAGAACAACCCTAGGTGTCACTCTACAAGCACTTTTTGTTTTGTTACGTTTTATCTTTAATGAGCTGTGATCTATCACCAGCATGGAAATAGCTAAGCAAGTTGGGCTGGCCACACAGTGACCCTCAGGGACTGGCCTGTTCACATTTCCCCACGGCCAGGATTACAAATATGCACCACCATTCTGGGGCCCAAACTCAAGCCCACGGGACCATCAGGCAAACACTTGACTGAAAAGAGCTCTCCACTCCCCAGTGCAGTTGGCAGACCTGGGCAGTGACCAGTGCTATTATTTGAAGTTTAAAAAAAACACAAGTTAATAACAGAAGTCCCACACTGTGGCACTATTTGGAGGTCATAAAACGGTTGGGCCAATAGAAGTTAGGTCACTGGAAATGTATTCCTAAAGGGGTTACCAGGATCCCAGCTCCTCTCTGTCTCTCTTTGACTCCTTTCCACAAAAAGGTGAACAGGACTCTTCTAGATTCCTACCATGACATACTATACTGGCACAGGCCCAAAGCACCAGAGCAAACAAACATGAAGCAAAGCTGTAAGCCAGAACAAACCTTTCTTCTGTATAAGATGCTCATCTCAGGCATTTTGTCACAGGGACTGAAATGTGACTGACACAACCAGTAACCAGATGTTTTATGGTTAAGAGGCAGATGGGAGAGAGGACCCCAGCTACCAGCAACCAAATGCACTAGAGTCAAGAGGCAGGTCAAGGGGAAAGACCCCAACTACATTTGGGAGAGCAGTGTGACACCAGAGCTCTAGTGCCAATGTGCTCTATTCCGTCACACCGAGAAAAGACTTCGGGAGAGGCCAAACATTTAGATGCCATATCAGTGACCACTAGGATTAAGAAAAGTTAGTCGAGAATTACGTGCATACGGTTCCATGCTGACAGCTAAGGTGTTCAGAGAAAGGAGTGCCTTGCCTGCCTAGGCACAAGTCACAGCACACAAGCAGGGCCGTTTTTTTAAAGAACGCATCTGATTAAGACTGCTGCATTTAACTTGCATGCTCACCAGGGGCTGCCAGGTAGTGGTGGGTATCCTTTTTCCCTCTCACACCCTCTGTAACATCACAGAGAAATCGCATCGGTTTAGAATGAGCCAGAGTCAAGTGCAGACATGTTCTGAGGGGTGAACCTCCAGTGACTCATTCATATAGACTGCAGCTTTTAGGAAAGAGGATTCGTTCACACACACCAGCAGCACTTGGCCTCATGAAACCCATCATGGGCAGATGGTTCCACACAGCACTTCCTATCAAGGACAACCGGTGTGTTGCCAGCTCTCAGGAGGGAGCTCCAGGGTCAAAACAGCCCCCTGTAAGATTACCAGTTGACTGCTGGTCGACAAAGACCCTACACTCCAGGACCAGAGCTAAGGCTTCCCATGTCCTCCTGCCCTCTGGGTTTGTTTGTTTGTTTGCTCGTTTTTGTTGTTTTGTTTTGGTTTTGGGGTTTGTTTGGTTGGTTGGTTGGTTTGGCTTTTTAGAGACAGGGTTTCTCTGTGTAGCCTTGGCTGTCCTGGACTCACTTTGTAGACCAGGCTGGCCTGGAACTCACAGAGATCTGCCTGCCTCTGCCTCCCAAGTGCTGGGATTAAAGGCATGCGCCACCACCACCTGGCTTCCTCCTGCCCTCTGAAGCACATCTCTTGGAATGTTTTCCACAAAGAATCTTACAAAGTTCTGCTCAGGGCAGTGTGCAGACTCTTCCCAGGGTGGTTA
Source organism: Acomys russatus (assembly GCF_903995435.1). Taxonomy (NCBI): domain Eukaryota; kingdom Metazoa; phylum Chordata; class Mammalia; order Rodentia; family Muridae; genus Acomys; species Acomys russatus. The sequence goes on from NC_067149.1 coordinate 27,650,907, forward strand.
CTGTCTTCAAGGATCTGGAAAGAAAGTCTGCTGGCTTGTTAGATCTAAGCAATCCTTAAGAAGAAAAATCCCCACCCTACTCCCAAAAGGTGGGTATGAGCCTGTCCCTGGGGAGCCAGGGAAGTCCAGCAGGGGTTATACTGTAAGGAAGAAAAATGAGAACAAGTGCCCTGTTTAAGGGTCAGGCAATCCCTTCCTCTGTAAAACTGCGGACAACAGAGAAGCTGAGGAGATGGATCTTCCTAGGATGAAAATGTCACCTCCTGGGGTGACAGGGCTGGTCAGGAAGAAAATATTATTCCTGCTACCTGTTTGTTTCACTGCCTGGAGTCAGGTGTTTATTAGTGTTCTCTGCTTCAGACCCTACTTCACTCTTCCATAATTTCAGAGCCAAATCAATGCTGGGTACTAATCCTTAAGAACCCGCTTAGCAGGCTCAAGGCTGGTAATGCTGGCATACATCTGGAAAAATACTTCACAGCAAGTGCACAACTTAACAAAATGTGCGGCTCATGTCAAACCTCAGCTTTGGTGGGATCAAGGAACAAAGTATATGTTTTGACCAGCCTGGATACAAACTGCCTTAAAAGTTCAGACATAGATGCTGGCCAATTCAGACATTCCATGGGAAGACACCATCGCATTGTGGTCATTTTCTAATTTTAGTGTGAAAAACATGGTCAGCAGCAGACGGGAAAAAGAGTGAATATGCCCCACTTTATCAAACATTTTTTTCTATTCAAAACAAAACCTAGAAGAGTACAGACGTGTCCACGTAGAGTGAAGCTGATTGTACCTAGGACACACATTTTTAAAGGGGGATTTACCCTCTGGGCCATTAAAGTTCAAGGACAACACCCAGGAGCAATACTTCCTCTCTTCAGTCTTGCACCCAAAGCTCCTTCCTGCCTTACCCTCATCCACTGTTAGTGGGAGATGGAAACAAAATACAGTTTGCACGCATTTGTGTGTGAGGCCGTAACTTGCAAGACAGCGCCATGACATGACGCAAGAATGCAGCTCTTTTTTAAAGTCCAGAACCTCATGGCTAAGAGATGGCCTCCTAGCATCTCACCAGGCCCAAAAGTGGCTCTTTATTACATCTCTAAGCACCTCAACCCTCAACAACTTGTCCTCTAACACACAGGTGGACCACAAACAACAGACAAATCCACCAGACGCCACGCTGAACTGCCTCAGAAGAGTTGAAAGCTGTGAGGTGGGGGTGGGGGGGGGGTGGGCGCGACTTGACTTACTGATCACATGATCTGACCACAGAAATTGAGGACTTATTTTCTCTCCAAGCAGTGTGTAAAGGAATCATTGTTTGATTAGATAAATATTCATCGGGCTTATTTTTAGAAAAAACTAAACAATAATAAAATATAACTAAATGCACTCTATAACAAACCTACAGAATTTGGGGGTACAGGAAAGGTTACAAATCTTAGAGAGGTAACCTCAATCACTATGAGTGGTATTTCTTTCCTAACCTGTCCATAACTGAGCATTAAAGGGAAAGGGGACTTTTTAAAGCATAAACCTTTCCTGCTCAAAAAAAAAAAAAAAAAAAAAAAATCCCTTTTGAGGTTTTCTGTGTTCATCTCACAAAGCCTCATTTACAAACAAACATGTTTCTAAATACATAATACATTAGCACAAGATGCAGGGAGGACAAAGAACACACAGCTGCATATCAGAGTCAAGATGTGTGTGCCTCTAATTTCGATTCTTTACCCGAAGCCCCTTGGGTTTGAAACGATAAACAAACAGACTCCAAACTGAAAAATTACAGGTGTTTCTTCCTTCATGTTGACAATGTTGATTCGTGTTTCACTGATACTCTAAGAAGTGCTCAGTAGGAAGACGCGGGGGGCAAGTAGTGAACCCTACCTTCTGCACTCAGCCCTCTGCACTCACTATGGTAACACCACAAACTCATGACCAACAAGCAGCATACTCCCAAGTGCTACATGGATTTTGCTGTCAGCAGTACTGTGCAAACTTGTGTAAGCTTCTGTATGCACTAAACAAGTCAGTGTGTCAGGGTGTGTATGTGTGTGTGTGTGTGTGTGTGTGTGTGTGTTCGTTCGTGTGTGCACCTGTAATGCTCTTGGCTCATTGGGGCCTCCTTTTAAAAGGAGCGTTTCTCTATATTGACTGCAAACACAAGTAAAGAATAGTGTAAGGAAAGCTCCCATCCAAATACCACAACATGGCGTGCCCCTTGAAGAATTAAGTGATAAAATGAGCTGGTCTTGCCCCGCTTAAACAAAGGGAAGAATAAATAACTTTATAGAATATTTTCTCTCTCTTCTTTTGAAGACCTAATTATATACTAAGCAAAAAGTAATTTTTCCCTCCTGCCTACGTTTTCTGTTTTGGGCACTTCCATTTCATGTCCCTTGACACCTTTTCCAATAATCCATCTACTTGATATTGGAAAGCCTCACATGAATAAAACTTTATGGCACTACAGGCGTTTAGCCTTCCACTGACATTCCTGGCCTGTTCAATTCTGCAATTCAATCAAAATCAAATCTCAAAATCCTCTTGTCAGCCAGCACTGCTTTCATATGCCTGAGCCTTGTGTAAGGATAACTGCATCCAATCTTCCCCCAAGCAGTGCTTATATTGTTTTATTACAGTTCAATGAGTGGAGTTCAAAATTACATGCAGCTGCCTACTACCGTGGTCGGCCGTGTTACGCATGGACACAAGTATTGCCCACCAGGCCTGAAATCACTTACTCACTGGCTGGCCAGAAAGCCCATGAACGCTTCTTTATATGGAAGAACATCCTGTCTGCTCGATCTAAAGAGGGTGATGTTAACAGATCAGTCCCTTTATAACAGGATTGTGAAAGCCCAATGAAATGCGACTCGGATGTGCTCAAAGTTAAGCGTGTGGCTCAAGAACATAAAAGCAAAGATAAACCTCAACACGCACTGCTTATCCTCAGAAAGCCGGTGAAGGAAGATAAAGAGGTCCAAACGAGAGGCATCTTCAAGAATTTTTATATGTGTTTTAAATGATGGGGCTTCATTTAAGTGATTAAAAAAATACTCCCAATAATCCTTTCATTCAAACAAAGGGATAAAACACAGAGCCCATAAAGACAGTTTAACCTGATGAACAATATGGTCATTAAAGCATCGATGGCTTGAGAGTGCTCTGATAGGCTGGGAAAGGAAAAATGATGGTGACACGGCTTTAGGTGGGAGGGGACATCATATTTTCACTGTGTGGCCCAAAAATATCAAGTGGTCATCTATTATTAAAAATACAAGCAAATAGGGTGAATGTACTGAAACTAAAGATGGGATTGCAGTTCTGTGGTAGTTGTTAACTCACCCATCTTTTGAGTGGAGGGGCTTCAATGCAGTAATTGGTGAACCCCAAATAAAAATGCATGTGCTAGCTCCAGGCTAAACCTGGGCTAGTGACTAGCCACGTACGTAAAGCAATGGCCCCCGAGGGTGCCACGTTACCAGAGAAACAAGCCATTAAGTCTTTCTTGATGACAGTGTATAGCCCCACACAGGTGGCCAACGTTGGTGCCGAAAGGGTAAAGATGTCCATGCAATCACAAGATCTTTACCTGCTAGGCCTCTCAACCCAACGAACCCCCTGAAAGGGAAGATTTCTATCCATTTCTGCCACCTACCACCTTCAATCTTTGCAAACAATGTCATCACAAGAACTTCGGAGGGAACACGGAAAGCTCAACCTGTTCAGAAACCACTCACACACTACAGAAATTAGACTCAAGAATAGACATTATAGAGTTCAAGGACCAAGCTAATACACACGGCCGTGGGTCAAATGCAGCATCTGCTGCAGCTGTGTTTCTAGATACACTATAGGGACTTGGAACACAGAGTCAATACCTCTTGTTTGTTTGTTTAAATAGCGTAACAGATTTGAAGAGCCACCAAGGCAAGACAGGAAGAATTCAGAGTAGGCACAGTAGCGCATAAATTTCTAGAGCTAATGATATTTTCTCTACTGTAAACTATGAGGCTCAGGCTTGCTGACCCATGGGTGTCTTCTATTATATTTTAATATGTAGGTGGGCTTAACTGTGAGGGACACTGGACCCCTTCTTGCCCTGCACACACTGACAGAGCAGGTGCATCATCCACCTTTCCAATTATCTGAGAGCTTTCCAATTGTTAACAAAGTCAGCAGATGCTCCCCAAGATCAGGCTCCCTTTTCCCCATGAATACAATGATTAAATCTCCAAGAGAAGACCAGGTTTATTACTTAGAAGCATCTACTCTGCTTTCCAGAGTCTAGAAAAGGAAAGAAAGAAAAAGAAAGAAAGAAAGAAAGAAAGAGGAGGAGATGGGAGGGGAAGACAGAGGAGGGAAGAGAAGGGGAGGGGAGGGGAGGAGAGGAGAGAAAAAGAAAATTAGGGCCAACAGTCCCAACAATAGCTAGCTGGAACTGAGCAGGAAGAACTACTGATTTGTGAGTTCGAGGCCAGCCTGGTCTACAGAGTAAGTTCCATGACAGCTAGGAAACTCTGTCTTGAAAAGTAAACAAACATACAAACAAACACGTCTATGCTAGACTAAAGAAATGCTTGGGACACAAGAGTGAGGACCTGCATTTGATCCCCATGTAAATAAGTTTGGCACGGTGGCATACACTTAAAATCCCAGCATTGGAGAGGCAGAGATAGGCAGACATGTGGGGCTTGCTGACTCACCAGGCAAGGTGAACAATGTCTGAGAAACAACAACCCAGGCTGTCCTCCACCTACTCACAAATGTGCATGCGGACACACCACACACATGCACCAACATGCACAAATACACAAAATTATGCTTCACTTCTCAGAAAGCCAGCCAGCCTGCCTGTCTGCCTGTGCTGTCTGGCCTCTAGGCTCCCCACCCAACCCACCTACTTCCTTTCAGTTACCTGTAGGCTCTAAAAACAATTTATATTTGAGCCTCATGGTACAGAAGCTACCTCAAATTACTTCTAGGCCCAAATTTCCCAATTTTATCACCCAACAGCGCTATGCACTCCGTACTAGTGACTTTTGCCAAAATACCCACTCCTAAGAGCCTTAGGAAAGCAAAGACGCATCTAGATCACCTCATGCTGAATGCCAAGGCGTGTTACATAAAGAAAACTTCCACTTCCCCTATGTATGGGCCAAGACACACTGGTTCAAAACTTGAAGGACAAGCTGTATTGTTCGAGCAGAAGGGGATGTCATTGGATATCCTGAGAACCGGCTGTGTGGCTATCTTCACAACCATAGCAGAGGACTCCCAGTGCAGTGTACTGAACCCTCCCAGGCAAACCAGAGGGTGGGCTGGAAGCGACTACAACACGGCGAGGGGGGGGGGGGAGTCTGGAGCCAGGGGCCGTACAAAATAAAGTTCTGGTGAACTCTTGATTCTAACAAATGAAGCCACCCTTACCTACACCCTCGCTGTCCAAAACCAGGGCTAGGATTTTATAATCTTTGCAATCTAGAACCCCATTCTCACGGAAGAAAGAACCCTTCTCCATAAAACGCTCGTGACATTTGAGTCCATGTGTGACACTGCTCATTCAAAGAGGCAGAATCCTGAAAGCATCCCACATCCAGCTGAGAGAACTGAATTATATGAAGGGATCAGAATTAGGGTCACTCATGCTAATCCAGAAGGATTGTGCCCCCACATGCTGTCAGCATTTTTGCCTGGGGTGGAAATGCACCTTTAACGCTCTTAGTTGTGTTTTCACGTTGAAGCAGACACTGAGTCAGAGGGAGACAGGAATGTTTAATAGGAAACCACTGAAGAAAATGAGCACAATATCCAAGGAGTTGTTTGATTATTTTAATGTAAACGTTGATCATCAATGGTCCATGTGCAAACTCAACCAGCAACAGGGACCGGCACAAGGAACCTCACCTGCATTTGCTCCAGATGTTCAGAAGGTCTGGCCTCATATTATCCCTTCAATCCAAAGTTCAACCAAAACCACATCTAGGACCCCTCTGGGGGAAAAAAAAAAAAGGCCTGCCATGCACCACTCAGAATGGTCATGGTGCAGTTGACCTTGGAAGTGGCCTAAGTCAGCTATCTACCTGCTAGCACATTGAGCAGTCTGTGGGGTGCCTAAGATGGAACAGGTAACGAGGCCTGTCAGAAGCACAGTCTTTCATCCTGAGGTCTGCTCCTGTTCTAGAACCTTCTTCCTATGGGGATTCCTCCACGTTGTATTCAGAAGCTGTCTTCAAGATTCTGGTCAGCCAAGGAATGGTATAAACTGTAATTTACAAACACTTCAAAAAGGATGTAGAACTTCATCCTTGTCTCTAAAGTTAGGAGACAAACACCTCTTTACAAAGAGCCAAAAGCTGAAGAAGAAATGTGCCTTCTCGTTAACACACGTGCTTTCAGTGCTACACAACACGGAGTATGACAGACTGGTGCAGGACGGAGCAGTGCCACGCACCCTCCCTCCCACAGTCAGCAATACAAGGAGTACAGCCCACAAGCACACTCGCAGGGATGGGTCCTTCCAAGCAAAACCAACCCACTGAAGCAGGGAAACACTTTCCTTAACTCTCACATTCACTCTGTCTTGAGACCAAACCCACTAATTTAACAAGCCGCAATAAGTAACCCATTATGCGCTAGCTTTAGGTCGTTAACTACCCTTCCCTCTTAATTAAAGAAAACTAGAGATGGCTCTCAAAAGGGTTCTAAATAACTCACTTAATGTTTAAGAAAGCACTGCTTTTGATACAATCTGGATGAAAGGAATGATGGAAACCCTCAAGTGTTGGATGAGGTGGTATTTCAGAGAACTAACCGCAGCTTGAGAGTGAGGGCAGAACGTGTGTGAGAGATTGTTTCTAGGGACCATTGTCGCTTCCTGCTATGAAAGGTCCACTTTTCAATTCTGGAATGGAAGCCCCAAAATGCTCTTTGCTAATATAAAGAGTCAAAATGCATTTTAAAAGATTTATTTACTTTTAAGTGTGAGTGTGTGTGTGTGTGTGTGTGTGTGAGAGAGAGAGAGAGAGAGAGAGGTGTGTGTGTGTGTGTGTGTGAGAGAGAGAGAGAGAGAGAGAGAGGGGTGTGTGTGTGTGTGTGTGTGTGTGTGTGTGTGTGTGTGTGTGTGTGTGTGTGTTATGAGTACAATTGCCCATATTGACCAGAAGAGCGATGCCCTGGAGCTAGACAGAGCATGTGGCATGAGACATGGGTGCTGGGAATCAAATTTGGGTTTCCTAGGAGAACAGTGTGCTGCTGAGCCATATCTATAGCCCCAAGTCAAAATATTTTGACAATATTTTTTATTAATTCATTGACAACTCTGTTCTGTATTCTGACCACATCTCATTCCTTCTTTAACCCTTTCCAGGTCTACTGTCACCCAGCCCCTCTCAATTTTGTGTCCTTCCCCCTTAATAATAACCCAGAGGACAATCTGTGCTCCCACCATGTTCATGGTGTGGAGCTATCCACTTACCACCTCTAAATATTACACCACCACCCCACTCCACTCCTGCCAGAAAAAAAAAAAAAATCAGTTGTCAATAGCTCCTCAGTTAGGGGTGAGGGCTAAGTTAAAATATATTAAAAGGATTGTCTGCCAAGGATTTCAACCTCCCTGATGCAAGTTATATGCCTGCCCCACCCCCACCCCAAGAAGAATTAGTCCTTAACAACTGCAGGTGGGTCTGAGGTGGCAACACTCTGAAATGCTGTGCTTTCTCTATTTGCTACTACAGATCTTTGGAAATGCGTGAAAATGACTTAATAAATACCACCATTTTAGCTTTCAGTTCAAAGTTGTCTTTATTCAATTAAGTGATTAAAACATGACTATAATTTGACTATATTAATGACACAATGAAGCAAGCCTTCAGGTAAAGTACCTTGAACAAACAAAGAGTTTCCAAAAAGCACAGCCAAAAGGTCATGCCAAGCTGAGGGAGAGGGGCTAAGGCCTGTGGGCAGCCCAGTCACCCTTGCTTGCATTATCAAGTCTTTAGGGGAGGGAGTACCAGCCCTTCCCTGGCAATGATACTGGGCACCTACCTCAAAGCCAAACCCATCAGGCAGACAGCCAGGCTTGCTGGATAATGTAACATGTGGGCAGCAGGCACAACAGAGGAAGGGGGGGAGGGGGACACAAAAGTCTGGCAAAACAGGAAATTTGAGGAAACTATTTCTGAAATGTAAATAAGGTTTGCTGTTACTTTCATTATTGCAGAAGCAAAGATAATATCGCCAGTGGAAGGCACTAAAGCTCTCATCTTTCAGCGTATGAAGAGTTTGCTCGCAGTGGACTGAGCTGGTATTCTATACGTAAGTAGCTAACATCAGAATGGTAAATAAAAATGGTTTTAAATGCTCCCTTCACCCCTCCCACCCCCATCCCCAGTCTTTCCTTCATAGTCTGGAGAATAGGGGAAGAAAGCTATTCAAATCCTTTCCACTCCTTATACTGCCTGAGTGTTTAAGATAATCCATCTGTCTTAGAGAGGAGGGGGCGCAGCTGTGGTATGTGTATGTTGTGTGTGTGTGTGTCTATTATGAACTGAACAATGCAGGTATGCTGTCTACGGAGAATGTGGGGTCCTTCCTTCATTGCTCTTTGCTGTATTCCCTTGAGTCAGACTCTCTCACTAGGCTGGCTATCCAGCCTCTGGGATCTATCTACCTGCCTCTTCTGACAGTGCTGTTGCCATAGGCACGTGCAGCCATGCACTGCTTTTATGTAGACACTTAGGACTCAAACTCAGGTCCTGTGGGTTCACAGTAAGTGATGTCACACCCTAAGCTCCTCAGCCCCACATGTGTCTTCTTCAGCACGTGGGGACACATAAAAGTCCCACTTCACAAAAACACTGTGAAGTCCCCGAATCATACAGCAAGTGAAATACAGTATGTGCTAAATACACTAACTTTTATGTTAACAGCAGAACAAGTGGGTGTGGCCACACACGCCTGTGATGCTACGATCCTAGCACTCAGAAGCTAGGGCAGGGCGATCGCAAGTTGGAGGCTAGCCTGGGCTACATCACAGGACAAGACAAGACAATAAAATAAAATAAACTCTAACAGAGCAACAACAACAAAAACAAACAAAATTCATAGTGATCCAACTATCAAAATCAAGCCATAAAATACAAAGGCCTCTCTTTGGGATACTTTTGTCAACTAACATGAATGGCTTTATTTTTAAAGATGCAATGTTTGCAGGTTATTGAAAAAAATAAGATTTTCCTGGCAATTTACCTCAGAAATGTATCTGTACCCTTCAAAGAGAGCAGAAGTGACCTACGTAAGCTCTCTCTAAGCAATAGAGAACAATGTGGCTGAGGAGCACTGACAGGTGTGGGCCTCTGAAAGCAGCGGGTCCTCACTAGCATAACTCTGCTACATTTTGAGAAGCATTTGTTAATCCTCGCCATGACATTGTACTAAAGTGTGAGAAAAGGGAGAAGAGGGGGAGAGGGAGGGAAGGAAAGATAGGGGGAGAGGAAGGAAGGTAGAAATCCAGAAACCAGGGTGAAAAGTATATTAATATCTGGTGTAGTCATATAGCATATTCCTCTATCAACACAAATGAAAAATGTTTAAACCCAATCAAATAAAAGCCAAAATCCCTAGCCTAGGATATTTATACACACTTGGTTCAAACAAACTCAAGCATGGGCTGTACACACAGTTTCACCAAATCCCAAAGCTCTGCACTACGCTGCAACTGCATTATCAATCAACGTGGCCCCCCGTTCACTCCAAATGAGACAAGTGCATCCTTTCTGCCAGGGGGTTCAAGGAAGCAGCAAGTCCACAAGCCATCTCTCTACCTCCATCCTTACAAAAGGGAACCAGCAATTTGACCAAAGTGTCTAGCCCAAGATGTGAGGGTTAAACGATGGGGTGTGGCCATTCAGAATCATGGTGCTTTGGTAAATGCCCAGCTCACGTGCATCTGGTGATGGTGTACTTTAGTGCTCTCGGTCTCACCTTTCAGCAACCCAGCTCTCCCTGTGCACACAAAAGGTAGTAGAAATGGCTCAACCACTGAGTAAAAATGTGCAGTTTATCTGATGTGCTCCGCCAAGGCAACCAGAAGACATGCCTGTAAAATATATTGCTGTTGGTATTTAGTGGGAGGTTTGTTTGCCAAAGTCTTTATCTATTCTTTCTCCTTACTTTCTTTTTTTCAGCAAAGTACACCCTGCTTCCCAGCCCCCCAACACAGCACAGGATGAGGACGATTGTGCTACAGACGCCAGTCAGCGCATCCCAACCAGTATTGGCTGGGACTCCTGCACCCAGCGCCAATTTCAGGAGAATGAGAGTTCACCACCCACCCACCCACCCTCCATTTTTGTAATCTCAGAGAGGCATAGCCGTTCCAGAAAGCAACCCCCCTGCTAGTCAGACAGTCACACTGCCCTTCACTAAAGGGCTTGCTATATTGCAAGGCCCTCTCGTCGGTACCAGATCATCTCCTGTGAGGCATGCAACGGCAACACCCTCAGACACTCCAAAGCACAGCCCCTCAAAAAAAGACAGAGCCCGATGATCCTTGCGTGTTTCTCTGCGTGGAGCACCAACATTCTTGTTGAACGCAATGCAAATCTCGAGAGAGGGAGTTTGCACATGAAGACCACATGCAGGCGAAAGCCTTTCAGGCAATACACATGTGTCTACATAGATCATACTCGCATTGGTTGAGATATAACAATTACCCTTGGGTCAGAGCATGAAGCACTTTCAATCTCTCCAGACAGAACCCCACTTTTAAAAACAAAAACAAACAAACAACAACAGGGTATTGGAGGATGGAGTTGGTTCTGTTTTGTTTTGTTTTTCTATTTGAAAACTAAGTGATATGCTGGTTTCTGACAAACATGACAAGGTCAACTAGTCTGCCTTTTACTCTGATCTACTCCCTCATAAAGTCAGGAGAGGAAGAAGTAACTAGATGTAGCATTTACCGACCCATTTTGCAAATAGTGCAGAGGGCTGCTTGACATCTGCATTCAAATGAAAATACTTTGCCTAGCATTTATTCCTGTAGCTGGTAGAGACCACACCCTGTAAGGAACACTGGCCTAAAGCAATCTCTTGCAATGGGCCATTTTACTTATTCCGCAATTTCTTACCCAAATTACACAGGTATAATTATTTTGACACTATAATGAAAAGAAAATGGGATTTGGGCACCGTGGGTTTATCTAATAACACTATTTCTTGCCAGACTTCACAGTACTGACAGCCACAAAGAACCCTGTCCATTCCAATAGGAAATATTTGATTTTACTGTATGAACATTATTTATTTTCACCAAGTTGCTATTATCAGAAGGGATATGATAGCTGAATAATAAAAATGAAATCAAGAAATTCTGGTGTTTCAAGGCTTTATTTTTTCCCCTGCTCTCACTTTTGACATTTTCTTCCCCTGGAGAGACAAGATAAAGTGCTGTCATAAATGGGTGACTTTTCTTGTCAAATGACAGATTTGATTCTCCATGGCAACCACAAATCAAGGTGCTAGTAGGAATTAAAGCTTCTCTTAAAAAGCGTCTTTATGTTTATAAAATGAATTTAAATTAAATGGGTATTAGGTACAGTCTTACCTCGGTGTATTTATTGACTTGAGAGCTTTGGATGTCGGGGAGCGCATTTGCATTTTTAAGGAAAGATAACATATTGTCCTGACAGATGTATAAACAAAGCAAGCAACAAGGGCAAGCTTCCTCCATGGCTTTGGAGACCCAAGAAGGGTGGAAACGCAGATGGACACGGAGCATGCAAGAAGTCTTTCACTACTGCATGAGGTGTGAAAATTACTACTGGGGAACATGAGAGGAGTTTCTGCCCTGTGTGGCCTCCTAACACAGCCTGTCCCCTATTTCCACTTAATAGGGATTTGTGGAATTATCTCAAACAAAATGCCGAAAGACAATCTCTCCTCCATCTTGTTTTTGGTCTTTGTAACAGATACAGATTTTCTTTTAAAATCTATCATCATTGCAAATAAATATTTTATTCATATAAAAAGATTTTATCACACTCGTATAAAAGGAAATTATTTTAGCCCCCAAGTTCAGGCCTGAAAAAAAATGAAACATTTACCTTCCAATGTTTTTATGAAAGGCAACACATAGGTAGGGGTGTGTGTGTGTGTGTGAGTGTGTGTGTGTGTGTGTGTGTGTGTGTGTGTTTATGTCTGTATGTATCTGTGTGTGTGTCTGTGTCTCTGTGTGTCTGTGTATGTCTGTGTGTGTCTATGTGTATGTATACACTAGAAAAGCATGTACAGTTTCAGAGCAATAAGATAAGGTGACACTAATCTCACTCTTCATGAAAAACAAAAGCTAATTAGCAGAGTCTTGGCTATGGGAACTTTAGTAGCAGGCCCACATGTTCTTGAACCCTGAAATAATAAATCAGGTCTAATTTTGATACCAACAAACCCACTACTTGTCTGGAAGAGGTAGAATTTTAAGGTCACAAATAATATTTTCAAAGTGGATACACGGCTCATTTTTGGAAGGTACCAGAGCAGCAGAGGCAAATGCAGGTCGACCTGCAATATATATTGCCAGCAATGCCTTCATTCCTTAACACAAGGAATTTGATGGTACCTTTTATTGGAAAGAGTGGATCCCATAGCCTGGGATCAGGGCACTTGGTAAACTAAGACTGGTAAAATAATGTTATATAGGATTTAAGACCCCTAGACCTAAATGTGTGGAAGATACTTGGTGGGTGAGAGAATGAGAATTCAGAAAGACAGGCCACTCCACTTTTATGGGTACCAGCTACATGAAAACAGGGCTAAAACTTATAAATCTCTCTGGAGCTCCATATACAAAGCACATTTTATGGTGGGGTGAGTCACTCAGAACTCTCTATTTCTGTCACAATGGCTTTTGTTTCATATTAGAATGAAGTGGGCTGATGATTTTATTCTTGTTCTGTGTAGGAAGTCATACTAGCACTGAGTCTAAAAAGACAGATTGGCCAGTTCCAGGTAAACTCAGAGCTCACACGCCACCCAGAGAATGGAGCAGGCCCCTTAAGGCCCTTCCACTGGTCCATAAGCACTGACCAAGGTCAGTGGGAAGCATACCATGGCAGAACTTGTCATCTATGCATCTTAAATGCAAGTGGCTCTCCTTTTAGGCTGAAGCAGAGCACCAAGAGCAGGAGGAGACCACGGCCTTCCCACACACACCTGGTCTCCTGTACCTGAACTTGACAATGTCTGCCTTAGACAGCTCTCTAGAAGACAAGGAAAGTCGAGGCGGCGGCTGCACAGGATTGAATGTCAGCACCCACTGAATAAAATCAAGGCACACTTCGCTAATGTACTACTGGATAAAGCAAGTGGCTCATGAATAAGACCCGTCAGGGAAGAAAAAAAAAAATAGCAGTGTTATTCGCCTGGAACGGAAAGTATTTACCATTCTGTTTGAAAGCAGGAAGGAGAAGAATGTATAAACCCATCTCAGTGGACCAGTTGAACCTGGTTACTTCTGTTTAGATGTTCCTGTCAGCTCAAGAATTCCTTGAGAAAAATAAAATATGGTTCACATCAAACAACACCTTCCACCTGTCTTCCCGAGACCTCCAGGCTTTCCTGAGGTATACACAGTGTCCCGGGATCACATCTTTGTGACAGCCCAACTGTATGGGAAAATGTTCCTTCTATTAAGTTTGTAAAACAAGAGTCTAACTTGTGAGAGCCTGTGAGTGTAAAGTTGAAATTTTACCAAGTGACTTCAGCCGAATCCATTACAAGCTTTGAGAAACAGGTAAGATGAGAGAAAGACTTTTATCTCGGCTCTGCTCAGGGTCTGGAGATCCCATCGGTAATGTCATATTCAGGTCTTCTGATGACGGACAGAACGTTTGAGCCCATTGCAACTTCCAATGTGTTGTTGCCAACTTCCTGGGACCGAAATTAAAGGCCCCACAGATCCACTGATGATACCCAAGTTTATCGTTCTGGTTGGCCACTCCTGTCTCTTCTCCAGCACCCATACTCTACCAGCCCTCAGTCCATTTATAATACAGCCTCTTACCCCACAACCTCCACTATATAAATCAAATAAATGGGGGCCAGGCGTGGTGGCACATGCCTTTAATCCCAGCACTCAGGCAGGTGGATCACTGTGAGTTCGAGGCCAGCGTGGTCTCCAAAGCAAGTCCAGGACAGCCAAGGCTAACACAGAGAGACTCTGTCTCAAAAAAACATAAATAAATAAATAAATAAACAAACAAACAAATAAATAAATAAATAAATAAAATGCATGGTTTTACTTGAAAAATGTTTGCTTCATATTCCAGCCTGGCCTGACCCTACACTAAACTACCCTTTCTTACCCTTTCACTCAGTCACTCCCAGACTAAAGAACTCACCAGAGGAGAAAATACCACCAACTGGGCCAATTACACCAACTACCTGACTAGGGGTTGGAGATATTTCAGAGCCCACCTCGGGACAGGATGGTGTGGGAACACACCCCTACCTTCAGGAGTCACGTGTGACGAGGAGGCTTCCTCTATGCCCTGGCCCTGAGCTCCTCTGAGCTCATGGGAAATGGGCCTAATAGCTCTCCCTTGCGGGGGTGCCACGATTTCAATTACTATCTGTAAAACACTCTTGATCCCTAGATGAAAGCCAGTGCTGTGCAAAAGCCCAGAAGCAGAGGCAAGGGTGACTGTCATTATCGTGGCTCAACCCCTGGACACAACTCCCATCAAACCATCGCTGAGGCTTTGTCTAGCTAGGCCTGCCACACCTGGGAAAAATCTAGAAACTCAAAACATTTCCCACAGAGGCGTGTGCTTTAGAAATGAGGTGCCGTTGGTGGCAAGCTGGCACAAGCTACCAAACAGGAGCCAGCTAGAGCGGTATGTAACGGCTGCATCGCACATACATTTCCACAGAGAGAGATGCCCAGCCTGCTGATCTCTGTAAGTGGGGTACCTTATTTCAAAAAGTAAGCAGAGGACAAGCAGAGAAGGTGAGGGAGCCCAGGGAATGCACAGCTGGGCTCCCTCACAGATACCTGCTAAGATCAACAGCCTCCCACTGCAGGCCCCTCACAAGCAAGAACCACCCCTCCCCAGGAGGTGTAAGGGAGAGGTAGAGGCCAAGCTTTTACTGTTCCTTATCTGGTCTTTGGGAACTGGTGGAATGCCCTTGGCTCTTGTGAGCTTGGAAATCAACAAACAAATAATGCAAGCCGCCCCTCGCCCCCTCACCAGGCTGGCCCTTCTCCCCACACAGCCAGCAGTCAGTCAGCCTCCTGCTCTCTCTTCTCCCCCCACCCCTCACCCCTGGCAGGATGATTAGATGAGCAGCTTCTCGAACCTCAGCTCAGAAGCTACTTCGGTGGGGAAGCTATACACCTCAATGATATTATTATGGCAGCATGTTCAGAAGACTTTGTGCCTGGCATGGTCTCATAACTCAGCAAGGTCTATGAAAGCTGAAAGACATGTAGTCTTGTCTCCCTCTGTAACCTCCCAGGACTCCATTTATATCTGTACCTTAGTCTTCCGATCTGTACAATGGGGACCATAGTACCTGCCTCATAGGACTCTCACCTGTGGACCCAATGTTATTACTGGTACTCTGAATGAGAGCTGACTTGAACTGTCACTCTCTCCCCGAAACAGCACCACAAAGCAGATACCAATACCACCCTCCTGTCAGGAAGCGACAATACTAATGCACCGGAAGGAATCTGCCAAGACAGGTCAACTCACAAACAGCCTTAATCACACATTCTCAGCCCAAAGCTTGAGTTCAGAAGCAAAACTATAGTCCCTGACACAGGTCCCGTGGGCTCCTCCTCCTCTTCCTCCTCTTCCTCCTCCTCTTCCTCCTCCTCTGGTGCAATCACAGTCTGGCACATCTTCACTCAGTGTTCCAGGAGGGGAGAATGCATGAATGAAGGAACAAATCTCTCCTTGTATCCTCCTGAGCAGTCAGCTTGTCAGTAAAAACCAAACATTTGTAAAGCTGACAACGCAGGACATTTGTGCAACCACCTGTTGAAAACAGACGCCAGCACACGCCATGCCTGCCCCAGACCTTTCCAGCACCCCCTGATGCCGCACTCTGTTCCAGATCCCCAATCAAGGGCCTCTCCATATTTTCTGGCCCGCCCTTCTTTTTGTCTTTGAATTGGCAAAATCTGAAGTGATGAGGGCAGCTAAGTGTTCTGTAGCAAACAACTTTCCACAGCTATTTGTCAACTTCTGTCATTCAAAGGGATACAACACAAATGTATATCTTTAATGAAATTCACTGTCAGAAAAAGTTGCCATCATCGAGTTATATCTGTTATGACATACATTTCATTTTGTTCAATACATAACAGAAAAGCTATTTAATCAAACAGAAGATTCTCACTAAAATGACAGTCCAAGCAATGTCCAAACAAGTGCTTATTATGCAATGCAAGTCTGATTGGGATTGGATTGTTTTCAGAGATTTTCCCTGTCTCTTTCATTGAGGAAATAGTTTGAGGCACTGGGGTGGCAAATGGAGGGAGACTATGGAAGTGGGGAGCAACTCTGAGGGAGTGTGGAGCCTGGAGCGCACATGGGAGTCTTCTAGACGGCCATGAACGGCATGCCTTCTCTGGGGCCCGTGTCTGCCCTCTCCTTTATGTACAATGCCACACGAGGGGCAGGAACAAATACAAATGCACAGTGCAAGGAATGATGACACCCGTGTCCCTCATGTGGCACCTTTAGACACACTGTTTCTCCTCATAATTTAACTAACACTAACCTGCAGTGATATAAACATTACTGCTGCAGATTTTAACGCACAGGGGTAGCTAGCAAGCCCATGACCTTTCATGACACAGATGAAAAAAAAACATGGTAAGGGGCTGAGTGGGTGGGTACTTGAGTTTGGGTGTCACAGATGGTGTGGGTTTGTAGAAAACGAGAGAGGTGGGGAGAGGGCAAAAGAAACAGGGACAAGGAGAGAGAAAGTAAGGAAAGGTGAGAGTCGGTTAGTAATGTTTAGAAGATAAAGACACCTTGTTTTCATCTTCCACACAGTCCTACCAACATAGGAAGACATCAGCAGAAAGATGGGATATGGATAAAGAGATGGATTTATGGATACACATAAGGTAGTGCATGGGTGGACAGACAGAATTCCTTCGCGCAGAGAAGAAATGATTGTTAAGCTTATCTGAATACGTTACCCTGTGAGACAAAGACCCAACTGTCATGGGGATGGTCCCTCCTCTTTCTTGCTCCTAAGTTGGAATTCAAAGTTCCAACAACTTTTCCAATAAATGAAGAAGCTACCTTTCCAAGACAGCTGAGGTTGAAGTAAGGCTAAGAAACACTCTGTTCTCTTAGGCCAGGTTAACTGATCATCAAGGTAACAACGAAACGGTGTGCCAAATAGCCACAAATTTTGCATTGTCATGGTGCTATCCTGAGTCAAAGAGTGAATAGATGCTCGATGTTGAACAAACAAGGAGACATGGACCTTTCCCAAAGCACAGGGCTCCATAGGTCTGGCAGAGGACCCAGGAATCCATCGCTCTGCCAGGCTTCCAGGCAAAGCCACAGAAACTGGACAACTCTAAAAGGCTTGGACCCTGAGGTGTTCCAAGACCATCTATAAGTAGTCATAATCTGAAATGGACTTTGAAATCCAGAAGAACACCCCACAGGGCACTGACCCATTCCTGAGATGAGATGTGTGACCCTCAGGAGTAAGTTTTTCCATTTTCTTCGGTTTTCTGTTTTCTTTCTTTCCCTTCCCTTCCTACCTCCCCTGGTTTTGTTTTTTGTTTGTTTGTTTGTTTGATTGTGTGTTTGTTTGTTTGGAGAAAAGGTCTGACAATGTTACCCAGGCTTCACTCAAACTCCCAGTGATGCTCCTGCCTCTGCCTCTTACGTGCTGGGATTACATGGCGAGTCACCGTGTCCTGACTTTCTGAAGAGCTAACAATATTTGTCCAAACAGCTCCATCTCAGAAAGGCAGTGCGTGACCTCTGAACTCAGAGTCACAAGAGCAACTCAGTGGGATGCTCTAAGCTGTTGTTTGACTTCAGAGAGAAACTGCCAACTAGCCAAAGGCCTAACTCAAGAGGCAGCATGGACTGCTTTTCTCTTTCATGGCATCTGCCCTCCTCCTCACACTGGGACACAACGCTTATCCTTTCTTCTTGTCTTTTTGTTTGTTCATTATTTGGTGGGGGTGGGGTGTTGGGGGGTTGTTTTGTTTCCACTACTGTTGTGAAATCTCTACACATTCCAGACTGATCTTCAACCCCTGATCTTCCTGCCTCAGCCTCCTGAGTGCTGGGGTCACAAGCACATTCCAGCACACATGAGCTCTGCTCACCATTTTTGAGAGACTCCACAATCCATGTGACACACAGCTGCCCTCTACTCCTTTGCAGTTACTGCCCTGTTAATGACAAGTCTTAACGGCCCAGTCAGAGAACACCCCCTCCTTACACGCAGTGCCCCAGTACAGAAAGGCTCATAAAACCACCCAGCATGTCCATGCCGACCTTCCCCTCTGTATGTTTTCCCTTCCTTCACAACCTACCTATAGAGGTCCTCCTCTTATGTCCCTTGATCATCTCTGGAACATTCTCTCCTCCCTCATCTGGCCTTTGGTACTTCACTATCCTCTCCTTAAGTGGTCCTGAGTTGTGTGAGGTTTTTAATGACAGCACTTTTCTGCTGACATGGCCATAACTGGGGTGTGGTAGCAGACCATGAGGCTACATAACGAAAAGTCTGAAAGCTCAGGAAGGTGTGGGAAGAAGCTGCCAAGCAGGTTCCGGTGCAGGATGCTAAGCATCCCCAGAACCCTGCTCCTGAATGGCAATTAGTCAGGAAGGATGTCTATGGTCTGTGCAGCCCAGACAGTCCTGAACACCTCCACTTCACTCCGCTGCTGTGGGGTGCTGCTTTCTAAACGGCAATATCCAAATCAGAGAGGAAATGATAGTGTTCCAAGCTAAATGGCACACATTCAGACAGACTAAGAAAATAACAATGAAAGTGTAAATTTATTCTGCATGTGTGATCATGACTATCATTACATCAGGTTCCATATATGCCCAGCCAGAATAAATATTAACCCATTTCATAAATGACTTTATCCCACATTTGTGGATAGAGCTCCACCCAGACCCAAAACAACTGTTTCCATGGCAACCAACAGATTTCAAAGAAGGGGGAGAGAGGAAAAAAAAAAAAAAAAAAAGGAGAAGACTTCAGAACACACAGCAACCAAATAAAATAGCCAGTATCAACAAAGTATGTCAGAATTATTTTTAAAACATTCAGTGAGGTCCACTCTATAGTTTACTCTTTTTTCCAGCAGCCAACTCCTCCTCAAGTCGCCTTCTCAAAAAATGCAGTCTTTCCTCAAAGAAGCAACTGCACGACTGTTTCCATCTTAGCTGAGGAAAGGAGCAAATCTGAGCAAATTCCCGGGATTCGAATAAAGGACAAAGAAGGGAAATGGCATCCAAGAGCTGATTCTGCACATGCTCAAATGCAGGCGATCACTGACTGATAATTATGCAACCTTAGCCACGCTTTGACCGCCATGTTAGAGCACCTATTCTCTTGCTGGGTTTATGGGGAGGAGAGAGAGGGAGAGAGCAAAAGCCATAGCTGAAAGTCAGACCTGGCACCATACTTTCCCAAGTGCCCATAGTCACTTAGCCACATCCATATAAGTTGTGGAGCCTTACGTGAGAACCCATATTCAAACTCAAAGCAATGTCTATAGGCATCTTCCTCTTTTAGGGCAGCCTAGACCTTGGTAAACTCTTTTCAAAATATATCTTGCCTCCCCTATCACTGCTTCCTAATTTCAAAGAATTATGTATTTTTGGTTTTTTGTTTTTTAACAATGAACCACCCCTAAGATGTGAAAGGTATTTTGAGACCCCAGCACCTGTTCTCTTCCTGAAAGAAGCTATAGAGTGCCTTGTGTTCCTCCCATGTTCTAGATGAGCGGCTTGGTTAAAAGTTATTTAACCTCTTTCACCTTGCAGAGTCTGTTTTCCTCTCTATAAAACATGACTAAAAGTATCCTCTACCTTGTAGAGTTGTTGCAAAAATAAACTGAGCAAACGCATGCACGTGCTTAATAAGAAGCCTAACACACAACAAAGGGAAATTGGGTTGCTAGTGTTATTATATATAAGCAATTAATTCTCCTCTTAATTATTAGTTACATCTAGTTGGCTTTCCCTTTTATTACTGTAGAAAGAAATATTACTGAAAACATAGCTTAGGGAAAGCATCCTTAAGAATGCGTACAAGCTCCACTGGCATAGAGCGTTAGCTGGTCTTCAGTGCCGTAAGTGTTGGACAAGCATGGAGGTACAATTTTGTCCCTTAACATTCTCAGGCTCCTCAGCAGGAGGTACTGAAGTGATAACATAAAGAACTGTGGCAAGGATGAAGTGAGAGGACCCTTGAGCAGTACCTCACACCCCCATACCAACCTGTTCCAGTCACTCCTGCTGCTGCGACCATCGCTGTGGTGGGTTGAATGAGTACAGCCCCTGTAGGCTGCTTCATCTGAATATTTCCCTTGTCTTCAGTGGGTAGAACTGTTTGGGAAGTATTAGGAGACATGTTCTTGTTGGCAGTGTGTCTCTGGGGTTTCAAAAGATCACCCCCAGGGTGCTCCTTCTTGGGTTTGAGGTGTGAGCTCTGCTGTTAATGCTACCTGCCTTCCCTCCACCAACGTGGACTCTAGCTCTCTAGAACCATATGCCCAGCTAAACGTTCTTTTATAAAGCTGCTTTGGTGGTGGTGTGTTATCACAGCAATAGAACAGTAACTAATACAACCATCATGATACTTGCTGAGACACAACCCTAACTCAACAACTATTTACTCAATATGACTGTGTGCCAGATGGCATGTGGTTACAGGGGTCGGGGTGGGGGGGGAGCCCTCTCATGTACTCAGTAAATTTGCAGGCCAAGGGGGGGAGTTACAGTGAAGGAACATGGTGGGTGGGGAGCTTCAAACTAATGCTATGGTAGGAAGGGCCAGAAATGAGTTACTGAGGTTTATCAATGACAGCACATGTTGTATTTTAAAGAATTTATTTTCCCCTCCGGCATCTAATGTAACACAAAAACATTACATCTCAACAACGGTCACCCAGGCAACAGTTTTTTACCTTCTAGCCTTCTCCATGGAGGACTCAGACTTACCCCAGAGCCTTATAGCTCAACCAAAGCTATGCTAACCCAGCACTCTTTACAAGCCATAGACACAACTCACCGCGTTCATATTTCCTGAAGACGGACACGTTCAAACGCCCACAGGGACTCAGTAACAAAAGGCAAATGGAGGGCTAGTCACCATTAAACCAACACTTGGAGCATCCAGCACGGTCCCTCCCTTCCTGCCCTCCCTGCGAGTCTCCAAGCCACAGACCATAAAGACATAAGATGTGGTGGCTCTGTGAAACATGGCAGTGATCACAGCAAAACTCACCGTGGTGGCTCAAGGTGGCTGCACGCGAGGAGGCTGCAGCAAATGTCGGGTGACTCCCAAGTTAAACGATTTATCTGAATTTGCCCACAACCCTATTAGCAGTGTTTTCCTGTCCCTTTTCCCATAGTTTGCCTAATGGTAAAAGACGCACAAAAGTAATTACATTTACACTTTATGATGAAGATTCTGAGTCTCCACAAGCACATGCCCAATCGCATTTTTTATGGTTTTTCATTATGGGCTGTGTGCTTCGTTGCCTTGAGAGCCATGTTTTTTTTGTTTGTTTGTTTGTTTGTTTTTTGTTTTTTTGTTTTTTTTTTTTTTTTGTTTTTTTTTTTTTTTTTGGTCAGGGGAGGAGGTGTAAGTAGAGAAAACCAATTTTGTGAAGGGTGAAGCACTGCGTTGGGGTTCAGTGCTTCCCAGTGCAAGATCACCTTCACCAGACTCCCTGAATTCTGCCACTTAAGTGTGCCACACTATTCATAACAAGAAATAAATACTTAAAGCTTGTGGATGGTGTGGGTGTGCACGCACGTGTGTGCGGAGGTCAGAGGTCAATGTAGGTGCTGCTCATCATAACATTGTCCACCTTGCCTTTTTTTTTTTTTTTTTTTTTTTTGAGATTCAGTCTCACATTGCCCTGGAATTCACTAAGTAGGCCACTAGGGTGATTACGCAGAAGAAACTCCACCTGTCTCTGGCTCCCCAACCTTACCATGCCTGTCTTTGGATACAGGCTCTGATAATGAACTGAAGAAGACCCCATGACTGCTCCGCAAGCACTAAGGTAACTGAGCCCACTTGGACTTTAAAAACACAGCACATAAAGCTGTTCACACACAATCATCACCCCCAAACAACCATTGAAATGTGAGCGTGAAAAAAACGGCAAACTCCGGCTGATCCAAAAGGACTCCACACACATTCGAAGAGCGCCCACAAGCAATGGCTCCTCCTTGTGCATGCCCCGTGTCACACTGTAGTGAGCATATGGGAGCTGCTTCCCCTGAACACACATGGTTCCAGAGACATAAAAGATCCCAGACGTGAGTCGAGACTTCTTCCTGTGTTTCTCAGCAGTGCAACTCTCAAAACAAGCTGGGTGCCCTCTTGGGAAACTCAAGCTCAGAGTAAACAACCATGGAATGCAAGCTCACTGTCTGACTCATACCAAGGTGTTTTGTTCATTAAAACTATTGCAGCCCAGAGATAAGTGTGTTAGAAGAACGTGGAAATGGAAACGTGGGCTGGTTTCACCTCACGCGGGGAAGACACGCAAAAAAGCCAGTCCACATAACCACACTGAAAGCAACCTGGCAGGCCCCTACGATCACCACAACTGTTGTTTATGCACAGTGCCAAGCACACAGGCCCTGCACAGATCTGTGTCCTCAGCTCTTCCTGAGAGTGATAAGGACAGGCTTTTTTTCCCCTCTCCTTTTAATTCTGTTTCTCAGCTCGGGATGCTAGGAGTTAAGAATGGCAAAACGAACTGGACAGTGGTGGCTCACCCCTTCAATCCCAGTACCTGGGAGGCAGAGGCAGGCAGATCTCTGCGTGTTCAAAGCCAGCCTTGGTTATAGAGTGAGTTCCAGGATAGCTAGGGCTACAAATAGATTCTGTTGAGAGAGAGAGAGGTGGGGGGGAGGGGAGAGAGAGAGGGAGGGGGGAGGGAGGGAGGGAGAGAGAGAATATCAAAACTATGTACGACCAGGTTCGATGGCTAAGGTGTGGGTCAAAATTTGAACCCATAGCTCATTCCCACTACATTAGACAAACGTTGTTCTTCGCCTAAGGTAACAGAATGACCTCATGCCTTGTTCACTGAGTACTGCCAGATCTTTTTGAGGCGTGTGTTATCAAGACGGAGAAAAAAGCCGGGTGTGGTGTCGCACGCCTTTAATCCCAGCACTCGGGAGGCAGAGGCAGGCGGATCGCTGTGAGTTCGAGGCCAGCCTGGTCTACAAAGTGAGTCCAGGACAGCCCAGGCTACACAGAGAAACCCTGTCTGGAAAAACAAACAAACAACAACAACAAAAAAAAAAAAGACGGAGAAAAAGAGAGAAAAGTTGGTGTACTAGCCAAACATGCACAGCTCACTGGTCAGAAGTGAACTCTGGAGTGAGTTATCTTAGGAAATCTCAGGTGGCAAGGCTGCCTCTCCCTCGCTGCTGCAGCACCTCTTCCCTGTGTCTTAGCCTTCCGGTCCCAACGGTGCTCTGTAGTTCTAAGTACTTACTAAAGAACGTTGGAAGGCCCACAGTTCCGAACTCACTTAACACATGAAGAAGAAACAATCCAGAAGCCTAAATCAAGGGGAACCCATATATTCAGGAAATGTCATCACAACTATTTAGAACCTTACACTGCAGAGCTGGAGGGCAACTTAGCGGGCAAGCACGCGGCTAGCAAGCATGAGGCCCTGTGCATTTCCAAAATCAGAAAACCACACATATAATACATATCTGGTGTATGTATTTATACATATATGGCACACACATATATTATCATATGGGTTGCATCAGTTGCATCATTGTAAAAATGATATTTTTTCCAACAAAAATCATTAAAGAGATGGGGGGAGAGATACACACCAGGTTATATTTTTCCCCAGTTTAGGAGAAACCTTGATTACTCAGATAGAGAACAATGGTGAGGACATGCCAGTTTGTCACGCACGGGTTTACATGATTAGAGGGAAGACTGTGTTTGTTTTTGTTTTTGTTTTTTGAGACGGGACGGGGTTTCTCTGTGCAGCCTTGGCTGTCCTGGACTCACTTTGTAGACCAGGCTGGCCTCAAACTCACAGAGATCCACCTGCTTCTGCCTCCCGAGTGCTGGGATGAAAAGTGTGCGCCACTGAGGCCAGCTAGGAAGACTCTATCTTTCTTTCTTTCTCTTTCTTTCTGAAGATTTATTTATTTATGTATGTATACAATGTCCTGCCTACATGTGTGTCTACCCACTAAAAGAGGCCACCAGATCCAATCCTAAGTGGCTATGAGCCACCATGTGGTTGCTAGGATCTGAACTCAGAACCTCTGGAAGATCAGCCAGTGCTATCAATCTCCGAGCCATCTCTGCAGCCCACGGGAAGACTTTCTTTTTAATAAAGCAGACTGGTGATAAATTTCCGCATCACTACCTGAATGTTAACTACTTGACTCTTTAGGTAGACAGGACACGCCACAACATATAAGGAGTAAAAAAATGACTGAAATTAATTTGCTTACAATCAGATGATAGTCAGTAAGGGAGTGTTTTTAATTGTTATGTTGTATTTATGGCAGACAAAATGAGCTGGTTTAGGAAACACTATGATTTAGGAACAGGAATTCTGATTTTAAATCGTGAGTGTGACAGGTTCTTTAACAGTGCCACACAACAGAAATATAAGATTAGCCACACATGTCGCTTTAAATCTTCTGCCATCCACGTAAAACAAAAATGAACAGGTAAAACTACAGCCGATGCAGGTCATATAACACAACACATCCCTAGTCTTCTCACTTCATCATGCAGTGATGCCTCTGAAACAAATCCAAGGTGTACTCTCCCACTTAGCCATCTCAACGCCAGTGCCACACCCCACTTCAAGTGACTCACAGCCGGTTAGCTTGTAAAAGGTATTGAAAAATGCACTTACAGTGCATTGTTTGCCATGTCCTGTAGCAAAGAAGCTACCTAGAGAAAACCAAACAGGTTCAAGTTCAAAGAATTAACAGTATCATCAGGGTTGGCTGGGTGGGGGTGGGGTGGGGGCATGTTCATGTTTGTTTGTGTTTATGAACCAGAGTGCATACGCACAAGCATTTTCATGCACATGGAGGGCAGAGGACAACCTCAAGGGCCATTCCTCAGACGCCACTCACTTTGTTTTTGTCTTTGAAACTGGCCTGAAACTCCCCAAATAGGCTAAGCTGAGAACTGTAATGGATCTACCTGTCTCAGCCTCCCAGAGCCAGGATTTTAAGGGAACACCCCTCAGCTTGTTAAGTGGGTCCTGGAGATCAAACTGAAGTCCTCATGCTCACAGAGCAAGCACCTGACTGACTGAGCCATCCCATCCGCCATCTTTATTTCTACAGGCAACTCCTCTAACAAATCTAGACAAGGATTCTAAGGAAATCTTGTAATATATACTCAGCTTTTACTACCAAAACTATAGCTGCCTCCTTAAATTCAAAACAAAAGTAGTGTCCAGTGGCTAACCAGGCCTTTTCTGTGTATTAGTAGAAGATTCTCATCCCTTGTTCTTATTCTCAGTTCAATAGAAAGAGATTCGTTCTAAGGCACACTCTCGGACCCCAGCACCTTAAGAAACAGCTTCATGCCAGGCGTGGTGGCACACATCTTTAATACCAGCACTCGGGAGGCAGAGGCAGGAGGACCGCTGTGAGTTCGAGGCCAGCCTGGTCTACAAAGTGAGTCCAGGACAGCCAAGGTTACACAGAGAGACCCTGTCTGGAAAAGAAGAAGAAGAAGAAGAAGAAGAAGAAGAAGAAGAACAACAACAACAACAACAACAACAAGAACAAGAAGAACAAGAAGGAGGAGGAAGAAGAAAGAGCGAGCGAGCGAGCGAGCTTCATTATGACATTACTCAGTTGGAAGAAAATTTATCAACATTTATCTCATTTTTCCACTTGAACTTAGTAAGAGATACCTGTGGTTTTCAAAGACACATGTCTAGAAATGAGGGCTTTTGCATATAACCTTGAGCCACTATGGCAGACACAGCTTCCTCTAGTGTAATGGTTCTCAACCTTTCCAATGCTGCAACACTTTAATACAGCTCTTGATGTTGGGATGACCTCCAACCATGAAATTATTGTTGTTGCTACTTCATAACTGTAATTTTGCTACTGTTATGAATCATAAAGTAAGCGCCTATGTTTTCTGACAGTCTTAGGCAACACATGTGAAAGGGTCATTTGACCCTTTGGAAGGATTGTGACCCACGGATTGAGAACCACTGCTCTAGCAAGTTTACACCAAGAGCATTCTGCAGCAATGGTACAATAAGGAGGGCACGACCTGACGCCGTTACACAGACCCAAAGGATCCTACAGAAACGACACAGAATTCTGCAACTCTCCCAAGCACCCAGAGAGATTCAAGGTTCAGAGAGCTGGAAAGGTCCCCAGTCTAGGCAGACTCTCAAATTCTGAACACTTAAATCCCTTCTCAATTCCATAGAATTTATTCCTTTCCAAGTACTGGTCTAAAGAGTGCTGAAAGAATGTAAAACTCTCATATTCAAATGTACAGTAAAGTGAGAAGTCTGGGGAACTGTAAGCAGGCTGCCATGCCTTGGCTCGCATGTCTCTTTCCCTTAATAAAACACACCTTCAAAAGATGTCGCCATTCATATTTTATAATATAAAGCAAACGCCTGACATTTTGATTCAAATAAACACATAGGCAACCTCAACAAAAGCACAACCTGCACAACAAAGCCCCACCACCAACATCCTGGACAGCCTGGAAAATCTCTCTCTCCTATGATAGTTGGCATGGTGTCCACAATGCAGGATTGACAGCTACCTCCACCACACAGAGCCACAACGCTTCTCGAGACACACACCACTGAAACGCCACGGATTCAGACCATGCGGAGAGAAGAGAATGGCGGGGCAGCTTCTAGTACTGAGAATCTCTACTCACAAAAACATGAACACAAGCAGATCTCCCGAACTAACTTTCCAAAGTGATTAAGGGGAAATGTGAAACATCACAGTTTATACAAGACAAGAAACACTTGGCTGCAAATGGATTTATAATTTTGCTAATTAAAAATTATCCCATTTTCACTTTGGATCCATCACTGAAGAGAAACAGGAATAACCTTGCCATGCCAGAAACACAAGCAAATGATTAAAGTTCTATTAAAAAAGAAAAAAAAATCTTTAAAAGTTGGGAAAACATTTCATTAGGCTACAAATCAAAACCCGTCTGTCCTTGACATCTCTTTAATGTCTTCCAGATCCCACATCTACTCTTTTAATCACTCACTGAATCACTCAAAAATTAAAATATGTTAAAATACTATCCATCTTGGACCTCTAAAATAGTCCTTTGATATAACAGAAACTCCGGGCCCCTGTATGAACAATGGCCCCATACCACCCTGACTCTGATTTATGGATTCTATATATTTCACAATGAGAAAAATATATTTCCAGAATCATGCCTTCATCAGTAAATCTGCTACATGTGAAGAATATAAATAAATACTTAAAGGGGCCACCATGAACTCTCTCCTGCTACATGTGCCAAGTAGAAGTGGATATAGCTTGGATTAAAAATAAAAAGCATTTTCGAGCTTCCAAGGTGTTACCAACAAAATATGCTTTTCAAAAGAGAGAGAAAGAATGTGAGTGGCAAGAGGGTTGACTGATGAACAAATATTTCTCTGCAAAGCTAATGAAGGCAATGTTTGCAGCACGTGCTTATTTATTTACGCCCTCCCTTCCTCGAGCCCTCCATGCGCCATGGGCGTCAGCGTTCAGTAATGGCACTGAAAAGCCCAGAACCTTCCAACTGCAAGTTACAGTAGTCACTGTGTCAGTGGAAACAATGAGTCACAGGCGTTCAACCTGGGATGAGCTGTGACAGCACCTCACATGTGTCACCAGGGTGTCATGTGACATGGCTGTTGCCATGGTGAGGCTCCATGTTCAGGAAATGTGTTAAGTATCATAGAAGGCACCCAGCCATCCCTCAGGATACTGTACATGCCCGTGAATGTACTTTGAAATCTTTCTACTGCCAATATCATGGTGATTGGCTTCCTCTGGGAGTTGTGCTGGGATAGAGGGGGAAGGAAAATCAGGAAGAAGATCCTGGAAGAGAAGGCAGCACGCCATTCCTGGTGTCAGGAAGGGGAGGCCAAGAGTGACAGTAGCTTTCAAACAAGAGCTTTGAATAGTTCCAAAGAGATGTTAAAAAAAAAAAAAAAAATCAGCCATGCCCAAAATGAGGTTACTTCGTGTTACTTAGACAGTTCTTATGCATTAAAACAAAGGGGAAAGCAAAAGATATCATGAATGACATCATTTCCTAGGCTGAATGAAGAAATTATACAGTTTACGTATATATGGTAAATAGTCCTGGTCAGGTGCACGCATGCACGCACACACACCCACACCAAGTAGAACAAAATTCTCCAGTTGAGTTTGTCTAACCCAAATCTCCAACTCAACTCTATCATTGCTTCTGACATTTTGAAACAAGAAGCAAATACTCACAGACTTCCTGTCATGAGAATAAAAGAACTGACTGGGAAGAAAGGATGCAACACTGTCTGGTACTCACTGAGCCTTTACATTAGGGACCAGATCCATGGTTATCACTAAGACTTCTTTGCAGGTGCCTGCCTTCAAACAAAGACAAGCCTAGTCTAGCAACCTGAGTTGGAAAGGAGACTTATGATTCTCCAGCAGCAGACTCTTGGGATGCCAGCTTCCCAGATGTGAAACTTAGGAAGTGGGTTAAGGATAGTTAAAACATTTCACTTCCAAATGCAAAAGATGGTTTTGCCAAGAAAAGGCACCTTTAAGTGAATTACAGATCAGTGTGGATGTGCACACAAACTATCCCTCCAAAGATGCTGGTGCTCTGAGGTACAACTGTGATGGTCACAGGACACAGAAACCTACACAGGACAGGAACGGCGGCCGAAGGATGGTAGCCTGGGTAAGATCTGAGAAGGACCTCACATTGCTGACAGGTCATCATGTACAGGAGATAGCATCTGTAGGGCCTCAGCACAATGAATTTGTAGAAAGTTTAATGGTTGCAGATTGGATTATAGCTTTAAAAATAGAGCTTTGTAGCTCTAAGGCTTGACCAATGCTGTGTATCTTTGACATGTCTCGAAGAGTCAAGGGCTGGAGTGACGGCTCAGCAGTTAAGAGGTCTTGCCTCTCTTCCAGAGTACCCAGTTTAGCACCCAGCACCCAAGTTGGGTGGCCTATAACTACTCATAACTCAAGGTCTAGGGAATTTAATTCCCTTTTGGCCTCCACGGTCAAAAGCACACATATGGCTTACGCAAGTGCACATGTGAGCACACACACACACACACACACACACACACACACACAGAGAGAGAGAGAGAGAGAGAGAGAGAGAGAGAGAGAGAGAGAGAGAGAGAGAGAGAGAGAGATTAGTCTTAAAAAGAAAATTGAAGGGGCTGGAGAGATGGCTCAGCGGTTAAAAGCACGGACCGCTCTTCCAGAGGTCCTGAGTTCAATTCCCAGCAACAACATGGTGGCTCACAACCATCTATAATGTGATCTAATGCCCTCTTCTGGACTGCAAGTGAACATGAAGACAGAACACTGTATATGTAATAAATAAATAACACTGTATATATAATAAATAAATCTTAAAAAAAAAAAAGAAAATTGAAGATCACTATACCTAGAGTTATTTAAATACATTGAAGACCACGTAAGATCGAGGCATAAAATTCATATGGGGTAAAGAGACACTAGAAGATCCATCCTTGCACTGAATGCAGAAATTACAAGAAACTTTGAATGTACTATAAATTCTGTGACAAACACTTGCCATAGACAGAGGCAGGCAGATGCAGACACACAGTCTCACATCCTCAGCACCCTAGAGAGAAGAATGAAATAGTCCACGATACTGACTACAAAGCACTTAAAATTTTTTTAAGTATTCTTTTTTAAAATATTTATTTATTTATTATGTATACAGTATTATGCCTGCATGTACTGCATGCCAGAAGAGGGCACCAGATCTCATTGTGGATGGTTGTTAGCCATCATGTGGTTACTGGGAATTGAACTCATGACCTCTGGAAGAGCAATCAGTGCTCTTAACTGCTGAGCCATCTCTCCAGCTCCTAAAAAAAATTTTTTTAGGCCAAGCTGCCAAGCTTTAGGGCTAGTCATGGGCTACTTGTTATTTGCTGAGAATTCAGTATTTGCGGACTCTGTGCTTTCTGAAATTCACTCTTTTAATTTCAGAATCACCTAAAATTTCTCTACATTTTAAAAGTGATAAAATTGAGATAAAGAGATATGTGACTTGCCAAAGAGTATACCATTAGAGACAGAACCAGGAATTAAAGTCAAACTATCAGACTCACGCCCCATGCCACTACACTTAGCTATTTCCTACTAAAAGTTCTACCCGTTGGCCCTAAATCCTGGTGTACACACACATTTGTTTTTCTTTTAACAAAAGGAAGGTAAGTAATCTGAAGGGCTTTCAACACACACCACCTTTGAAGACTCTCTCCCCACCTCCCTACCTTTCTTCTTACAATGGAGGCTTGTCTGAAAACACAGTGCCTCAGAGAGGTCCATCGCTGGCGGATGTTTGTTCTCCAACGGCAGTAACAATACACTGGTTCATAAATCCTGGATGGCTGACAATCAGCAGCTTCCCCGTGCGTGTCCAGCTCAGTTCTACCATGATGCCAGACAAGGAATGGTCTGCTCAATTATTCCCCCATTCTCTCCATTTCTCCTTCTCGGTCCAGCTTCCCTCATCCCTTATGAAAGGGATGTCTGGAGCACTGTGTCCACACACACCCATTCTCACTCAGAGCGCTACCCTTGGAACTGTGGGATGATGAAAAATGTCTACAAACCAATCTTCCCCCCTCCACCACCCATCACCTGAATTCCCCACCCATTTACAGGAAACATAACTACACCCAGCATGGAAGTAGGAAGAACTGTGATTCAAGGCAACTTCCATTCACACTTAGTTACTATTCATTCTTAAGATGCTGAGCATGGAGCCCAGCGGTCTCACACATACTTGACAAGTCCTACCACTGAGCTATAGCCTCTACCCAAGACAAATTTTACCCAGAATTCCATGCTCTTCATTTCACTTTCATCCTATGGAGATTTTTTTTTTAAAACAGAAAAATCACTTGACATGGGTAATACCTCTCCTTGGAACTGCTTTCCTCAGGATATGTGTTTAAGAGTTACTCGTGTGTGTATTTATTTACTTATCTTGAGGCTTGCACATCCATTCCCAGCTTGCTCCTACCTGTATGTTCTCTTCTTCCTCAAAAGGGATAGGAGACACTCATAAAATCATTCTAAATGAATCTATAATTACACAGGACAGCTTAGCTCATGATAAAAATTAATTCTTATGAGGCGGAGAAATGGCTCAGAGGTTAAGAGCACTGACTGCTCTTTCAAAGGTCCTGAGTTCAATTCCCAGCAACCACATGGTGGTCCACAACCATCTGTAATGTGATGTGATGCCCTCTTCTGGCCAGCACGTGTACATGCAGGCAGAGTACTGTATATATAATAATAAATAAATAAATCTTTAAAAAAATAATAAATCTATTGGGCTGGAGAGATGGCTCAGCAGACTAGAGCACTGTCTGTTCTTCCAGAGACCCTGAGTTCAATTTCCAGCAACCACATGGTGGCTCACAACCATCTCTACTAGAGTCTGATGCCCTCTTCTGGCATGTAGGTGCACATGCAGATAGAAAATAACTGAATAAATAAATATCTTTTTTTAAATGAAATCTATTTGCAAGATATTTCCCATTACAAAAGACTATGCTGAAAGCCACAGTGACAGAAGCTCATGTAGTACTAAGGATGGTTCCATTGGGGAAGAGATACCATGCACAGGAAACTCAGTCCCAAGCCCAGAACCCTTGCAATACTGCACATGTGGCACCATGCACTTGTCACCTCACCACTGAAGAGGTAGAAAGAATGGATCCTTGGTGCTCTTTGGCTGGCCAGTCCAACCTACTTGGCTGATCTTGGCAAATGAGTTTTTGTCTAGAAAGAGGTAGATGAAATATCTGAGGATGACACCAAAGGGTCTTCTTCTGTGTTCCACAAGCACACTAGTACACATGCAGACATATGTGCACATGCACCCTACATACACACAACCTTGCATACACATATGAAACTTTTGGAGGGAAAGGTAGTAAGATGGCTCAGTGGGTAAAGGTGGTTGGTTGTCCTATGCCTAAGAACCTGAGTTCAATCCTGAGAACCCTTGTGGTAGGAGAGAACTGATTCCTGCCAGCTGTCCTCAGACCTTCAAGACATGCAGTGTGGCACCTGTATCCACCCAGGCCCCCCCCCCTTCTCTCTCTCTCTCACACACACACACACACACACACACACACACACACACACACATTTTGTAAGTAAACACATCCTTGGGATTCCTGGGTACTCTCTGACCTCTTGGACTAGGCTTGGCAAGATCTATACCACAAGCCAAATCCAACTTAAATGGATGAAAACAAAATGAAAAAAGTGTCACTCCTTAATGACATGGGAAAAAGAGCTGACCTTGATATTCTAATGTCTAGAAATCAGTCTGAATGGAACTCAGCCACGCCCATCATTTGCAAATGGCCCTTGCTGCCCTGTTCTATGGTGCCAGAGGGGAACAGCTATAACCTACCAGGCAGCTCATGAATTTAAATCAATCATTCTTTGACTGTTTCTTCTCTGGTAGAGAAGGCAGGGTTGCCTTCAACCACATATAAGCAACACATCTGATGTGCACCCATGGTGTAGAAGTCAGAGGATACCCTTGGGTGCTTCTCCTCTCCTGCATCCTACTTGAGACATGGTCTCTTTGCTGCTTGCTGCCAGGCTGTGAGCTTCAGGAGTCTCCTGTCTCAGCCTCCCACCTTCCCACAGAAGCACAGAGGTTACAAACATGCACTTATGTGTCTGACTTTTACATGGCTTCTGGGGGCCTGAATTCAGATCGTCAGTCGGGCTTTCACAGCAAACACTCTACCTCACCGTGGGGCCACCGGAGTGCAGAACACACGGCAGTGGCATTCGGTGATGCTCGCACCTCATTTTCCGTCAGTCTGAGCTCAGGCCATCTTACTTTCTCATGCAATCCGACAGATTATTTATTAACCACCCTACAAGTAAACTAGCCTGACACCTTTTTAAAGCAGCAATATTATTAATTAAAAAGCTACCGACACCCGTGCACAATAATTTTCTTATATCTTAATATGCATATCCATAGACTGATTATAACAGCGCCAAGAGATTGACAGGAAATGACTGAGTGTAATGGCCCAGAGGAGACACTGCATTGATCAGTAAATAATACACGTTTCTTCAAACTGTCTACCTGCGTATTTACACATGTCAACTCATACAGGCTTTTATGACAGAATGCCTTTTTCAAAGATCTATGTAAAAATCCTAACACCGATTCAAACAAATTTTTTTAATCACAAAAAACACCTTTTGAGGCTTGGAAATTTTATCCATCAAATAGTGCCACCTGGAGCATTCACCTGACTACCTACGGTGACCATGACAGGTTAAAGAAATGCTACAAATGTCTCGCTGAGGTAGAATATAGTGGAAAAAACACAAATTCCCAGTCATGAGGTCTTACCTCTGTCACAGACTTTTCACAACCAATAAGACATGGCAGCCTTGCCCCCCCACTTGCCACACGAGCAAACTGAGGCTTCAGAAAGAGAGTTGCACTGGCCAGGGTTACAGTGTTAGGGAGATCTGGGGCTGTCCAGTCTCGTTCAGTGGTCATGTTCTCCTGAGAGAAGCTATGGACCTGACAGTCTAAATTTAACACTTTTCCTGGGCAGTTCCCAGGCCAAAAGCATTGAAAAGAGTGATCCCAAGTCATGGGAGGAGGCGACCTTCAGACGAACGCTATGGCAGCATGCTCCCTTTCTACATCCATTCAAACAACTGGATGAAATTCCCACTGCTAAAGAGAAATGACAGGCACCTAACCAAGTCTACCTGTGAATCTGTATGCCTCTCCCCCCCCCAAAGAAGCTTACCAACCCACATCTGTGACCCAAGGGGATGTAGGTGGCAAGTCTCTTAAGAAAAACACACAAAAACTAAAAGCATAGCCTCCGTCCCTGCCCAGCTGTCAGGAATCAAAGTCGACCTCATCGGAATCACTATCAACCACATGACAAGGGAGCTCCCACTTTTTTGGAAACATATAAGAGGGGGCGCCCCGCTCTACCCTGTGGGCCTGAACTCTGCTCCGGGCCTCCACAAACCTGTTTACCAATACCTAACTACAACTGATCCAATCAATACCTTACCTCAAAGGGCAATCCATGTCAATGCCCCCCCTGGAAACCCTAACCCGAGGTCTTACAGAGTGAGAGAGGAAAACCCGGCCAGTCCAGCTTAGGCTTCTTTTAGCTACCAGGAAACAACACAGAGGACCGGACCTGTAGAATAGAGATCTCTGACACAAGTATTAAAGCCCTTGGCTTGTCACAATTACTTCAGGATGTCCACTACTGTTATTGGAGAGGTTAGACACAGAAAATACAGAGGTGTCAGGATAAACCACCTGCAATGTTTGGGAAATTATCTCAATACTGCGCTGACCTGGTGCACTGCTCCTAACTCTGAGGCTCTAATAACTCTAATACCCCAGCTGTTATGGGGGACGGCAAGCTGAGTACAAAGACACACTGTACCCCATGACTGGCTTATCAACCACTACAACAATGAGTGAGCTAGATAAGGCTTCATTGAACACACACACACACACACACACACACACACACACACACACACAGGGGCTGGGCACATTTTAGGGCAGGGAACATGTATCTGGTGGTCATATATCAGTGTCAACTGCTTCCGCCAGTTGTTTTTGCCCTTCTAGTCTCTGAAGCTGGACCTCCAGGGTTGCCTGGTACCCCTCACTCCCAACCTCTCCCAAGCACTGGGACCACAGACACAAACTGAGACACTAAGCTTTCTCTGTGGGTCTTCATATTGGCATGGCATGGCTTATTTACCAAATAAACCATCTCCCCAGCCCCTGCACACTTTGTGAAGACTGAAAGTAGCCCAAAATTTTAGAAAGTACGGAAAGCTGTTTAAAAAAACAACAACAACAACTCTTACAGCTCTTGGCCTAGAATGAGCAAGAAGCTGCCCCTGCTCTCCGTCTTCTTGGAGTCGATGCAGAGAAACCACAAGTGGCATGCCACTCACCATTATATAACCGAGGCTGCAACTTTGAGAACTATGGAGAGAAAAGTTCCCTTAATAATACCCAAGTGCACCTGCTGTTAAAAATAGGACTAAATCCCACTCGTTCCTGGAACGAGTCTCGGCTGCCTGTACTGCAGAGCTATCCTAAGAGCAGCAGTCACTGCCACTTACGGACATGGGGCCTAAAAATCGCACACAAGACTCAGCCAACCAGCTCCCATCATACAAAGGTCTCACGGTAGGGTCCTCCCTCTAGCACCTGCTGTCTCCTGGGCTGGCCTAATATTCCTATATGGTTTTGTTCCTGGGGTCCAGACACTCAGGTATTGCAGCTCCAGGGGCTGCCAACAAACAGAAAGGCATTCCACAGAGCCCTTGGTCAGACTCCTGGCTAAAAAATGAGAATATTGGAGTGAGGAGGGATTTAGAAGAAGTCATTCTTCTTTCTACTGTGGGCTTCGTAACTGCCCATGTGCAGAGAAAGCTTCAGTTTCAAATACTCTGCACCCTATCTCTTTGTGCGGTGCTGGGGACCTGAGTTGAGCCTCCACACTTATACTTCAAGTGCTCTTACCCACGGCGCCAGTTCCCCAGCTCCAGATTCCACTTCCTTCACAACCTTCCCCATGGACTACCACCAAGGAACTCTGGGTAGCCATGAAACCCCCTAGAACATGAGCAAATAGCAGGCGTTCAGTACTCAGGCGGATACGGGAACCTGGCCCAAGCATCGGCAGAGCCCGCCTCTGAAGCTCTGTGATCCTAACCGTGGAGAACTCAGCTTCTGCCTCCCCAGTACAATAAATCCAGAGTGATAATACGCACCACACAGAGCTGCTGTTAGGACTAAATGAGATAACCAATGCGCTGCTTAAGCTAGTGCAGGGGGGAAAATAAGCGTCTAATGGATGTCTGCTACGATTATTTCTTACAAACATAACTAAACTCAGAGAACGCAGGAGGGATACAAAGATTTCATCTCAGGAGCCCATTGCAATCAATCAGATGGAACTGCATAGCCTACTGTGCAGGGGGAAATCTAAGAGCTATCATCCAAGCAGAGCATGGCCAGAGCTCTGTGAGCCTGGTCATCCTTGACCAGGGTCAACAGTACACCCTCTAAGGAAGGGCTGAGGGGTGGAGAGCCCACACCTTTACCAGCTATTGCTTTCCAGAGCTCCGGTGACACAATCAACAAAAATAATAATACACAGCACACTGAAATGAAATTAAAATGTACATTAGCTAAATGATAGCTTAAATGTGCTAATTGCTCATTTTTCTTTAAGAAGGAATTAAAATGATGGCAATTCTCAACAGGCAGCTCAGCAGTCTGCATATGAAACAAGATGGAAATTTCCTTCTCGTGGCCTCTGTGCACATCTCCAACCAAGTTAACAGAAAACAAAGTGGTTTTTAGAACAACGTGTAATATAGTCTAAGTTCCTAGAATTTTACATCACGGAAGGCATTGTGTTAAATATAAAGGCTGAATTCCTTCCTCCTTACTGATAAGCAAGGTTTACACGTAAAAGGAAAGTGTAAGAGTTATCCCACAGGGTCAGCACCTGGCATCCATGGGTGCCCGCCCCTTCTAGAAAGACACTGCGCTGGCAGAATGAAAGTCAGCCTCCAGTTCTCACACCACCACTTCCTCGCCAGGCCAGAGCCAGGGGTGACACATAGGTAAAAGGAGGGTGAGAACAGCCTCCCCCTCTGATCTTTGTCAATGTCACAGGACTTAAAAGCAAACGAATAGCAGGACCTCACAATGTTTCTCACCTAAAACAATCAGCAGGGAAGACAGGGGAAAATAAACCACCCAGCAGACTCAGGGGACAAGGTACAGGGATGTTTGTCAAAAATCCTCTGGGCATGTGGGTGTGACCACAGCACTCAGGAGTTAGAAATGAGAGGACTACATGTTTGGAAAAACAAAAGGTTGAGAGTGGCCGGGCGTGGTGGCGCATGCCTTTAATCCCAGCACTCGGGAGGCAGAAGCAGGCGGATCGCTGTGAGTTCGAGGCCAGCCTGGTCTACAAAGTGAGTCCAGGATGGCCAAGGCTACACAGAGAAACCCTGTCTCGAAAAACCAAAAAAAAAAAAAAAAAAGGTTGAGAGTGTAGCTTACTTACTAAGTCTAGGCCTGGGTTTTATCCTTAGCAAGCGCGCGCACACACACACACACACACACACACACAGACAGACACACACACACACACACACACATATCCTGACTGCTCGATATCAACATTGCCAACATTTGAGCGTGCCAGGGCACACACGTGGAGATCAGGGGACCAACCTCATGAGTTGGTTCTCACTGTCTAGCCTAGTGACCCAGGACCTCTCTACCCGCTTCTGTCTGTACTTGGTGCGCCAGGGCAGCTGGCCTGTAAGCTTTCAATCAATCCTACGTCTGCCTCCTATTTCACTGTAGGGATGCTGCTACAGCTAGACGCAAGGTACAGCATGCACCTTTTAAGGTGGGTCCGGGGACTGAACTCAAAACTGTCAGGCTTGCATGTTTGGCACCCCTACTTAATGCTCAGCCACTTCCCTGGCCCTCTTACTAAGATATGAAGCAGGGACTTTCAGTGACAGTGTGCCAGGTAAGGGTAAGCTGGGCAAACAAAGGCCAACTGGAGAGGCTTCTCTAAAGCCACTAGCTTTATACATGATGGCGCCACTGATTCACAAATGGTGAATTGATAACCTATGAGATTGAGTGGAAAATTCGCAGAGACTGTGATTGATCGCCAGTGTCTGCCACAGCACAAGAATGGAGCGGGAAATGATAAAATCCTGCGTTAAGAACTTCCACTATCCTTGATTTAGGCAAGAGGTGCATGCAGGTGTCAAGTGAACAAAAGGTATCCAATAGATTAAAAGTTTATTCTAAAACAAATTAGTATGTCCAGAAAAATGCTTATATAATCCCACAAGGGGCCTAGAGAGGAATGGGAAATACCTGCAATATAAATGCAGATCACCTTTATTACAAAGTTGGGTCATGTTCTCATTCCTAGCCTAATTTCCTATATCATAAAAACCTATATTCAATTTTATAAATAGCATACAGCAAGAATCATAAATTTAGCTAATGCAGAGATTTTAACAGATTTTTTTTTAAATGAGAGTGAGAAACGGCTGTTTCAGAGAAAGTATCAGAAACGGTTCTTTCTTTGAAGCTATGTTTTTCCCTCTGACGCCACCTCCTTGGGGACATAACTAGAGAGAAATAAATTTCACAGCTAATATATATGAAGTAACATGTTTAACATCATCCAATGAATTTATATCTACCTACACCATATAAATTTATTCCACATAAACTGTCGCCTCCAACAGAATTCATTAAAATAACGTTACAGCTTCTGAATTAAATGCAATCTTCTAATTGGAATTTAATCTTACAATAGTAGTTGGTGAGTTTTCTATTTTAATTGACAAACGGAATAATTCATTCATGTGTTTCATAGTTCCGTCTGAAGGATGTAACAGCACATTTGACATGGCTTAGCTGGCCACTGCTGTGCGACTAGAGGGTCGTTCACAGCTATCCTGCCTCTGCTTGTGGGCAGGAAAGGATGGACACTGTGCTGAATGAATGCATCACTAATATGTTCCATTACCTCCATGAAAATGCAATGTTAATTTCTGATCTATTAAGCCAGACAATGGCTTCTATCATTGGCCTTTAGCCAATTAGCTATGTGGAAAATATTCGACCAATTACATTACTTGTATTAGGTTAGGGACTGGAGAGAGAGGCAAAATAAACGTGTTGAAAATACTGGAGAGATAAAATTTAAGTTGACACTGTCTCCGCATGCTGGAGCCCAAGTTATACAATCTGATAGGCAGCTGCCAGTGCTTATAAATGCTTATTAAATCTCGCTTCTCTTTATGGTATGAGAGAAGATCTGTATTTTTACCAATATTAGCTTCATTGTGTTATGAAAGAGACCAAAATACTTCAGATCATTCGCTCCAGCTTATAAAACATATTATATAGTTTATTAAATTGTTAAAATTACTTTTCAAAGTCAAAATTTCACAGACTAGAAGTTTAAGCACAAGCAAGTGGCTTGGCCTAATGACAGGTGGCAAACCAAGGTGGCCCAGAAAAGGATGTGTCAGCCTCTACGGTGTCAGACCTCTAGCAAGCTGTGCACATCCTCTCCTGAAATCTGAACAGCCACACAACCCCCTCCCTAAATCACTGGAGAAAGGAAGGGAAAAGAACTAAAGAAAGAGAGAGGGAGGAAGGGAAGAAAGGAGGAAGGGAAGGAGGAAGAGAATGAGAAGGGAGGGAGCCTCAAGTCTCGCTTAAAAAGCTAAGGATTGCCAGGCTTCACAGAGTACGTAGCCTCTTGCCTGGTTTGAAGTAAGATGGGTTTGTATCTTGTAAGTGTCAACTTCTCTGCAAGTCCAAAGTTAAGGATGCGACCATGAGAAAGATCAAAGCGAAACCAAAACTAGGAAGACGGCAAAGTCAGCAAAGCAGTCGCCATACAAGCATGAGGACCAGAGTTCGGTTCCCCAACAATCATATATGAAAACTGCACTTGTAATCTCAGCTTGGGGAAGGTAGAAACAGACTCATCCAGACTATCCTTTTGTGCAAGTTCTAAGTTCTAGGCAAGCAAGAGACCCAGTCCCATAAAACAAGGTCGGTGCTATATGAGGTTGATCCCTGTCCTATAATACACACACACACACACACACACACACACACACACACACACACACACACAGAGAGAGAGAGAGAGAGAGAGAGAGAGAGAGAGAGAGAGAGAGAGAGAGAGAGAACAAAAACAAAGTGAAAACAACACGAACAATGTGAACAAATCATGCTCTCACTTGGTGCTTACTGTGTGTCACCAGATCTGCGCAGAGTTTAGTGGGAGGGACAATACAAGGCCAGAGCACAGCCTGACAAACAAGCCAGAACCTCTGTCATCCCTTGTCAATCTTCTCAGGAACACTATGCAAATCCAGACTGTTATTATCACATTTATTAATAACCATGGCTAGCTGCCTATTAAATATGCAACAGACTTAGCCACTCTTCACTCCATGCCTCAGACAGGGAATGACATTAACTAATGCTTCATGCTCACACGAGGCAAACAGAAGGCAACCCAAGGGTCTGCCAGGTAAATGGTGGCCGTAAAGACCCACGGCTCACAGACAAACTCTCCTTTCTCATTCCTTTTGTTACACAGACACTGTCAACTGGTAACACAGATCCAATACACTGCCCATCCTCTGCCTCTGAAATACTTGCTATAATGATCTATTCGTGCAAACCTTTTACCTCACAGTTTCATGCCCCTGCACCCAAGGCCTGCCACTGCCATGGATCTGACCTGCTTCACCACGAGGACACGTTCCAGGAAATGCTTCACGCAGAACAAGAGTTGACTTTCAGACTAAAGATTCCAGATGATCAGCTTTCTTCTAGTTACTCAACAAACCGTAAGGTGTGAGAGGCGCAGGACTATGAATGAGTTGACACTGAAGGGCTTACTTGGTGAGCAATCAGGTGTGCAGCACCTGGCCAGGACAAGTCACTGAATCATAGGGAATTCGTCCTTTGGTGTGCCGCAAAGCAAACTCAGGGGGAGGACAGAAATATCAGAATGACTGTTCCAGCTCACAGGACTTCTACTTCCTACTGAGCACACAGCCACGGGAAGTTTACGCAGTCTGAGAAACACAAAGCATATCCTTAGTTATAAAAGCTAACCCTGCTATCCAACATGGCCTCACTGTAGATTCTTCTTTTCAAAAGAGCAATTTTCATTACAGTTCTTCAGACTGATTTTTCCAATAGTCTTAACAACTGAAATTGACAAGCAAAATATAGGCAGACTATTCAGTAAACCTATTCATGTGGTTTTGTTCAATTTCATACAAC
The DNA here is from genome assembly GCF_903995435.1 of Acomys russatus. NCBI lineage: Eukaryota > Metazoa > Chordata > Mammalia > Rodentia > Muridae > Acomys > Acomys russatus. The sequence goes on from NC_067149.1 coordinate 27,692,382, forward strand.
AATTTCGTGACAGTGAGACTGAGTCAGACTCTCAGTACTGAAGTCAGGGGTGACAGGTAAGAGAGGCTGGGCTCGGTGACATTTCAAGGACTTCAAAACTCCAGCCATTTCTTTGAATTTTGATTTATACTCCAGACAGACTCAAGGTTTTTTTCTCAACTCCACTTGTACATGTGCCTAATGTGTGCCATCTGCTCACCACAGGCCCTCCTCTGTAAGTGAGGGCAAGACCAGGCCTGGCTCAGGACCCTGCAAAGTAAGCTAAGACCCCAATCATCTCTAACACTCCATGACTCCATTGGCTATCACATATATATTTGTATATGTATGTATGCATATGTGTATGTATGCATATGTGTATGTATGTATGTATGTATGTATGTATGTATGTATGTATGTTATGTATACACAGTGAACATACTTGTCATTTGTTTACTGTTGATTATTGGCCTACTTCTTGACAATGAAAGCTGTGCAGACAATAACAAGATAGTATTTCCTCCCTCTCTAGCTATAGTAGAATGAAATAAAAAGTATGTCTAGTCTGGAACATCAAAGCCAACAGGCTTTTGAAGGACAGGAGGGTTTGTAACAATGGGGATTAGTTGTTTTCCTCATGTTCTGTGAAATCAGAAAGGTTTATCAACTAGCTCCCCAGACTGTAAAATCTTCAACAGTCTGGCCAAACACCTGGATGGATAACTGTTTTCAAGGGACACTCATAATCAGAGGACACACGCTGGAAAGAGTGGTGATGAGTTGAGGATTAATTCCTATGTCCACTCCTAAGTGAGCCCAGGGACTTTGACATCCCACACAGAATGAGTGGGCTTCACTGGGCCGTCTATAAATGAAGAGGGTTTAAGCAGACAACACCAAGAGCCCTATTAGCACAGACACCAGCTAATCCATCATCACGCTCTGTACGGAATACAGGGAATCAAAGGACAGAGACTCTACACTTGTCAGTGAGTTATTAGTTAACTTGGAATGTGTGTGCTTTCCCCCTACTACACTTCTCCCCATTACATGTGTTTTGAATACAATTCCACTAATGAGATGAATTTATGCCAATGGCTAGTAGCATCTCACGTCACTCAAAAAATACCTGACAATAAGTTGTCCCCATAAATTGGTCCTACTCTAGGACAAACCTACTGCAGAATGTCATAAATCTTGCCACCCTCCGCCCCAAAACCTCTGGTTCAATAAGTTACCAGGGACAGTGTCAAGTCACAATCATTCATTACCAAAGGGGAAGCCATTGGTTTCTGAGGAACATGGTAGATGGTATCAAATATGGAAAGTATACATAACAGGAAAATACCACGTTCCTCCTAGCATGCCCTCCCCACCTCACGAATGACCTGAGGAGAGAGGTGACAGGGCAATGTCCCCAGAAATTTTTAAGAAAACTGCTGGGAAACCAAAATTTGCAACTCTTTGGCTTTCTCAGGAGCCCATTCTGTGAGGCCTGAGGCCTAGGCCACTCTCCACAAGCCGACTGGAACTCAAGATGCAGTAATGAGAGCTGTATTGCAGGCTGGCTTCTGTTACTGTTAAGTTATGACAGAGCTCAAAAGGCAATTACTCAGACAATGGTGCAGTCGTTCCAAAATCTCGATTGCCCATGCTTCTCATTAAAAACCAAAAGGACGAGTGAGAAAAATTCTCCTGGTCCTTCCGCAGAGTTCTCTGAGAATTGTCTTGAAGGGTTTAACAATGAGACCAACACCACAGTGGGCATCTCGTCCCTGGTGGGCTGCCACCCTCACTGACACCGACTTTCACTCACCCTCTGGGCTAGCAGGCATCACAGCCATCCACTCATGGCCGACGGCGAGTCAGGAAAGGGAGCGCAGCCCTCAGCATTGCCGAAAGGGTTCCCGAGAGACTGGGACAGTCAGCACAAGTTCCTGGGACACTGCAACACAAGAAGAGTTTTTAACGTATAACTAAGAGGTAACTTCTAAAACCACTACTCCCTTAAACTCGCAAACAACAACACAGGCACTAGAGGTGGGGAAAACAGCTTTCCAACAGTGCCACTACACCAAGCGCTCACAGCAGGGACTGAAGCTCTTTTTTTTTTTTTTTTTTTTTTTTTTTTTTTTTTTAAATAATTTATGTAATTTTATTTTAGCGTGAGGGTGTCAGAGGCATTGGAATTAGGATTAGAGACCGTTGTGAGCTGCCATGTGGTGGCTGGGAATTGAACTCGGGTCCTTTGGAAGAGCAGACAGTGCTCTTAACCGCTGAGCCATCTCTCCGGCCCCCTGAAGCTCTTTTTCAAAGGCTCAGGGCATTACTGGCTTAGGACTTTTCTACCATCTTCTTAAATAGTTCAGCATTTCAAATGTTCCACATCCTTCCAAAAAAAAGATTCTGGTAATAGAAAACCATGTATGCTTAAACCCAATACATTTAGAATCACCTTTGCTTGTTTGATAATGCTCTTTGCCAGAGGATGAAAAAAAATCATGCAAAAATCTTAAAAACTGTGTTTAAAATCATTTGGGATAATAATTATGAAGAAGAAAACTAATATGATTTTTAAAGTTATGATATTTTATGCAAAATAATCCTATTTTCATCTTCAGACGGTCTCGAGTTCTGCAAGGACCACACTCATGTAGACAGAAGACATGCTGCACTGAACTGAGGAGCCTCAGGCCCAGCTTCAGAATCGTCACTGCTTAACTATGTGGCCCTAGAGAGCCTTTTAAGATCTTGAGGTTCCAGTAGCATCACCTGAAAATACAGGCATCTGCTAGAGCTTACCTGCCTCCTTCTAGTATTTTTTGCCTGTCCATCATAAAGCATGAGCATTTTTAAGGAACCTGAACTAATAGCTTCTCCTTTAAACATCATGATTAAGAGATTTAGGAAATGAATCACGCTTACATCCAAATGTCACCATCACCAAAGACAAGCTGTGGGCAGAGTGTTGCAAGTTTTTAGAAAGACTTTCACTCTGGCACGAGGACCTAGCACTGTTGAACTGGCAGGCAGGGGCATCCCTTGGGCATCCACACAAGGCTTCCCTTCCTCCCCAGATCACGGCATCAACTCCACAGAAACTCCGTCCCAGTATGTCTCTGATTGAATATTCCTGAACTTTTGAAGTATAACTGAAAGCTGTTCAAAACGCAGACTGCAAGACTGATTTAAGACATCTGAGGTGGACCTGGCACTGCATTTCTACCAAACTACCAAAAGATACAGCAGCTACAATAGCAGACCATACTAACCCAAATGACAGGTCCTGTGCTCCAGATGCTACAAATAACTTTGAGCCCCTCAAATTATCTCCTAGACTTAGAGAGGTTCCCCCAAAGCAGTGGACTCTATCTCACATAGCAAAAAGTCATATGCTAGGGTGGTCCCTCATCCCCTGAGTAAAATCCGAACACAATCCAAAGAGCCCTACATGGTGTGACCTCAAGCTACCAAGCCAGCTCCTCACTACAACCAATGCGGATCTTGTAGGCTTCCTCCTGCTCAAAGTGAGCCTGAGACCCTACTGGTCTGCTCTTTACCCAGGTGGGGCGGGGTCTTTCTCTGAGCATTAGGGGCACAAGTTACTTCAAGAGCCTGTCCTGCCCACCTGTTTAAGATGACTTCTTACATGTTCTCAACCACATTGTCACACTTGCTTCCGCAAGAACTGTTGGCACCATTCCAAACCCTTGCCTCATGTATATACCTGTGGATTTCATTAGGCTATCAGCTCCATGACACGGAGGTGGCACTTCAAAACTCCCAGGGAAGCACTGCCACGTGAAAAGTCCTTCATACAAATGTTTAGTCATTAAAATTGGTAAGTGATCATCCCCTGAAATAGAACTGCTGGTGATGGACATCTAGATATAAGAAACTGGTTTTTTTGGGGGGTTACAGTCATTGTTCTATTTCATAAAATGTGTTTTAGGGACAGAGAGAGCTCAGTGGTTAAGAGCACTGGCTGCCCTTTAGAGAGCCAAGGTTTGACTCCCAACACCCATATGGTAGCTCACAATTATCTGTAACCACAGTTCTAGGTTATCTGACACCTCTTCCAGCCTTTGTAGGCACCAAAGCATCAGGTGGTACAGATAGATATACATGCAGGCATAACACCCATTCACATAAAATAGACTAGAATAGGACTTGTATTATAAAGTGTCTAATACAGACACTGAGGCACAGAGAGTCCCAATGACAGGGTTCTGTAAATTCATAATTCCCCAAGCTACTAGACAAATGCAAAGTTTCAGATCCTAAATTAGACCAATTAGGGCGCCTTCCGACACTGGCTTCTGAAGGAGGCTGGCTCAGCTGAGTCTTGGCTGTGAGACCTCATGGAAGAAACTTCACCTTTCTTCAGGGAAACCTCCATTTTTAGTATAGGAAGACCCGGGGCACGCACAATCACCAGGCATATAGAACACACTGTGGGGTTTTACAACATCTGCTGCCATGGACAAGCACACTAAGTCAGATTTCCTCCCAGCAGAATTCCAGAATTGATCAAAGATAGCACCTAATATCTTTAATAGTTTATATTTTGAAAGAAGAGGGGGAAAAAAAGGAGGGGGACAGGAGGAGGAGAAGAGCAAAGGAAGGTTAAAGTTACTCTTTCGTCTTTGATTCTAGAACAATTCAGAAGCCCAGAGGAGGAGAAGGAGTGCCAGTGAACACAGGAGGGGCGGGGTTAACCACAGAAAGTTTCTGGTCAGTTAATTCCTTTCTGGAGTAACTGATTTCAGTGACTTTTAGGAGGAATTAGAAGTTGGGCTAAAAGTCCAAATCCCTACACTAAAGGGCCTGGGGCTAGGCAGTTAAGTTGGGGCCAGCAGAGCACAGAGAGTGTGGAGAGGGGCTAAGGGGTTTTGTTTTCCTAAGTGACTGGGGCAGCTTTCCAGTCAAGCCACCTGTGGGTCAAGCCACAGCCTGGGACTCTACTCAGCAACTTTGACTTGCTTCACTTAAAATGCAGAAAAGTAACCAGGAACACCCAAAAATAAAGGACAGAGTTCCACTGTGGTTTGTGGGACAATTCTGCTTGGTTTGGGAATGATTTGTTGCTCATCCAGCAGACATCGAAACAGTCTCCACTCTGCTCTGTAACTAAGTAAAATGCTAAGCTGCTCTGAGGCCCAGAAATGAAAACTATAGCCACTGAAGAAAGACAGATGCCCAAATAAATTATCCAGAACACTGCCCAGAGGCAAAAGCTGTCTACCTAGAATTGTATACCCAGAAAAACTATCTTTCAAAACAGAAGGTGAAAAGAAGAGCCTTTCAGACAAAAAAGAGTTCATCACATCTTCATAAGGACAGTCTGAGAGATTAATGGCAAGCTAAAAAAATATTATTTCAAAGGATGATTCTTTGAATTCAGTATTTATGGGTGAGTGAGCCAAAATAATGGGGGGAGGGCACTTGAGAGGAAACAAGCAAATACATTAACAGTGCAAAGGGAAGGCCTCAAAAATTTTCAACACACATGTATATGTATGTACACTCCACACACATACACACCACAGTCCTAGACTTCCCACTCAAGCTCATTTGTTCTTTCTTCACGTGGTGGCTAGGCCAATCCTGGAGGCCAGGGGTAGCACACTCAGACTGAGGCGCTGGCTTGAGAAGCAAGCCTTCTCCACATTGCTGGGATCTGCGCTGCTCCCAGACACCCCAAGTAAGTGCACATCTCTCTGAGCAGTCCAGGCCAAGGTAGTAGGGGCTCAGTCCCAGGCAAGCACCACAGAGACATTGTTCTCTTCCCCTAGAGCCCCAAAGAGGCCCGAGCCAAGGAGGTCAGCTGTAACAGGGCTCCAACCTGCTAATCAAGGGCTGCAATAAATTAAAAGCCCATTAAAATATTTTAGGAAAAGCCTAGAAGTGCTCAAACATTAATTGTGCCATATTCAATCTGTTTTCCTAGAGATTTGAAAAGCCAGATTACCACCCTGGGGGTCATTAGAAAGAATGAGGCTTTCTCCCTTTTCCATTTACATATTTAAAAATGCATACATCCTGGCAGTGGTCAGCAAGTCCTTTCCAAGGCTTTGCAAGTCCTGTGGCTACTTCCAAATGCCACTGTCTAGCCACACAGAAGGGAGGTCCATGGGAGCCTGCCTTGTTTTGTTTTTCTGGTTCGGTTTGTTTTTTAAAGCAAAAGAACCAAAGCCCAAGGCCCTTGGTTGCAAAACAGCTCTGGGAAAAACAGGTAGAAGCAGCAACAAAACAACAGTGATGTTTTCTTGTTTTGTTCTCCCCTGTTTATTTTCCCCTGAAGCAATCACGGCTTGGTACAAAAGTCTGCAGGGAGCTGGGAAGAGCAGCTGTGGTTCCCGGGAGGCCAGGACCCAGCAATCAAGTTGTTTACCAAACACTGCCAGGCACTGGGAAAACAACAACAGCACAGGCAGGGTTTGCATCTATTTTTCAAAAACAACCTCCCAAAGCCTGGGTTGCCCCGGGAACCGCCCTGCATGGCTCTGGCTGGGAGGAGAAGTGGGAAATTAAAGGCACAGACTGCCCTGAGTGACTGCCCCCCCTCCCCCAAGGTCTGCATGTAATCAGGATTCCATTTCTACTGAAGACAGTCTATCCTAAAAGGGAGGACCGAGGGCCAGCAGACCTGCAAGCAGTGAATTCATGCATGAGGCATTTCCAAGCTTACATTCCAGTGAGGCTCTGTCCATAAGCCTCCAGGGGTTCCAGGGATGGTTTTCCATTTCCATCAAGCAAGAGGGTCTATGTGAGGCTTTCTAAAGCAAAGGCCCTAGTTGTTCACTCGGGAGGACTGGGAGGTTCTAGAAAGTTCTCAAGTGAGACCGGTATTCCTGATGGGACTCTCTTCTACGAAGCCAGGTACCTCTCTCACTTAGTCCTGCTGAAGAGCAGGAGATGCGTTTTCCCTTTGGACCTCTTCTTCTGACTGGCTCAGCAAGGAGCCTGGCAGAGTAGTGGGCAAACATGTTTGCCAAAGGAAATGCAGGGATGGTTCTCTACTGGCGGTTTCCAGGTTCTCTGCCCAGCACTTCCCAACCTGGCCTGGGTGCAGGGTGTTCATACTGGATTCTAGTTGAGTTTAACCAATGACAAGTGTCACCTCTGTAGTAAAAATCAGACAGGACATTCATTCCCCCCAGCTCTGCCCCCACTGGGCACTGCAGATTGACTAAGTTCCTCCCTGACTGTGCACAATTCCTGCCTAGCAGTCCACAGCAATTACTGTCTCCCCTGTACAGGCTGGGACCCACCTGCCCTTGTCCCTTCAGCTTTATGAGAAATATAAGCCATCCATTTTCTTCAGGAACCCTTGACTCAAAAGTCTCATTCAGTATGCTGCCCATCAAATATCCCTTGGCTTATGAATGCAAAACCTGCCATTTTGCCCACGTGTAATAGAAACACGTATACACAAACAGACCAAACGTGCAACGATGAATCCAACCATGTAAATCGGATTAATGAGAAGACCCTTTGTCCAAGGACATCTCCTAAGTTAAAGATTGTTTCCTTCTGTCCCCGGGTGCTACAAAAGAGTGAGCCCACTGTGTCTAAACCGTTACACAACCTGAGAAAGAAGCTTGTGAGAGCTTCAAGCCTGCACTCATTTACTAACTTCGCTTCCTTTGTTGCAAATGGCACCAAAATAGAAAGGGAACAGAGGTGGGCGGAGCAGGCTCCATCACCACTCCTGTGAATAACTTTCTGACAACAGTGAACCCAGTTCAAAAAGCACCTCGGCTGAAGGGGAAGAAAAAAATGCAACAAATGGCATGCTGTCAGCTCATAAATAAAATGCCAATCTGCCTCAACTAAGAAGGCTCGGAGAAGAACAAACAATACTGCTCTTTTTAGGGCAGCAACAGTAACTCAGGTGTGCTCTGAGTAAGCAGCAGGCAGAGGTCCCCAAGGTCCGAGTGCCCTGGTGCACACTGTTGTCATATTTACCCAGATGGGTCACAGCACCAACACTTGTGGCAATTAAGTTCCCAAGAACTAATCAGTATTCCTCTAAACTCTATGAAGAATTCTTTTAAGTCATCAGAGAACACACTGGTGTGTATGCTGAAAAACAAGGCTTTAAGTGAACCCACTAGATTAATTAGACCGCAGGAAGAATGGGATGTCTCTGTAATTACGTTTCTAGAGCACCAAGGCTTAACCAGGACCTTTCTGCTTTGTTTACATCTCTCTTTTCCATGCACACGCAGGCTATGCAGGACATTCCCTCTGAACTGCGAAGGCCAGCGGCAGCTTCTGCTGCTGCAGCTTCTGTCCCTACCTGAGCTGAACCCTGCTTAGGAGCTCCAGGTCCAACTCAGACCAAGCCCCTCTTCAGGAAAGAGGAAGAGCAACGCCCCACCCTCCCAAGCCCTTCTCTACCTCTCAACACTCACACCCCCAACCCACCCCAGACCACCATCCCAGTGGAAGCAGAGTCTTGCCTTTTTCCTTAGACATCTCTCCCTCCTCCTCTTCCTCTTCCGAAGCCATATGCTCCCCATCAGGCAAATAAAGCAGAAAGAGCTGGAGTCGATTCAATGCTCTTCTCACAGCCTCCTTGCTGGCACCTACCCACAGGAAGATGCCACCATTCTTCTGCAGTGTGCTGCCTGGATCCCATGAGCCCAGGCAAGAGGACTACTTCTTCCAGCTGAGCCATACAGCATTTACCTTCCAATGTGAAGGTACCCTACTGATACATCTCCCCGGGATCTTCTTACTAGGTTCACGGTTTCTTCTATATTCTGTCTTTTGGTGCGAGACCACCAGAAGACAGTCCTTCTGACAGCGAGGCCAGGCTCAAACAGGTCTGACAGGGAATAAGGCACTCAAGGCCTGTGTGCTCTTGAGCAACTACAGCCCTGCTTATCCTGGAAGCTCCAGTACATTTTCAAAGCAGTATGTAGTACACCACCCAGGGGCGTCGTCGGCTGCAGAACTGACTGAGCTGCGTCCTGGCTAGGCCACTGAGCCGCTGTAACCTGGAAGCTCCTTTGAACCTGAAAGCTGGAATAATGTTTCCTTCAACACTATGGGCTTCTTTAGTTGCTATGAGATTTAAAGACATGCTCCCCTCCCCCACGGGCGCCATGTATAGGGGCTTGGTTCCCTTAACGTGTGTTGATGGGTTTGGGGGAAGTGAAGGGGTCCTGAGAGCCCCGATTTCATCAACAGATTAATCCTTCGCTGAATCTACATTAAGGTGGTACGACTGGGAGTTAGGAAAAAAGTAGGTCCCGAGTTAAGGGAGGCCTGCCACTGGGGGCAGGACACAGAAGGAAGGGTCCTCTGCCTCTGCTTCTCTTAGGGTGGTCATAGGTTTGTTTGGCTGTGCACTCCAGTTATGCTATTCACCCTCATTCGAGGCCCATATAATGGAGCCAGCTGACCACGAGCTGAACCCATAAGCTAAAATGAATCTTCTCTGCTTTATCATATTTCTTGGGTGTTTGCTACAACAGTGAAAGATCTGTTCAATGCATTCATGAAAATATCATCCACTCTCTCCACACCGGAGGCCATGTGGTCAAAGCGCGAGGCTGACTGTTCCACATGCTCGCTCTACCCCTAAAATAGTGAAGCCTTCCCCAGACTAGCAGCTTCCCACTGAGCTACTTCTAGTTGGGTCGCTCCTTCCTAACCAGCAACCTGAAGCTGAAAAGTACCACTGAAATCTCAAGTAGCATTGGCGAAGATTTTCTCTGGTACCCGGGACGCTAAAAGCCCATGTGTACATCAGCAAGGAAGCTCTTGTCCTTCCTCCAACTTCGCATCTGGGCTTTACAGTTCCCTCATGAGATCAATGTGAGACAGGTGATTATTATTCATAGTTTATACGCTACTTATACAATACAATAGTGCAGGGCACAGAGGGCCTCACACATGATACTCATCTGGGGCTCCTGCAGGAGCCAGGAAGAGTCCCCCCTCCCCCACCCCCCACCCCCAAACACACACACACACACAAGCCTACTGGGCAGCCAAACTAGAGGGTGGCTACTGAAAAAAACAAAAAACAAAAACAAAGAACACACACACACATACACACAAGGATCTCAGGCTCAATTTCACAAGTACGCTCCACTCATGGTCCAACTCAACAACACAAAGTATGAACCCCTCCTGCCATTCCCATGGCCAGCTGGCTTTAGCTAAGCCAGCAGGGTTGTCTAAGGTTGGCTGCCTGCTGACAGGGAAGGTGGTGTCCCTGTCCCTAAGGCCCTAGGGAGCTTGAAATGACAGGCAAGTGAGCAGAGAGCTAGCTGCCATCTGGGTCCTTTCTAAGGTTTCTGTGATAAACATACTTGATTGGCCAGACTTACCATGATAAAGTATTTTGTTTTGTATCTAGTTTTCTAAACATTGTTTATTTGAAAGAAGAGCTTTTTTGATAACTAGCACACTTGTTTTTCACACTTTAAAATTCAAAACATATTTTCCAGTCTGTGGTAAACAACTCAAGGTGGTAAACAAATTATACTCTTTCGTCTTCACATGGGGGCAGAAAACCTGTATTTTTATTCAAAGGCCTGAGTGAGGCTGCGGGTAGCACGGCTCTCTACTGCGCAAGAACCATGATAGTTGTGCTAGTAAATAAGTTGTTACTGAAGAAACACAAGTTGAAACGCTGAGACCAGCAGGAAGCGAAGAAGAGCAGGCCTGTTTCAGTTGCCCCGGTAGGAACATGGGAGGGGGAGTCATCAGGAGAAACCAGAGGCTGCCATGTTCACGCCTTGTTCACTGCATTGTCTGTGAAGAAGTTACGTAACACACATACCTGACAGCTGGGAAGAGGAAAAACAGCATCGCAAAAAAATGGAGAAACCAGCCAGGGCAAGGGATTAGTAGCCATTCTTTTGAGACCTGCTTTCAGGGATGATTTCCCTCTGATTTAACATTAGAAAAAGGATAGTAGCTCGCGAACGCACAGAGACGAAATAATGTAATTTGTTTATCACTTTGAGTTGGCTTTGAACAAAATAATGCAATTCCTTCCATCATTGGAAAGGGAGAAATATGAATCAAGGGAAGGCATAAAAATATTAGATATCTTTGAGAAAAATCAACAGTCCTCCAAATAATATTTAAAAGCACTGGTTCTGTGGGGTCCACTGTCAATTCCCGTTGTGCTTAGGCCAAATCTCTCTACTAGAGACTGACTGACTCACACTCACATATTCATATTCATATTCTCTCTCTCTCTCTCTCTCTCTCTCTCTCTCTCTCTCTCTCTCTCTCTCTCAGAATATTTTGAGACAGAGTTCCTTTGTATATCCCTGGTTGTCCTGGAACTACCTCTGTACGGTGAACTCACAAAGATCCACCTGCCTCTGCCTCCTAAGGAGGCCTAGGATTAAAGACGTGCACGTGCACCACCACCACCACCACCACACAACTTCTAGACAGTGCTTTGTGTACTAACATTCCAATCAGAAACAAAAGATATCTTACCACAGGGCATTGGCGCTAATGACACATTACTTGAAAGAACAAAAATATATGGAAAATTCTTTGTTCAAACACATACTCTGAACCCCTAAAGTACTTCATCAGCTTAAGTACACTTTAAGTCAAACAACAAAGCTTAGAAAATGTTTCAGTTGATAAACTACGTGCCACACAAGCATGAGGACTCAAGTTCAAGCCTTAGAACCCACTGGGGCAGTTGTAGAGTGGAGGGGTGGGCATGGGGAACACAACCCTAAGGACAGGTAGCTAGAGAGATGGCTCACTAGTTAAAAGTACTGGCTACTTTGGATTCCCAGCATACACACAGATCCAATACCCTCTTCTGGCCCTGGCAAACACAAGCCATACACATGGTAGAGGCAAAACACTCATGTATAAAGTAAAAAAACTAATAAAACATTAATAATAATAATAATAATAATAATAATAATAATAATAATAATAATAATAATAATACAACTGGAGGTGGCAGCACATGCTCAGTACAGAGGGAGTGGAGAGAGAAGGATCCCTAGGGCTCACTGGCCAACCTCTAAGGTCAGCAAGAGACCCTGTCTAAACACCTAATGTTGACTTCTGGCCTCATACACATGCATGTATTGCACACATACATAAAAATTAAATTAAATTAAAGCACATTAAGCTGTTATGCCTCTATATTTTCCTCAGTTATCAAGCTTTATCCCAGCACATATATCCCGAGAGAAAGATAATGACAGCAAAAGGCAGAGACGCTATCGCAGAGAATAACGTACAGGGCTCACAGACACAAGAACGCAAACACAATCCCAGCACTCGGGAGGCAGAGGCAGACAGATCACTGTGAGTTCGAGGCCAGTCTGGTCTACAAAGAAAGTTCCAGGACAACGAGGGAGACACAGAGAAATCCTGTCTCAAAAAAACAAAGAATGCAAACACACAAAGCAGATGCGTTTCCCAGACTGCTAGCATGCTGTAAGGATATGCCGGATTGGGGGGGGGGGGGGCGTTCAGGAAGAGCCAAAAGTGGATGATGGTGGATTGGAAAAAAAGAAAAGAAAAGAAAAAAAAAAAAGAAAAATAATGTCCTCAGAGGCTGGGCGCAGTGGTAAACACCTTTAATCCCAGCATTCTGGAGGCAGAAGCAGGCGGATTGCTGTGAGTTCGAGGCCAGCCTGGTTTACAAAGTGAGTCCAGGACAGCCAGGACTCTGTGTAACAGAGAAACCCTATCTCGAAAACCTGGGGGGGAAAGAAGAAAGAAAGAAAGAAAGAAAGAAAGAAAGAAAGAAAGAAAGAAAGAAAGAAAGAAAGAAAGAAAGAAAGAAAGAAAGAAAGAAGGAAGGAAGGAAGGAAGGAAGGAAGGAAGGAAGGAAGGAAAGAAGGAAGGAAGGAAGGAAGGAAGGAAGGAAGGAAAATAGTGTCCTGGGGCTGAGTATATATGTCCCATGACAAATTAGCAGGAAGGTCTCCTTTGTCTCGGCTTTGCTGGCAATTTTCTTGAGACCACCCACAGGTCAGATAGCTTCTCGAAGCCTGGATTTCCCTTCAATGTAAGGACAGCACTAGACCCCACCGTTTTCAAACAATACCATGTCATATATCACGTCTCAAAAGGGAGGCAACACGTCTGAAAATCCTAGGCTACATCAGCCAAGCACATGATCCTGGGAGTGGTTTGGAACTGCCCCCAGTAGAATCTGAACTCCCATGACTTAAAAGAAGCAGAAATGAAATTTCAAACTGGAGCGACATTGGCCAGGGCTGAGTCATTAGGCATGCTTCAGCCTTTAGTCTCCTCACAGACAGGTGACTCAACTGGGCGAGAGTTCCCAACTAGACAGTCTCTGACCCTCTGTCTCAAAGTCATTTTCCTTGGTTTTTAAAACCAAAAAAGTACATGAGTAATGAAGTGACTGGAGAAGAACTTCCAGAAAATTCTACAAATAAGACAACAGTAAGTAGATAAGAAGAAAAGGACTAGACCATTGTTGTACGCTATTGAGAAAGAAAGAGCGTGCGTCTAAAGCCAGAGGGATATGATCTATCATCCTGCATTCCTAGAGGCCAGAAGAGGAGGGCAGTGGCATGCAAGTAACACTTAGGGACGTGTCAAAGACTTACAAGGGTGAAAGATATGATATCAAAAGAAAACTAAGCATAGCCTGACATTCACTGGGGTATTCAAAACAGTAGGTAGGTGATGGGTTACTCTATAGAGGACCAGTTCTAATACAAGGACACAGGACACAGGAAACCCTTACTGCAGTGCATGAACCCTCGTTGACTGTCACCCTGCTTTTTACTGTATATTAGAACAGCAAAAGTCAACATCATCATCTTACAGATGGGAAATATCTCACTGAAGAAGGGAACAAGTGACTTAGCCACAGCTATATAAAACCCAGATCTCCTCCACTACCACTGGACACTGTGGAGGGCCAATCTTCCTCAGCTTGATGGGAAATGTGAGTATGCTTGGAAGGCTCCCAAGACAAGAGTCAAATGGGAATATTGGGCTATAATTCTACTCAGAGCTCCAGATTGCCTCCCACGGCTTCCAGCCTGGAGCCAGGCAAATCCTGAGAAGCAAGAAAACATGGAGCCAAGTGAACCAATCCTCATACGCTACTCGGGGTACCATGGGACACTCTCCTGAGAGTAGGGGTCTAGAGGGGGCTGAGAGGCCTGTCAGGGCATGAAGAAGGCTCCTTGGATTCTCTCTTCCTTCTCACACACCGCGGGCACTCTCCTGTCTTCCTTTCCTTTCCTTTCTGCATGGAGTCTACAGGATGAGACAATGGGCTAGGATAAGCTAAGGCCTAAACCTGTTAGAAATAAATATAAATCTCCACATTATTATTCAGAGCTGGGGCAGACATAGAAAATCTGTATGGTTTTGCATACACACACGCTCACACACACTCACACATTCAGATAATATAAAAATGAATAAATCTTTTTTTTTTTTAATCATCAAGAAGATGATGACAGTGCCAGTGACTGACCCCTGTGCCTGCATGGATGATCTACTCTTTCTGCCTGGACCACACAATAAAGTGAACACCACAGCCTACAACTTCTCTCTCTTACTCAAATCTAAGAGTTGCTGGGGTTTTGTTTGTTTGTTTGTTTTATTGTTGTTGTGTTTTTTTTTCCCCCCTGATAAAAGACTTGGGTTAAGGGCCCAGGGACCATAATAGGCCTGTTTTTATTTTATGCCATCAATGTAAAATTATAGCAAGGTTTCCCAAGCAGACGTAGGCATCTATCTAAAAGGTAATTCAGTGCTGTTTCAGTGGACAGAAAACCATTCACTCCTGATCAGCCTTTAGAGTGGGTGGATCCAAAGAAAAGAGTGGTCAGCAGGGGGAAACTAGGAAATTCAGTGTAAGGCTGCAAAAGGGTACATCACAACATTATCTACAGCACATAACACCTAAGGAGCGTGTCAACTAAATAAACTACGACTCATAATGAGAATGAAACACTACAAAATAAACAAGGATGCAGAAGGACCTGCAACCTCCCCCACCAAGTCATCCCTATGCCCCAAACTACTTGTTGAATGATATGCTGCTAAGGAACAGAAGTGTACGGCAAAACTTACTCTTCTTAAATTAGTGGTTTATGTATCTGCTGTGTGGTGGCAGCTACAAATGAGCCCGTTGCATAAGCTATCCCAGAACCCTTGAAAGTAAGTAAGGTGCATCCACCCCACTTGAAAGGCAGAACACGGAAACTGAAAAATAACTTGTCCATGGTCAGGGACTAAGGAAGCGACAACTAGAGTATAAATCCAAGTCTCATGGCAAAGCCCTTGCTGTCTTCTTATCAGTTGCCCCTTGTGAAGGTATTAGTGTTATTTATAGCTACACTAAGCATATTTTCCTAGGTGGAAAAAAAAAAAAAGAATGAATGAGAAAGGCCGCCAGAAAAAGAAGAAAAAGCCAAGCTAGCAGTAAGTCTTTCTGGAGGGAAAGCTATAGATAATTAATTTTTAAAAACATTTTTATAAATCACTTTAGCAAAAAGAGAAAAGAAGGACGCTGATGGTTTCGCTTGTTTTAAACTGAGGCCAGAGAGACGACTCAGTCGCTAAAGTGTTTGCCTTGCAAGCATAAGAAACTGAATTTGATTCCCAAAGCCTACATAAAAATCTGGGCGTGGTGGCAAACACTTTAATGTAACCACTGAAGAAGTGGAGCCAAGTGGACCCGGGGGCTCATTGGCCATCCAGTCTAGACTACTTGGCAAGCTCTAAGCAAATGAGAGACCCTGTCTTATGTGCACGCATGCGCGCGCACACACACACACACACACACACACACACACACACACGCATTCCCAGTATCAGGAGCCCTCTTTCGGCTCCCTCTGAAGGATGGAGCTGCTGGTCAAGTGCAGGAGGAAAACATACCTCTCCCTGGCTAGGGCCCCCGAAGAGACTAGTTATAGGTAGGAACATCTACAGAAGTTGTGTGGAGGCTCCTAGGATCGCTGTGATGATGACCACATACAAGTAAATGAGTCTTCGATCAGAGTCAGTTACTGGATTTAGAAAGTCATTATTTTCACTCCCTCACCAGGCTAAAACCCTTCTCTATAGATGAGACTCAGATAAGGTCCCAAGATAATGCGCCCCAACATCTACTCACACACACGAGTAGACCCAGGGGCCGATACGCCTTCACCGCAAGCAACATCAGCAGCTAAAGAAACAATTTGGAGCCGGGTGTGGTGTCACAAGCCTTTAATCCCAGCACTCAGGAGGCAGATCACTGTGAGTTCGAGGCCAGCCTGGTCTACAAAGTGAGTCCAGGACAGCCAAGGCTACACAGAGAAACCCTGTCTCGAAAAACCAAAAAAAAAAAAAAAAAAGAAAAAAAAAGAAAAAAAGAAAAGAAAAAAGAAACAATTTGGGCAGATGTACAGAAACTTGGCTTCACATACCAATCCCTACACCAGGATGGCACACTGTATCTTGGGCGCCACTGACCCTGCTTACTACCTAAGTCTCTCCAATCACTTGATGGAAAGACTGAGGGATTGTACCCCACAGAACCACAGCAATACGAGACAGATCATGCGCACACACTCCCTAGCACCATATCCACCCCGATCCTGGGCTCTGTCCTCCATGTGCACATTGTCAGTCTCCATTGGAGTTTCTCCTGTGAAGTGCTCTCTTGCCATCCTTTCCATATTTAACCTTCTGGAATCAGATTTTTCAAGTGACACATGCCCTGTGAACATCCTCATTTGCTCCAAGAGATGAAACAACAGAAATTCATTTTTTTTTTTTCATCATTCTCGAGGCTCCAACTCTAAGACCAAGGCATTATCAAGTATGACCTTTAAGGCTTCTCTCCTTGAAGTACAGACATTAAGGATCTTTCTCTCATCGCATGGTCTGTGTGTATGGCGCACAGGATTACAGTCTACCCTAATAATCACATTTGATCTTCTGTTTATGTATTTATGTACATCTGCATCCCTGTGGAGGTCAGAGGTCGATCTCTGGCCAATCACTTTCCTAAGGTGCCACACAAATGAAATATTTGCACTCTGCCTATTTGTTATACTATTTCAAGTTCACCTCTCCATGTTTGGTGGTTCTTTCCCTTGGTGACAATAAAATAGCCTCCCCCGCCCAAATACATCTAAAGTCAAACACTGTATGTCAAACAAACTCCGGAAGTCCATCTGTATGACATTCTTCTGAGTCAGGATCTCTTGCCTAGCCTATAGTTCTCCAATTCAGTTCTGCTGCTGGCCAGTGAGGCCCAGAAAATCCAGCTAACCCCACCTCCCCAGCCACCATGCTGTGCTCAGCGTAGATAGGGACACACAGGTACAAGATATCAGGGCCTCCCCTGGACCTCCACGTGTAGCCCAGCAGCATGGTAGATGCCAACACCACTCATACTGGCCCCAAATCTGCAGAGGGAGCCGACACCTACCAAACAGAGCACCCACCAATGAATGCTGTGGACAGTCAGGCCGAGTGCTCATGTTTATGTTTATACAAAGAAAGGGCAGGCGAGTATTCCTGGCAAGAGCTCTGAATCTGGGCCGGCGAGATAAACATAAATCAAAGGTTAAGGTCATTTTTTTTAAGTCAGTACATTCTTCATTAGAACCAATTTTTAATAAATGAAGTTTCTTGAACCACGGCATATAATTTACAAAGTGCAAATGTCTGATATATGTGTGCTAAATTCAAAGAAACAACCTTTATTAAACACCCCATTATGTAAGCTGGGGAAATACATTTGCAGTCTGTGCATCCGTTATAATATTTCCACCAAGCCTCCCAATGTTTGGCAGTTCTTTCCTTCGGTGATAATAAAAGGCTTTTCTTTCCATTAAATATCTAAATTAAGTCAAATAGTGTATGTTAAATAAGCCCGTAAGCTCTTTTGTATGATGCAATGCTGTCTTGAAATGGTTATCTACTGAACACTCCAACTTATAGGCGGGCGGCTTGTGTCCCCTGCAGAGCCCCGGGACCCTGCTGGCTCGGCCAGACTGTGAAAATAAGCTTCAAATGACCAAATGCAACTACAACTTTAAAAGTAGGAACCGGAGCAGACACAACAAACCACAGTGCAGCCAGCTCGCTTGTCATAATTCATGTGTGCGGAATTCAACTGTGAAAGCATTCACGGAGAGCTCTATTTCCTCCACGGGGCACTCGTGTGGAATGTCCAGAGTTTGAAAAGCTGCTGATAAGCTGCTCCTGATTACAAGCCTACAACTTGTAGCATTAATCAAAAAAATGTTTATTCCCACCCCAAAACGGCTTAGTCTGTGCCATGCAACTCCAAACAATGCAAGGCAATGCCAGTGTCACCTCAGGCTATAAAAGCACGGGCTTGGGGACCAGGGAGATAATATTTCAGTTGGTAAAGTACTTGCCCTACAAGTATGAATTCCCAGAACTTGTATTGAAGCCAGGCACTGTAGTGCATCTTCTGTAACACACACACACACACACACACACACACACACACACACACACACACACACTCACACCCCTCTCTATGGTGCAAGGTCAAGAGGGGAGATTTCCCAGGCAGCCTGGCATACACCCTGCCAACAAGAGACTCTACCTCAGACAAAGTGAAAGGTAAAGATTAATGTCCAAAGTTGTCGGCTGACTTCCATAGACACACCACGGCACAAACGCACCCACAATCACCATACCAACACACACAAGCGTATACATCAAGATTTGATTATATTTGTTTGTTTGTTTTAAGGTGCTCTGCTGATGTCCCTGTTTTAACATTGAGGTAGGTTCCTTGGTTTCCTCTTAACTTCCATTTGCAAGTTATTTTTCATCTGGGTGGCCTATATGATCACTTATAATGATGGTTTAGGGGGAAAATATTTTCAACCAGGTTCCATAATTACAAAATATAATCCCACAGTTTTTAAAGAGAAAATTACATGGATATATACAAGTATAGATCTGAAACCCATGCATGAATGCACAGGCATAAATGCAGGAAACATAATAATCCAATTAGCACATTTTTGGAAACCTAATTAAACTACTTAATAAAGCCAGCTTCTGCCTCAGATGGCAGTTGAGGAGGCTAACAGGGGAATGGCAGGGAGAGGACCTGTCGTCTCTTTAGCACTAACTTCTTGCATCAAAGTCCGTGTGCAGCCCTGAAAGTTGGCTCCACACACTGACACTGTTACACATCTTTAACAAGCAAGCACTGAGGTGCAGGGTTGGGAAACCACCTGATCAAGGTCACATAGACTCCAGTGGAGGATCCTGGGCTAAAGCTGGTTCATACTGTGCTATGATGCCTCCCAGTGGTGCCTTGGAGGTAAGATGCAGAGTCCAGGATGGCCCTGTGTGTGGGGCCCACACCTGGCCCCACAATGAACTCCTCTGTTGGCTAATGACACAAAACCCCACCCATGTCCCATTTGAGGAAAAGATACAAGGGCAGAAATGCTCTGCAAGTGAGTAGGAGGCTGAGAAACTAGATCCTAACCCTCCTGAAGCAAGAGGGCAAGGAAGGCTGGCCTGAAACCCAGCCCGTCTTTCCTGCCGCCATGACCTGACTACAGTGCCCACAAAGCCATTGAGAGAAAGTGCCTGAAGAGTTTAAATGGGCCTATGTGAGAATCATTCCAGAAGCACCCATTTAAGACAAGGAAGCAACAGGAGAACTCAGCTTTAAAAATACAATTCAAGAGCCAAGAGAGGTGGCACATGCCTCTAATCCCAGCACTCAGGGAAGCAGAGCAGAGACAGACAGATCTCTGTGAGTTCAAGGCCAACCTAGTCTACAAAGTAAGTCCAGGATAGTCAAGGCTACATACAGAAACCCTGTCTGGAAAAACCAAAATCCAAGCAAACAAACAAAACAACAAAAACAAACAAACAACCCACAATTCAACTCTGTTTGCTGGATAAACAACGGGTGAAAGAATGAAGAGAGGTGGTGCAGAGCTGAGTCTGCTAATAACACGCCTGCACCTTCCCATGAGGATCTGAGTCCACCTCCAGAGCTTTTGTGAAAGAGCAAGGTATGAAAAAGCATAACCTTGGGCTGGAGAGATGGCTCAGAGGTTAAGAGTACTGCCTGCTCTTCCAAAGGTCCTGAGTTCAATTCCCAGCAATCACATGATGGTTCACGACTATCTATAGTGATGTCTGGGCTGGTGCCCTCGTCTGCCAAGTAGGATCATATGGAAACAGAACATGATAAATAATAAATCTTTTTTAAATTTTTAAAAAAAGCATAGCCTTGTAATACCAGCATCAGGGATGCAGAGACAGTGGATCCTAGGGGCTCACCAGTAGCCAAACTCACCTATTTGGCAAGTTCCAGGCCAGTTTATAGATTACTGTCTCAATAAATTAAAACAATTAGGGTAGACAGTAGCTAAAGAATGATATCTCTGGTTGATCTGTGGCCTCCACACACATGCAGACTCACACAGAAATGTGTGCGCATGAACACACACGCGCATGCACGTACACACACACACACACACACACCAGAAAAGAGCAAAAATGCTGGATTGTCCATTTTCAAATACTTATTCACATTGTAGACAGTCGTTGCCTGAGAGTACTGACTGGGAAGAGTGTTCTGGACCACACCCTTTTCTACTGTGCCCAAATGCCAGTTCCCACCTAAGACAGGGAGAGAGCTTCCTATGGGTTCAGGGAACCAGCAATCCCTGGTCCTCAAAGCTTGGACACTAAAACCCAGCAGCAAAAAGACATCAGCTTTAAGAGCACCACAACACATATCCTAACAAGGGAGCCATTCACACTTCCTGAATGGCCTGCGGATCAGAGGTGGCAAATAAAACCTACTTGGCAGCCAATTAAGCAGCAAATCTGACTCCAGACCTGGGTGTCTACCTGCCTTCACTCTTATAGGACCTCAATCTCAACCTACCCGGAACTTGATGTCTCCATAACACAGGCTCCACCCACTTCCTTCCCAATCACAGTCTGTGATCACTCTACTCTTCTTGTCCTATAAATCCTGTCAATACAGAATGCTAGCTTTCCCTCAAATCCTGTCTTTATTCAATCAGGAAATCCTGGGCATCTTCCCTCTATACAGCTATGCAAATGTCATTATGCCTCACCTTACTCCAAAGCAGCCAATTCTAATGGCATCATAACTCGACTGGAGAAGAGTACAAGCATCCCTGTCTACACTCTTGTTTCCAACAAAGTAATCACTAAAAGCTCAGTTGGGGGCCTGGAGGTGTGGCACACGCCTCTAATTCCAGCACTCATGAGGCAGAGATAGGCAGATCTCCATGAGTTCAAGGCCAGCCAAGTCTACCGAGTGAGTTTTGGGAAAACCAGGGCTGTCACACAGAGAAACTCTAGCTCAAAAAACAAAAAGGGAATACAGAGAGGGACAGAGCAGGGCACCCATATCCTCCTCTGGTCCCAGCACGCACATACACACACACACACACACACACACACACACACATACACAAACTCACATATACATGTACACTTCTCTCCCTATCTTCTTCCATCCTCCACTACCCCACTGCTCCAACTATCTCAGACACACAAGAAAAGGATAATCCATTTCCTATCTCAGATAGAACAAGAATCAAAGTGCAAGTCTCTCCCTGGCCCAAGCCATCAACAGAACTCTCGAGTCCTAATCCACCAAGCTCCACCTACATCACCCCAAGCAGCCATTGCAGCGTCCTTGACAATGTTCCACCATAGAGGGTATGTCTCCCACCAAAGGGCCTTTGTGTTCACTGTTCCCTCTGACTGGAACAACAGAGCTAACTTCTATACCTTTCAAACGCTCACTGCAATAATATATTAAAGACACCTGGCTGGCTACAGTACTTAAACACAGCTCACCGGTCCATCGGCACCATCACCTCCACATTCCTTCTTAGCCACATTCCATGTAACATGCTAAATCGTTTACTTATCACATCAAGCTTGTCACCCAACCCAACCACTCTTGCCCAAGAATGAGTATCCACAGGGCCTAGGCATTTTGTTTTCATCGCTGATCCATCCATCATGCCAGAACAAAATGGGCAAGTAGGCCCTAGGTAACCATTTGTTGAATAAAGAATGGAATGGAGTGGACTGTCCTTTTCCAATTTGCTTTTGGTTTGATTTGGTTTGGTCTGGCAGGATCTCATGTATCTCTGATTGATCTTGAATCTGTTATGTAGACAACCATGCAGTACTGGAGATTGAATCCATGATCTCATGCATGCTACACAAGTATGCTACCAACTCATCTACAGTCCTGGCTCCAAACTCCCTGTCAGACATCCCACGTCCTGGATTGAACACATTCAAGCCCCAACAAAGGGGTGCTTGGATAACTCTCTGGAGTATAGTGAGGTGAACCCTGGCTCTAGAAAGGCCCAGTTGGGAGAGAATAGAGAAATACTCATGGGCCTCCACTCTATGTACAGCTCTCAGACCTGATGGGTGTGTGCTCAGTGAAGAAATGTCTGTTTTATGTCTTCAGCCAACCAGTGGGCGCCTTAACGTGGACTCTTGCTTCCCGACTAGCGAAAAATACATTTCTGGTGTTTATAAATTACCTAGCCTCAAGCATTTTCTTATAGCATCACAGTCTATTATACACATCTTCCAAAACCTTCTTCTACTTGCTCATAGGACAGCCAGCACAAACACAACAAAGACACGGTTCCAGTTCAGAAAATTATTATAAGACAAAATATAAGTTGGACTCACAGCAATCTCAAAAGGAAAAGGAAAAATTCTCTAAAAATAAAAATTTTTAATTCAACAGCATAAGCATAATCATGGCGACAGCTTTCAAGTTTATACACTTTAGGATGAAGTATTGTCTGGCCCCCTGCTGCCCCAGTGAAAGCTAGTATTTCTAGAGCCTCTCATAACTGTGTACAACTGTGAAAATACAGGCGTAGATCCACTTCTCATGACATCTGTCCCACACTTTCTGCTCCAATGCTCCCTGCAGAGTGTGCTGGGGAAGCTTCTAGGAGGACCCGGGAGTCTCGCTGTTTCCCAGTCATAGCCTTGTGTTGCCAATGCCATTTTATTTCTGCTTATTGTTTTACATTCAGAAGTGATTAAATTTAAAAGAAACGTTCAGCTAAATGGTATACGCATTTTCCTTTGATCAAAATTTACACAGCAAAAAAAACATGCTGCATATTTATACAGCTGAGCTCTCTGAGCCTCACTGGAATCGGACTCACGGGGAAGAGTCATTTTCTACCTTTTATTAGTTACTATAATGACTGGAGACAGGGGCCATCAAAATGCCTGCACCAGAACCAATCTACCATTGCAGCAAAGTCCCATTGTGAAATTAAAAGAAGTCTAGGGAGGGGGGAGGAGGGAAGAGGGAGAAGGGAGGTTTTTGTGCTGTGTGGGCAGAAGAGGAGAGAAAGTAACACAGGAATCCAACACTGGTCAGAGAGCAAACTTACTGTGAGTTCTAGCTAGCTCACTTCTGCCTCCACACAGGGAAAATATTTCTGTTAGTAACAAAGAAAGTACTGGCGACAGATTACCAAGGAAACTGGTAAAACAATAAAACAATGCAGCTAAGAAATTAGCATCATCTAAGAAAAGCAAAGAAGGGCTCGAATGTCATGTTGCTGACATTCAGAGATTCTTTTGTGGACCAGTGAGAGTTTTTTGCTGGTCAAGGAACTTGTCATGCAAACTTGGAGACCTGAGTTCAATCCTTGGATTCAGGGTAAAGGCAAGCAAGAGTTGACACCCCTAGGCACCTCCACACACCTGTGCCCTACCATGTACACAAACACAATAACAAATGATATTTTTATTAAACCTTATTTTGTCTGAAGCCTAGAGAAAATGGTCAGTGTAGTCCGGCTGAAGTTCTACAGGTTTTGACTGCTGAGGTGATGTTCACGGAGTACAAACTTATAAAAGAGACACTGCAACAAAGTATGATACAGGATCCCATCCTGGGCGGACACAGACAGAAGCTCCGGAAGTCTGTGCTGAGAGCCTGAGAAAGTCTGACGCAAGTCCTTGGTTGCCTTTTGGTCTCTGGAATTGGAGACGCTCACACACAGTTAAACAGTGTTTGGTGAAGGTGTTTTGAAACACTTACTGCCTGTATTTGAGAACATGAGAGCGAAAGCAGGGAAAAGGAAAATGGAGAAGATAGAGTGATAAATGAAGGGAAATCTCACTAAAAAGTATAACAGCTTCTATGTCACATTTCTAAAAATTCTATATATTTTTAAAATTATATTGAAAGGAAACTAAATTCAAGTTCCATCACCCTTTTTTCACTTAGAAAACGTGTGATTAGTCCGGGCAGTGGTGGCACATGCCTTTAATCCCAGCACTTGGGAGGAAGAGGCAGGCAGATTGCTGTGAATTCAAGGCCAGACTGGTCTACAAAGTGAGTCCAGGACAGCCAAGGCTACACAGAGAAACCTTGTCTCGAAAAACTACAAAAAAAAAAAAAAAAAAAAAAAAAAAAAAAAAGAAAGAAAGAAAAAAGAAAAAGAAAAAAGAGATGAAACACATGATAGAAAGAAAGAAAGAAAGAAAGAAAGAAAGAAAGAAAGAAAGAAAGAAGAAAAAAAACACGATCTTGGTTACTTTTCTAGAAAACAAATTTCACCAGAATGAAACATATTCTTCAGCTCTTTATCAAGTCACTTAACAAATACGGAACAAGCACCTACCTATAGTCACTTAACAAATATGGAACCAGCACCTACCGAGAACCATGAATGGTGGCCTGTCAGTGCTGGTGCTCCACCCCACCCCCAATTCCACTGTCCCTCACCTCAATTCACCCCAAGGAGATCCAAATAGCTTCCAGTTATTGGTTCTAGAAAAACATGGCTTCCTGATTTCCATGTGCAGCCAGGCACACTAGTGGATGCCGAGAAAATGACCCATTCTTGCATACACAACCTCGGGTAGTCAAAAGAGGATCAAAATATTACACCTTACATTGTCCAAAATATTAAACTACAATGAAAGTGATCTATCAAAAAAGGGGTGGGAACAGAGGTACATGTGCAAAAGCAGACACTGCAGCTGCAAGCCAGAGTCCATACAAATCCAGTGTGAAGGGGCAGTAATAACCACACGCTTTCAAATGATGGAAACGCTGTCTTGTTATGTGTGACACGAGCTAAATAAGTAACAATGCAAGACTGGATCTACCATCGCCCAGGGGTTTCCTGGGTATAGTAGGCAAAGTGGCAACAGGAATTATATTACCAAGTACTACTCTATGCCACTTTATTAACTGTCAGGGCAATGTCTATTATGAATGTCAGTGGGAAGATACTGATCTGCCTACTGCCAGAGCAACTTGGCCAATCAAACAGAAATGCTTCACCCAAAACATACCCAGTCTTCCAGGAACACTGAGCTCGCCTTAAGGATGAGTCTTGGGGCTGGAGAGGTGGCTCACTGATTAAGAGCACTGGCTGCTCTACCAGAGGACCTGGGTTCAATTCCCAGCACCCACGCGACAGTTCAGAACTGTCGGTAACTCCAATTCCAGGGGATCTGCCACCTTCAGATATACATGCAGTCAAAACACCAGTACACATGAAATAAAAATAAACAATTCTTTTTTTTTTTTTTTTAAAGATTGAGTAAAGTTTTGTGTTCACATCAGCAGAAACACTCTCTTCTACTGTGTACTGGCTCCAAAGGTTCCTAGTTCAAACTCTGGCTGCTTCGCCTTAGTCTCGCTGTTGTAGACAAGCTGCTTAGCCACTCAAGACCCAGTTTTGTCCACCACAAGATGGAGAAACAAACCCACAGGGTTACTGCAAAGCTAACAGCCATTTATTCCAGCCTGTGGAGATAGTTCAATGGATAAAGCATTTTCAAAAAGGTGGTGATCCCAATTCAGATCCCTGGGACCCGTGTAAAAACTGGGCAGACAGGATGGAGAGATGGCTCAGAGGTTAAGAGCACTGTCAGAGAGCTGGGCGTGGTGGCGCACGCCTTTAATCCCAGCACTCGGGAGGCAGAGGCAGGCGGATCGCTGTGAGTTCGAGGCCAGCCTGGTCTACAATGTAAGTCCAGGATGGCCAAGGCTACACAGAGAAACCCTGTCTCAAAAAAAAAAAAAAAAAAAAAAAAAAAAAAAGAGCACTGTCAGTTCTTCCAAAAGTCCTGAGTTCTATTCCCAGCAACCACATGGTGGCTCACAACCATCTCCAATGAGATCTGGTGTCCTCTTCTGGTGTGCAGACACACATGCAGACAGAATAATGTATACATAACAAATAAATAAATCTTAAAAATAAAAAAGGACAGTCACAAAGGGTTCCTGTAATCCCAGTGAGACAGCAGATGCCCAGTTCTAGCTGACCAACTGACCAGTGAGCTCTGAGTTCTATTAAGAGGCTTTGCCTCAAGAAATAAAGTGGAAGTGAGGAGTGGTAAGAGACAGAGGCAGATGGATCGCTGTGTGTTCAAGGCCACCCTGGTCTACAAAGTGAGTCCAGGACAGCCAAGGCTACACAGAGAAACCTTGTCTTGAAAGAAACCAAAACAAGAGAGTGGGGGAGGGGATAAAGTGGAGAGATTGAGAAAGGCATCGCAACATCAACTTTAGGCCTTCACACTTGCCCCACATGTGCACCTATACACACACACACACACACACACACACACACACACACACGTATCCACACATGTAAACACACATTCATATATGCATGCACACCACACAGACACATTATGAAAACAGAACCATCTCTCCAAATTTCCCTCCGCTTGTCTTGAAGGATGAGCTCATGGTCGCACTCTCCCGGTGTTCAACTGGCATTCCTTGCTCTGTCCTAAAAGCACATAGGGACCATGGCAGGGAGGAGGACTGCAACTTTGCAGCCCACTATTCTACTAGCTATTTGTAAACAAACTGAGAAACAAACTGTCTTCATGAACAATGGTTTAAGTAAGGCAGTCAGAATTCTGCCTTTTTAGTACAACCCAGTATGTGATGTGGTGTGTGTGTGTGTGTGTGTGTGTGTGTGTGTGTGTGTGTAGATCAGAGAACAACTTTCAGAAGACAGTTCTCTCCTTCTATTATGTGGAATTGAACTTAGGTTGCCATTTCATCAGCCCAGAGTCCTGCAGTGTCTTTTGTACTTGATTTAAGTTGACTTAGGTCCAGCAAGAGCCAAGAGCACATCATCAGACCTCTAGCAGCAAAAAAATTCCTGGCCTCACCATTTCTACCCTTTCAGACAAACAATTTTTCTTCAGGTTGGAAAACTCAAGGTGAGTCAATCAAAACTCTTCATTCTCAATCTGGGGTAGGAGGGGGTGGTGCACTTGGGAGGCAGAGGTAGGCAGATCTCTGATTTAGAGGCCAGCCTGGACCACAGAGCAAGTTCCAGGAAAGTCAAGGCTACACAGAAAAATCCTGTCTTGAAGAAAAAAAACAAAACAACAGCAGAAACCTTCATTTTCTTGCTGTTTGATCAGATGAAGAGTAAGGAAGACAAGAACACGTAGCCGGGCATGCCAGCACACAAACCTACAACGCTCAACAAGTTAAAGGCCAGCCCAATCTACATAGTGAGTTCTAGGTCTCACAGAGTGAGACCCTACCAAAATAAAACAAAACAGATATCCCATTTCTGCTCTCCAGCCAATTGCAGCCTAGCTCCACAGAGGAGTGTCATTGTTTGTAGTCCCCTTTCTCACCACCTTTCACCTGATTAGTGGGTGTACTTACTGGTATACACTACTTCCAAGGTTTGTCCACAAACCATTCATGTGGTTCTCTGCGGTGGTCACAAGGTGGAAGGAGAAGAGCCTGAACCAATGCAGGCAAGACAGGCCCCTGGCCTTTCATAGTAACCACATTTAACAGGTGTGGGTTTGTTACCACAGCTAGCTTGACCTTAACCAACAACCTCCGTTCCTCTCTGACCCTGCACTCAGCCATACAACCACTTATTGCATGTCTGTGAAATGTGCAGTAGGGAAAGCAACCAGGGAAACACACTAAGAAAAAATAGCAGCTAAAAAAATAATGATAATTTAAAGCTAGGCTATGATGACACATGCCTTTAGTCCCAGCACTCAGGGGCAGAGGCAGGCAGATCTCTGTGAGTTTGAAGACATCCTGGTCTACAGAGTGAGTTCCAGGACAGCCAGGGCTGTTACACAGAGAAATTCTGTATTAAAAAGAAGAAGAAGAGGAGGAGGAGGAGGAGGAAGAGAAGGGGGAAGAAGAGGAAGAGGAGGAAGGGAATAATGACAGAAAATATACAAGGCTACATAATACAGTACACAGCTTGAGTACACAGTCTGCACTGCCTACGCAGTGGAAAACGCAGCTCACGCACAACTGCTTGCAGGGATTTCTCACTATATAGCATCTCAGAGGGTCTTTCGGGCTTAGATAACATGTTTAAAACTGTATTCTACATGCTAAAGGTACACTGCCTCTAATCCCTTTAAATCTCCTACACTGAAAGCAAAATCCAATGACCTGGCTCTAAACTTTCCATCAGCACTCATGGGAAGGCATGTGCCTTTCCATAAGCACCCATCTCGCCTCCTCCCTCCTCCTTCTGCCCTGAGTAAGCCTTGGTTCCTTAATAGGACTATCTTCGCTCCATGAAACCAATCTGTTTATTATGATGCCTAAGCTAGAGTAGCCTTATACATAAGGGCTAATGAAATCAGTCTTAGGAAGACACACAAAGTCTGGTTTCTGCCATGTAAAACCAAGAATTCAATGTTGGAACAAATACTTTAAACCATGAGACACTGATTTAGGCCCAATCTACAGAACCGAGTTGACCAGCTCCATTGGCTGTACACAAATGCCTTGTCCTCTGAGGAGACTAAAATGCCTTCCCCTTATTGTGGCTGCCAGATGCTATCAAATGCACGACTTTCCACAAAGGCGTGAACAGGTGCCAAAGCATTCCTGTGACAGTGTTCCAACTGAGTGCTAAGTAGGTAATCAGACAACTTTTGGATTTAGCAATAAAATTCAATAAGGTTGTACAGAGAATAAAGTAAAAGAAGAAAAGGCAGAGCCTCCCCCTCTGCAGCTCCCGCCTCAGCTCTCCAATTAATGCAGTACGGTTATCCTGGGCATTTCTTCGTCATCTTACGAGTGTCCAAAACACAGAACACATTCTTTCCTAACCTACCAATAATCCACTTAGACTCCTGTTTGTCTCATCAATTTCCACACCTTTCTGAAAAATGATGATTTTTACATTCCTTTCTAATGATGGAAATGGAGTCTACATATTTTAAAAGCATGTATCCATTTCTTCACATGTGTTCACAATGACTTCCCAGTGTGAAGCTGGCTGACCCTTCTGAATATTCTTGTTCCAGCAAAGGAAAGCCCAGCTTGGGTAACTCCACAGGAACCCTTACAGCATCCTACCCGAACCTCTCAGACACTTCTCAGCAACTGTTCGCTTCTGTCACTGAGGATAGCATTAAGGATACTTTTACAAAGAAAAATAAAAAAAAGAAGTGCTCCCCCCATTTTTTCTAGCACAGAAACAGAATACTATTACAGCTGTCCCAAAAAGGAAAAATAAAACGCCAGTGTGAGACTGCCCTTGCAAAAACAACTTCAGATCGAAAATGTTCTAGCAAAAGGCCTGAGTGAATCAGGCCTCCCCAAATGCTGAGAACAGTGTGTATCAGAAACCTGTCGGTCTTGCGTCTCCACTCAGCCTCTGGGAGCCAAAACAGGATGACGTTGACAAGTCAATTGAAATTTCTATGACATGTATTTTTTTTCCCCTCTGAAGCAACTCAGGTAAAGTCACAAGGCATAATCAACAGTGACAGTTGCCATCTGAGAACAAAGGATGACCTGACTCCCTGCCACCCACTCTAAGCAGCACATATGCAAATTAGATAAGAAAGAAAAACAGCCAGGTGAAAATGAGAATACAGTCTTTCCCAACTCTAGCTATCTCTTAAAACTACTACTGTGTGCCTGGACCAAGGGCATGTAGCAAAGAAGCTACAGTATAGAGACAACAGAAAGGTTTAAGGATGATTAATATATAGACAGACAGGTGTGGAGAGAGCTCAGAGGGGTCAGTGCTTGCCATATAAGGAAGCACAAGGACCTGAGTCAGATCCCCAGCATCCATGTAAACAGAACGATAGGTGTGGTGGCCCACACTAATTACAGTGCTGGGGAAGTTGACCTCGCAGGATCCTTTGGGCTCATTGGCCAGCTGGCCTCAAGTACTTGGTGAGTTCCAGTCCAGAGGCCCTGTCTCAAAAACCAATAAACAAACAAATAGGAAATGGAGAGGAGCATGGGGGGGGGCAACTGGGGGGACAGGACAGGAGCCTTATCATGAACCATAACCCAACCAACCATTCTCCAGAGAAGTGCTTTGCTTGGGCCAGGCTGGATGACTCGGTTTTTATTCGCTTTCCAAAACATAATAATCAAGATTAAATTTTTCTTTTCAAAAAAAAATTTTTTTTCTTTTCTTTCCTTTTTTTTTTTTTTTTTAAATCTGCACTTTCTGGTTTCTTTGAAAGACATAAGACAGGCACATAGTAAGCTAATGTCTCCCCCATAACTAAAGGGTGAGGCTATCTGCTTGCCCCTACTGGCTTCTAGATGAGGAGATTAGCATGTGCAAAGGCCCTGGGGTTGTTTTGACACTTCAGTGGTGGCCCAAAAAGAGCTCAGCCTTGGCTCCAAGGCAACTCAACTTTAAAAATCCCTCTGACTTGGTAAATTTTCAAATCTCTTTTCTTGAAAGCTGTAGAACATCTGAGCATCGAGAAACGGTGCCAGAGTTACTACTACAAAGGGCAGATAACAAAACCAAAACACAAAACAGCCACCCACAAGCATCCCAGACACCACACACCAGCAACTGCAAGCAAAGCCTCGGGCCTGGCAAGAGCTCCCAGAGAGACACTGGCAGCAGAGTTAGAGGCAGCGGGCAGCAGTCCAGCCACAGAGGCAAGGGTCCCTGGGCTCGTCTGTCCACGTTGGCAAGTCGATTATAAAGGGTTTTTTGGGGGGTTTGTTTTGCTCTGTTTTTTGTTTTTTGTAATATTAATATTGTACAGGGTAAACTCTGCTTAAGAAGAGAAACAGATACAGCCAAAGACAGGAAATACCACCAGGCTCTTTCCCACAATGGTGTTTTCTATGAGACGCTAATAGACTTTGGGTCCCTAGCAAGCCAGCAATAGAATAAAGACAGACTCTCTGAATGTCCACCTTGAATGAGCTCTGGGATCTGAAGTCAGGGAGGGAAGTCACCCAAGTCTCTGTATCTTCCTCCCTAAGGCAGCAAAAGTAGCAGCAACCTCCTGAATTGACTTTAGGGTTTACACAAAACTGGTGCAGCGAGATCTACAGCAGGTGGCACGAGAAAGCTTAAGGAGTGCAACCACGATCCAGATCTTTCTGTGCCAATGCCAGCCTGTCAATCATGCACCAATATCATGTGGGAAGAACCAAGTGTGACCCTGTGACTTGAGTCCGTTCATTGAACATCTGTGCACACATTTGCACAGAGGGAAGACAGGGTAGTCGGATGCCAAGCTTAGCCTCCCACAGCACACAGGAACCCCGGCACATCTCTTCCCCAGCATTCTCCTTTCACAGTCTCATGGGTAGTACAGGCTGCAGCATTAAGCCCTGAACTCTGCAGAAAAGAAAAGGTTCAGCGTGCAGTATTACTTAGAATTCCATCACTGCCAAGCCCATTCGCTAAGATAAGGTCATACCAAACGAACTAGGGTGAGCCCCTCATGGGATGGGACTGGTGTCCTTACAACCACGGGGGAAAGTACACAGCGATGTACACAAAAGGATACCGTTGACAGAGGTTATCAGCGACTCATCTGAAGCTAGGACAGGGGCAGGAAATAGTCCATTTCATATCACCAAAAGCAGCCTTCCTTGGGACACTATAGGCCTGCAAGTTTAGCCTCCGGAAAGGCAGGACCAGACAGTTCTGTTGTTTCAGCCAGAGGGGGCATAACAACAGCTTCACCAGTGAGCTATGGTCATGCTCTGAGGGAAGAGCCCTTCACTCACATAGCTATGTCCTGGGAGGTATGACAAAAGACAACAACGGGCCTCCTTTGCCTCCTGCCTTCCCTCCAGAGGATAGCAGCAAACCAGCGCAGCTGCTCTGGAGAAATGCCTGGCCTAAGTGGCTTGAGGGGTAAGGAAATGAGGGGCAGGGAAGCTAAGAGGGGTGCTGAAATGAGGAAATGAGACACAGACATGCAAAGTGACGCCCTCACCCCAACCCACAGTGGATGGCATTTTCCACCAAAAGCAAGTTTCACTGGAAAAAATTAAGAGCTAGGCTTCATGGTGTGCACCTGGGATCCTAGCACTCTGGAAATTGAGCAGGAGTATCATGAGTTTGAGGTCTAGCTTGATCTACACACCAAGACTCTGAACAAATAAAATGGAATATGAAACATATATATACACACACACATATATACATACATATAACATATAATATGTACAATAAAACCACCCACCCTCCTGAGGGACTGGGGCTAGAGCTCACACTGCTGGCCAGTATCATGGGACCATTTCGATTGACTATTTTATCATTTCCATATTATTGCAAAGGTGACAAAGTATGAGACAGCCCACTAAGGAGCCAGAGAGATAGATGGCTCAGTTAGTGAAGTCCTTGCTAAGCAGGCATGAGGCCCTGAATTTGGATTCCCAGCACCCACATAAAAAGTTCTCAGAGATGGAGAAGTGGGTACAGGAAGATGCATGGGGCTTCCAAGCCAGCTAGGCTTTCAGAATTGGTGAGCCCCAGGCTCAGTGAAAGATCTGGTCTCAAAGGATAAGACACATTATGCAATCTCTGGACTCCACAAAGAATTGTGCATGAACATCCAGAGAGACAGAGGCAGACAGAGTCCCAAATTAGAGATTACCTCTATGTGTTTCTAAAAGCACATCTAAATTTTTACGTATACATTTAAAACACTTGGAACTCTCCAGGCATCGGCATCAGTTCAGAAAGGTGAGCTGAGGCATCTTAGTTCTAAGCTAGGCATGGGGGTTACACCTGTAAGTCCAACTGCTCAGATGATGGCTAGTTCCAGGCCAGCCAGGTACACACACAAGATACTGACTAAACAGAATAAAAACAAAGACAGACGGACAGACAGAATGATTGAATCTTGAATTTAGATTAATAAAGACGTCCATGTATTATTTTGATTATTACTGTAAAAAAGAGTCAGTACAAGGGTGGAGGCATGGGGATGACATCTGAAGTCAGCCTGAGTGACACCATGACTCTGAGGCCAGCCTAGCATGCAGTGAGACTCTCTGCAAATGAAATATTAGCATCTTACTTTGGGATGACATCCAAGCCACTTTACCTGACAGTCTAACCATGTGGTCCACAAGGCTCTGCCTGTCTCTTCCGGCCATCAGGTTTTCTGACTATATTCCTCCACATAAGCATTTTTTTTTAGGAAACCCACTGTGTGAAGGGCTCAAGGGCACAGTGAAGGCACAAGCCAGGATGCAATTATGGAAACCTGATGTTCTTGACTGTGCCTCGGTTTCCCCTGGGCTCGCCTTGCAAGTTCTTCCATTCCCTCAGCAGCA
The DNA here is from genome assembly GCF_903995435.1 of Acomys russatus. Taxonomy (NCBI): domain Eukaryota; kingdom Metazoa; phylum Chordata; class Mammalia; order Rodentia; family Muridae; genus Acomys; species Acomys russatus. Next base: position 27,725,977 of record NC_067149.1, read on the forward strand.
GTCTGTGAATCTGGGGGAGGACCCAGATGCCAAGAGCCAAGATGACTCACAAGGCTGAGAGCTATGTCACTGACTCGGATTACTTAACTCATCATACATGGGGAGGAATGTGTCCAGGTTAGAACTAGAAAGGGTTTATTATATTATCCACCAACAGGAAAAAAAATATGAAATAATACAGCAGCCTCAAGTAACAAAGGGTAAAAAACCCTCCAGTAGAAAAGTCTCAATTTGTGAGTGGACAGACAAGAGACATCTTTCTGGAAAGGTGTATCAAAGGCTCAGTGCCCCGCCAGAAAACAAGAACAAAAGCATCTTTAAAAAGAAAAAAACAAGTCAAGTTTTGTGTCTCAGCAAATCAAAGCATACTAACTTAGCTGGGTTTCCATAAGCATTAATTTCAACTTGCTAGCAAATGCAAATATGTTAAAAAGGAAAAAAAAAAAAAAAGCAAGCCAATTAAGACACAAGTGTTTAAAGACACAAGAAGTAATTACAAATGTATTATTCATACCTAATTTACAAGATGAAGTTCTTTCCGTAAAATATTAAACTGTTTACATGCAGGCTGGGGAGAGACAATTTTCAAACAGCCCATGTTCCACTACAAAGCAGTGACGATTAACAGTCACGGCGCAGGGGCTTCTGGGGTACATACAGTGTGGACTCTCCGTGGTAATCAGAAAATGTTTGACCTCGAGATATCTACTTGACCCCAGAGAAATGCAGACTCGCCTGCTATAAAATCCTAAACAATGGGGCAGACAAGGTCACTGGGTCAACACAAGTATTAACAGGTCACCAGGCAGCCCACTTGGGAGCAATTACTTCCAGTCATGGCTAAGTGGACACTTGATTGAGTGCCACGAAGACAGCTCACATCCCACGGATAACAATCCTCACAGCGATTAAGAATTAAAGCCCCCATGATTCAGCCTTTATTACTCAAATGAACCTAGCTCTTCCATAAAGAACTCTTGGTATATGCCTGATGCAAGGTCTGAATTGAAATGCCACCTCATTAAACAATAATATCTAATTTTATCTAAATGAATTTTCATGAAAGTGCGCCACACAGCTCAGGAATTTTTAAAATGAATTATCACAAGTGATACATAATTTCGCCAAAACTGGGGCAGAAAAAAAAAATTCATTTTAGGAATAGAAAGAAGCATCAGTGCTGGAGTGAATGCCTGATCCTCTACGGCCACAACGATGGCGGAGACCAGGGACCACCACAGAACAAGGGCAGTTTATCATTACAACATTTTTTTTTTTAGTCTTCTCTCTAGACTCATGCCAGATAACAACAGATAAAGGCAGTGGTTCTATCAACTAGCTGACCACTAAAGGAACTTTTAAAAATGTATACCTTCCAGCCTTCCTGTGAAATCCACTAGATTTGTGTCCCTTGGAATGGACCGTGCTGTAAAATTCCCAAAGGATCTTTATATCCAGTGACTTCTGGAGCCCCAGGGCACATCGTGGACAAAGGTCTCCACAAGATCGTGAAATGACAGGGGAAGGAGGAAGCCCTGGCCTTTCTCATTTCACAACGGCTCCACACGCGTGTGCTTCCACCACCGCCTGCTACACGTGGCAAGTGATTCTAACTGCGAGAGTCAAACGCAAAGTTTCCTTTGAGTGTAGGATGATTGATACATGCAAAGTAAATTATTAATTTAAAAATAAACATACTGGGGGCATCTACTCCTAGCCAGCAGAATACACACACTTATAGCAGTCCGACCTGACACAGCACTCTCCAGGGCCAGGGTGGCCCTTTCCTTCCCGCCGGTCACTACAGATTCTAGCATCACACACACACACACACACACACACAATGACTTGAGACTTCAGAATCCATCCTTTGTGTGACACAAGGCAACTCCCTACCAGAGAAAATGTAAAAACCCCGTTAGGAGGCGTAAAAACAAGCTCCTGTAACTAGCAGCATCTCAACAGAAAGTATGTATCTCAAAGAAACCTGTACTGAACAAACACCGGGGCTGGGAGGTTAATACAGTAAAACAATCGCATTCAAATAAAAAATGTGGGGCGGTGAGAAGCAAGCAAGTCATCCTAGGTCTTATACTATAATTACCACTCAGTAAAAACTGCGGTAACTGGCTATGCAGACATGTACTGCACGGCCTTGCAGGTCTGGGCCATCCCAACATGCATCTGTGTAAACTAGGTAGAGGAAACAGCCCTGCATAGACACTGAACACAGGGTGCCGTGTATGTTTAAGGGGGAAAAAAAAGTTCTTCTTCAGTAATGTCCCAGGCAGGCAACGTTCTGACAAGCAGAGCAACCTTCTACTCACCCCTCATCCAAGCACGCTTATGCACGCAGCAATCAGAGCTTCACACCGACGAGGTCAGGCAAGGAGCAACAGGTGATTTATGACCAGCATGCAATGCCAGGATGGGAGCAGCAATGGTTATTAACTTTGAGACAGCTCATGGATGTCCCAACTCTCATAAGCCAGATCAACTAGTTTCAGGGAAAAGAAAAAAAAACAAACAAACAAACAAACAAACAAAAAAGACACGGCCCTGCCTTCCAGCTGCTCCCTCTCACCCAGTAGACTGGAAAGAGGCCTGTGACAAAGATCTGCTCCCTAACTGAGAGGCTCAGATCAACTCCTTAACCAATCAAGATGTCACTGTCCACAGCCCAGGCAGAGGTCTGCATGATCTCTCCCCAAGAAGCATAGGTCACGCTGAAGTTAGAAATGAATCCAAGGATGTCAAGGTTCACGCGGACCAGGGTTCAAACCCAACTCTATGTATTTGTCATCTGTGGCAAATAAAAAGTGGCAAATGCGAAGAGGGTCCGGATTACCACACACCTCTTCTGAGGTTAGGGGGCCCCCAAGCACTGCCTTGTCGTCTAAGTAGATGCAAGGTCCCACCCGCAATGGGGAAGGAATCTGTGCAATGCAAAGGAGAACCCAACAACAACAACAACAACTGGTGTTATGCCGGCCTTTCTTTGACAAATAATTGCAAGCAGAATCCTAAGGAAACCCCAACTTCCGACCACTTCTCTCTGTGAAGCCTATAGATTCTAACTTCAACTAAAAGCTTCCCTCTACATTACAGTTGCCCAAATTACTGTTTTCTTACTATCCTGGTTTAATTTACAGATAAGTCTGCAATGACGGCACAACCACTTGGTCATCAGAAGAGAAGACATAAAGATGCAGTGGGTGGGGGACCCCTTTGGTGACATCCCTTTGGTGACACTCCTTTGTGTATAGATGCCCCCATGTCTGCTGTGCTTTAAACCTCATACTGCTGACAACGCCCCGCCCGCAGTGCTGTGCCGTCCTTTGTACTCTGTTCTGCAAACATGTTTGTGCTTACACCTCCAGGCACTCCACGGCGTTAAATAAACACAACTCCCATAAATCCCTGACAAGCAGGTAAGCCAAGTAGAAAGAATTTTCTAACTTTTAAATTCTCAGCTTAGAGAAAGAAGGAGAGGGAGGTGGGTCGGGGGCAGAGAAGGGGGGAAACAACTTGAAGTTAAAAGATGGCCCCAAAGTCATCTGACAAACATGCTTCCCATAGAGAATGTGTAATGCATAGCAAAACAGACACTTCACTAATTTTAAATGCCTAATTATATACTACCTAAACAGAATTATCAAGAGGTTTGATTGACTTCTACAGAGCTGTGATTGCCATCAAGCCAACTCAGAGAAATAACAAATAATGTTTGACCTTCTACTGTCCTCAACAATTATTCATGGTATCAAAATATGTGGGGTGCAGGCATTCTATTCCAATCCTGCCAGGGAGCACGAAGGTCACAGACTAATTTGAAGTTAGTGATTCAGACTCATTTACCCTGATTTATAGGGGGAAAGATGGCAATTTGAAAAAAAAAAACTTAAGTTGGGCAAAAAGAAATTAATAAAGGAGTTGGACTCCATGGATAAGAGGAATGGGTAAGGAAGCACAGAAACTGGGTGACTTTTAAGACAGCCCACCAAAAAGGGAGAAAAATGGAGCACAGAGCCTAAAAAGTCACCTTGACACAAAGGGGGGGGGGGGGTGGGCAAGAGCAGGCGCTCGGCACAGGCGGTATCCTTCTCGAAGACTCTTTGAGGCTTAAGCATCTTCAACAAACAGTGATTGTGAAACGTGTGACTAGAGGCAGCAACGCTGAGCTAAGAGACATTTCTGGTTTTGAAAGAGGATGATGCCATATAAGGTAAAACTTTGCCCCAACTGGTGTACAGTTGTCTGCAAGACAAACAGTCTGGATTTTAATGCTGCAGAGTTTTTCTGCGATGGATAAAAAGACAACCTAAAGATCAAACCTCCTGACGCTGGGATCAGAGTGTGAACGAACAGTCACAACTCCTCTTCACCCACCTAGCCGCGTGGGTTGGGTGCTGACATGACTTTCCAAACGGTTTTCAGTCAGTGAATCAAAGCTATGGCTTCACCTTCACCATTCTGAGCCCCTTAGGCCATGGCAACATGAGGCACACATACCAGCCCAGACCACTCTATTCACATTGATGTCTAAGTTAAACCCAAGTTGGAAAGAAAACCACAGTGAAGACAAGAAAGAGAGCGCAAGCAGTGAAAGGCTCAGCGTGCAAGCAGGAGGGCCTGAGTCTGACCACAGTAACCCACACTGGAAAGCTGGGTCTGGTGGCACACAGTGGCACATGCTTGTAAACCCAGCACTCAAAAAGCTAGGACAGGCAGATCCCTGCAGCACACACATAGGCTGAGCATTTCCAATTCAAAAATTCTGAAATTTTAAACACTTTAAGCATCATTCATACTAACATTCAAAAAGTTTGAGATTTTAGATTTTCCAAGTATATTCAAGCCAGTAAGTCTACACAAATATTCCAGTATCTAAAATATTCCTGACCTCAAACACTTGAACAAGGGACATTCAACCTTAACAGAGGTTGGTGCTGCCTGACTTCTGTGTCTTTGACCTATTTCAGTGTTAACACGTTGTGACATGCTAAGAAGTTGGTGTTTGTTCTGATTCTGGTAGATTCTCCAAAGCTGCTTGGTTTCACATGTTAACACCGAGGATGCTAACAGCCTCTGGAGAGGAGGCGACCTGCCAGGAAAGCCAATGGAAGGCTGGGAACTTTCAGCTTTGCCCCCTGACCCCTGAAGGAGGCTGGAATCAAAGGTTGAGCTGAACACCAGTGGCCAGGAATGCACTCCATCATACCAACATCCTGAACTCTCCATCAGTACTAAGGATAGGATTAGAAAGATTCCAGGGTGCTAACATGCCCAGAGGGTGTGCATCCAGAGAGGACACAGAAGCCTGGTACTCCCTCCTCATACCACCTCACCCTGGGCTCTTTCACCTACATGCACTACTTGTCAAACATTTTTTAAAATGTGTGTGTGTGTGTGTGTGTGTGTGTGTGTGTGTGTGTGTGTATGTGAAGACAAGCATGTAGAGCCCAGGACACATATCATCTCCGTTGAGAGAGGGTTTCTCATGGACCTGAGGCACACCAATCATGCTAGACTAGCTGGCCAGGGAGTCTCAGCGATCTTCTCCTCTCGGCCCGGGCCCACAGTGGTGGCATTATAAACATGTACCACCATCCCTGGCTACAACCACAAGTGTCTCGAAGTGTTAAACTAGCAGACCAGGGCCAGATAATCCCCTCACGAGAGCCCCACCACCCAGGAGGAAAGAAGGTAGGCTCAGCTCGTACATACTAACGTTTTTATTCTGTGATCAAGCTGGCTGCAACACAGGAAACGGTAGATCACCGTCAAGGTCCCGCAGGAGCAACGGTTAATCAGCACCCACTGAAACTTGTCCCTCGCCTCCACGTGCTGACCCCTGAGTATAGGGGCGGCAGACAGCACAGCTCAGTCAGGAGAGTGTTTGCCTGACATGCATGAGGCAAGGATCCCAGGCATCAGGTGCAGAGTGTGGTGATGAAAACCTGAGATCCCAACAGGGGGAGGGATGTTTCCAAGATCAGAAGGTCAAGGTCATCCTTAGCTATATACTAAGTTGAAGGCCAACTCAGGATACAGGAGCCTGTGCCTCTTAAAAAAAAACAATCAAATATAAAATAAATCCAAGCGCTGGTAAGAATGAGACCACTGTTCCCTCCTGCCACTCTATGTACACCTTAGGACAAACACAATTTCTTCAAGACTCAGGAAACTGAGGTCCAAATAGAAGCTTAGCATCCTTCCGAGACCCTAATGAGGTAAAATCTGGAAAGAAACCACCCCAGATGGGCCGTGGTGGTGCACGCCTTTAATCCCAGCACTCTGGGAGGCAGAGGCAGGCGGATCACTGGGAGTTCAAGGCCAGCCTGCTCTACAAAGTGAGTCCAGGACGGGCAAGGCTACACAGAGAAACCTTGTCTCGAAAAACCACTTTCAGCAGCAGATACGTTTGTCTGGTCAGTAACTCTTGGAAAGAATTCGCTAAAGGCACTTGCAGGCCAGCCTGATAACCCAGATGCAGTCCTCGAGGGGGAGTCCACACGATGGAGATAGAGAACGACTTGTAACACTCACATGTTATCCTCTGACTTTCTCATGCATACACCACTGGATGTGCACAAGCAACACACACATGCCCATACCCGCAATAAATATAATTTTTAAAAAGTGAAAGAAAGAAAGAAAGAAGCCATACAGGCACCTGCTTGGTCTCAGTTAAGAGTGAAGCTGCTGGTCTAACAGAAGAATCTAGAACAGAGTTTGACAAAAGGCCCCAGAGTGATAGAGACTTCCAATCCACCCTGAAGGTTGAGTTGGATGGAGTATATGGGGGAAACAAGGAGGGAAGAAAAGAAGGGGGGAAGGTGGGGGGGGGGGAGGAAGTGAGGAGGAAAAGAGGAAGTGCAGAAGAAAGGAAAAACAGAGAGGATGGAGGAGAGCAAAAGCAGACAAGGTGTAGCACAAAGGCAAAGCGAGGGCTCTCTGGTTAAGACAGAGAGGAGCAAGGCCTCCTGTGGACTCATGTCTTGTCCTGTTAGTGTCAGGGTCGCCTCCACTGTGACACAAAAGCCCAGGAGGGTGGCTTCTAATTCTGACTAGGGGAGGGAGCAAACAGGAAGCCAAGTATTTGGGATGGGCAGAGAAGTTGGAGGCTGCATGGGAAGGGCCTGATAGGGAACATCTGTAGGCAGAGAGCTCCTGCAGCCTCTGTGGCCTCTAGATCCTGGAACTGTATGTGGCTCCACCTTCTTCTGTAGGTAAACGGGAAGCAGGCCCATGAAATGCACAGCCAGCTTCAAAGTTTGGGTATTCTAGCATCTCAGGGAGCTGTTTTTAAAAACAGAACAAAAAGAAATGTCACTTGCCTGACTTCCACGTGTCGCGTTCTCCTTTCCCTTTTCCTTGCTGCTTGTTACTGTTTTGTTTTGGTTTTTACTAAATCTTTCTGGCCTCCAGGACGATGCACAATGCAGGCTGGGCCTCCTTTCCCGTGACAACACACACACAAAACCCACTCCTACAAGCCTAGCATTCTCACCTCATTTTGTTTTGTTTTGTTTACACTCAAAATGGTTGACAAGACAAATCCTACTTGATTTTTTTTTTCCAAAAAATAATATTGTAGGGGATGAAGAGACAGTCAGTAAACTATTTGTGACACAAGCATGAGGACCTGAGTTCAAATCCCCAGATTCTACCATGGTAGCACATGCCTGCAGTCACAGCTTTGAGGGGACAGAGAGAGCCGGGCCCCCAAGCTCACTCACTGGTCAGTTAGTGTCGCCAAATCAGCAAGCTCCGGGTTCAATGAGAGATCGTGTCTCAAAAAGTAATGAGGCAAGCAATAGAGGAAGACGCTGGACATCAACCTCCAGCCTTCAGTCTGGGATTCATTAAGTTAGAAAATTATAAAAATAACTCACTTACTAAATCTCTAGGTGTTGTGAGCAGTCACCTCCCAACCCAAGCCTCACAGCACTTGGACAGGAGGAGAGGTGGGGCTTCTTTTTTTTTTTTTTATTTTTTTTCCCTGCTGCTGCTAGTTTTGGCAACAAAAGCAGAGAGAAACTGCTTCTCCCAGATCCCCACAGCCCCACCCTTCTCTTCTACCTAGAACAAAAAGTGCCTTAGGGACAACTGGATTCACATTGGCCACGGCAACCCACCACCAGCATCTGGCAAGCACTTCATGAATCGTTCTTAAGCAAACACTTTTTGGAGGGTGGCGGAGCACAGTCTACTGAGCTACACACCTCATCTGTGAAAAAGGCTAGGAGGAGTCATATTTAAACAATTCAAGGGCCAGGACCCCGGTGACCTATGCGCCACCTTTATTTAGGCAGAAACGTGGGCTTCATAATGTCCCTGAAGTTAGTGTCACACCAGCAGCTTTATCAGACATTTGGAGGCAGCTACAGACACATGAAGTATCATATGAAATAAAATGAAATTCTTCTCTGTAATCCTCCAGGACACATTTTTGGATTTTTTTTTTTAAGAGACGATAATTCCAATTTGGAAGACACGGCATGCAGAACATCTTCCAGACAAACTTCCGGTGCCATCTTATTCTCTTCAGACACAAGATGGAAGACTTGGCTACTCTGAAGAGACACCAGAAATTCAAAAGGAAGTAACAGAACTCTACTTCTGTAGAATCCATCTTCCTCCAACATGGATTTAAGTGATTTTAGCTCACAATGAGCATGGGAGAGACCTTAGCTCTTGGCACCATTTGGTCAACAACGATACAAAAAGACCAGAACACTTTATAGCTCCAACTGGCCTAGAACACACTCAAGCTTATAGTGATCCTCTTGCCTCGGCCTCTTGAGTGCTAGGATTACAGACTTGGTAACCAATCTCGGCTTTAAAATATTTTTATTGTTAAGGTAGGTGAAGCAGCTTTCTCCTAAAAACCAGTGATTCTCAAAGTTTAGTGTAGACAGACAGACTTCATCTGTGGTATTAACACACACATCTCTGGCTTAGAGTAGGAAAGAGACTCCACAGACATTGAGTTCAGCTAGTGGGGAGCCAGGCTGGGTTACTACTGCACAGTCAAATGACTATGCACACTGCACACACACACACACACATACACACACACATTCTCTGCACTACTATTAGAATCAGGTTGAGCAGGCAGGGAGGGGCTAAAAACCTGCCTTTTAACAATTTACACAAATGGCTGCGGCTGGCACTCAATGGTAGAACATTTGCCTACCAACTACAGGCCTTGGGTTCAATCCTAGCACTGCTCTAAAAAAAAAAAAAAAAAAAAAAAAAAAAAAAAAAAAAAAAAAAAAAAAAAAAAAGGACAGAAACAAAAACAAAAACCAACAAATACCAACTGAACAAATGCTGAGACCAAATCATAACTGCGCACCTTCATTTTTGTTTCAAACCCCCTTCCTTCTCCTACCCTATGTGAACAACCTAAGCATCTCTCAGATACTGCCATCCACCCTGAGCAAGCCCAGGACATGTACTAGGCCTGAGGGTTGTCAGTCAGACACTTCCTATCCTAATAAACTAGGAACTGCCGGTGAGGCCTGGTGACATCACACAGGATCAAACTTAGCTGATGCAAACACACCAACAACACTCCTTCAGTACTAGCCCCTGTACACAGGAAGAGCACAGCACATCTAGAGCAAAAGGACCTGAAAAACCATCGTTCCCTTTTGTTGCCTTCTTGCGTCTCTGTCCCCACAGACCCAGGAATCAGTTATCTCTTCTCACTCACTGGTGATGTCCAAGGCTGTCAAAGAAAACTGTAACGTGGCACAATTTTCACCTGCCACGCTGACTTGAGAAGCTAACCTCAAGGTAAGATGGACTTCACTAGAGAAGGGTGATACAAGGCCAAGGTCTGGGGTGAGGGGGTGGGAGAGTACACAGTGAGTACCAGGCCGGTCCACCAGAGATGGGAGCTTAGAGAATCCCTGTCACAGCATCACATCCTATAACACATCCTTCATCACATCCTACATCCCACCCTGCCCTGCATGGCGCCTACCATGCCAAGGCTGCAATCAGGAGCATGGTCCACAAACAGTGACCCAAGATGGTGCTCCTACCCTCAAAGCCTCAGAGACCAAAGGTGACCCCTGGGGACAGTCCTGAAAGTCCACTGTCAGACTTACTGTCAAGGCAGTCGGAGAGAGAGGGAGGCTCTTGCCCTGCCTGACTGCAGTTCCACACAGACTCCCAAAGGATTCCATTCCTTACAACCAAAGAATTCTATCTTGTACTAGTTTTTTTTTAATATTTCAGGCCCAAAAATCTGAGTTGCTAGACTCAGAGGAATTCACTTATGACCAAGGACCTTCAGATAGATACACATAAGTCTCTTCTGTCAGAAACAGATCTGCGCCCTGTCCTCCAAACCTACAGACTCTGGGGAGCCAGTGGCAGGGGTCTCTTTGGATAGATGGAGCATTTCAGGACCACAAATATGTAAAAGATTCACAACCAATAGTTTCAAACTCACGAGGGACACTTTTCAATCACTGTGAGTCATAAGCAAAATGCTTACTACATTAATCATCTATTGGGGTGGAGTGGTGTTGCTTTGTCCAACATATCACTTTATGAAGAAAAACCCTAACTTAAATGGTAAGAATGGTAGGAACATAAAAAAAATTTTTTAATTAAAATAAAAAAGCTCTATGTTAGGGGCCCCATCACATAGCTGCTACTCCGTGGCGAAGGCTCAAGAGAATCACTGAGCATATTCTTGACTGTGCAAACCTTCTTGAGGATGGTGTGTACATGACATGAACAGAGAATGGGATGGGGTGAGGTACCATGCATGCAACAGCCCACATCCCCCAGTAACAGCACCCGTACTCAACAATCACAGTGATAGCCATGCGGAGACAGAAGCATGACTTACCAACACAGCTGGCCCTGCCTCTTGCCCGTCTGAGCCATGGAGGAAAGCTGTGCTGTGCATCCACACACAGGATATAGAGATGAGACAGGTAGATGTGATGCTGTGACTTAGCAAGAGCGAAGGAACTAAGAGGAAAGCACCGCGGCTTTTAACTTCCCTTAAGTTCCTACCCAAGTTCTGGGCACTAAATAAAACAAAGACTCTAACAAGGAAAAAAAAAAGTCACCGCAGAGGGTTTCCAGTGGTGCACAGCCACAGAAGACAGATGACACCCAGAGAGCACAGCAGCCAGCAAGGCGGCCTCCGTTCCAGCGGGATCTCAGGTCAAGAGGTGACTGAGACATCGCCTTCCCAGCACGAGTGAGTCACGGAGAGAGTCTGAGAGGCAGACAAGATGGTGGGCTTAAACTTCCCCGGACCCAGTAGACTAGAATTGGCTTAGCAACATGGAAAGTGAACTGGGAGGAAGGTGGCGGGAGGTGGGGGAGGATTAATAAAGGAAAGACTAGCAACTTCCACAAGGTAGCTGAGCAGTAGGGACAGAGGTCTGTCTGGGAGGCTCAGCTACAAGGGCCACGGCTGCCTGCTTGATGTACAGGGCATAGGCCAAAGAAGGCACTATATGTAATAAAACCAACCAGGATGAAGGCATACCCCCCTCAGTAACTATGGGGGTGACTTAAACAAATCCAGAGAATCTCCTTTCCCCCAGAGGCCAGCAAGATGTTCATAAAGTTTAGATTCAGAACCACAATGCAAAAACTAACCTAACTCCAACTCACACTCTGATGCTTATGGACTGCTACACTCTAATATGGATGGGGTAGGGGAGGATAGGACACCAGTGACACAGGAATGGGGTATGAAAGCCCATTTCAGGGTGCTCACAGGAAGGCCAAGTCCACTCACAGATCCTACAGCTGGTTGGCTGCTTTTGTGTTACATCCATAGACAGACTTGACAAAGTGCAAGGCCTGTAAGGTCCCAAGCATTTAACCCGTCCGCACCAACCGCTGCATTCACTTTAACACAGACACTTGGGAGATACGTAAGTCTTCTTCCAGATATGTAACTCTTGCTTGTTTGGTGTTTGTTTGTTTAGGCAGAGTTTTTCTCTGTATCCCTGGCTATCCTGAACTGTAGTCCAGGCTGGCCTAAACTCACACAGATGCAGCGGCCTCCGCCTCTCAAGTGCTGGGATTACAGGAGTCACTGCCTGGCCAGAGATATAACTCTTAACTTTAAATCCTACCCCCTAAACAAGGCAACAGGTCCCCACAGCATATTTGAGACTTGTAAAATAATCATCACAATTAAGCAGGCAGTAGCTTCATTGGCCCAGAAAGAAAACCTGCACCTATCAGCAAGCGTTCTCTGGCCCTTCTCAGCCTAGATCCCCACAAACACAAATCTATTCTTAGCTCAACAGATACACCGACTCTGATTATTATGTGTAAGTGGGATTTTATAAAGAGATTTTTTTTTTTAACCATCTGGCTTCATTCACATACAGTCATCTGTTGTATAAGGAATCAGTACTTCATTCCTTTTTGTGGTTGAGTAATATTCCACTGTACTTACAAACACACCATTTGCTCACTGTTCCTGGGCATTTGGGCTGCCTCTTTTTGGCTATTATGAATAACTCTATGAACTGTTTTCATGTTCAGATTTTTGTGGGAACATATGATCTCATCCTTCTTAGGTACACGCCAAGGAGTGGGACTTCTCGCTCATGCAGTTATTCCTTCTTTACCCTTTTGAGAGAGTATCTGAACTGTCTCTTGATGTAGCAAAATAAATCTAGCAAGTTTAAATTCTTTTGAAGATAGCTAGCCCCAGTCTGTGTAAGCAGCGCTTCCCTAGGGCTTTGATTGACAGCTTCCTAATGACTAATCTACAGAATCTCATCATGTGATTCTTTTCTACGTGCTCTCTTCAGGAAAATGTCCACACAGCTTTCTCCTGTTTGAGTTGTGTTTTTACTAATGAGCTGTAAATGTTCTTTTTATATGTTGGGTACTAGGTCCTTACCAGACATAGGATGTGCGAATATATCAGCTCATTCTGTGGGCAATCGTTTCACTCTTGAGAGTGTTGTAGAGACTCAATCCACAGTGCCTTCTCCAATCTTTAAACTCCCCACTTTCACACTGAAGCCGGGGCTGTGGGTGCTGTGAAGTGGGGGAGGGGTGCTGGGCTTCATGCTTTTGGTGCATGAACAGCCTGCTCAGTTTGCCTGGTTTGTAACCATCTGCTGACAATCCATCAACCGTAAACCCAAAGGTTTGTCTCTGGACACCCAATCCTACTGAGCTGCACTGCCATAAAGTACAACAATTAAGTGTAACAAGCAGAGTCCCATGGTAATCCCAGGCTGATCTACAACACGTGACATAGCCAGGGGATGACCTTGAACTCCTTACCCTGCCGTTTTCACTTCAAAGTACTCACACCTGTGAGCCACCACACGTGGTTAATGGCACCATATTTTCTTTATAGTAAGCTTTTTAAGCAAGAGGGTTGACTCCCCCAGCTTTGTTCTTTTTCAAAAATATTTTGCCTACCCTGTGTTCTCTGCATTTCCCTAGGGCTTTCAGGATCAACTTGCCAGCATCTGGGGTTCAAACAGGCACTGCCCTAAATGTGGAGGTCAGAGGACAGCTTATGGGAGTTGATTCTCTCCCTCATTCAACCATCTGGGTTGGAGGGAATCAATTTCAGGTCATTGGTCTTGGCAACAGATGACTTTACCCAATGCACATCTCACTGGCCCACAGGATTGTGCTTTCCCAAGCTTTCCTGACAGCTCTATAGGTGCTATATTGCTGGAAGTCTCTATCATTAGTACAAATTCTAGTCTGCTTATAAAAACACAGTAAGTGGATGCACAGGAAGCAATGACCAAAGTCTAAGAGAAAACAACCCCAAACTGGATTTGAAAGTAGATTCACAGGAGACTAACCGATTGTAAGGAAGTTGGGCCAAGTCTATTCTCCTCGTCCTACACCACAGGCCCACAGAAGGCACCCAAGAAACACTTACCGAATGAATACTCTTCAGCATTAGCAGAACAGATTACACCCTGTATTTCCTACATTAGTCAACAACTAAATTCGCGTTTAAACTTTGATGGCTTTCAAGACACAGGCTATTTCTCACTATGTGGACCTTTGATTCTTATAATAAGGGAAAATATTATTAAGGGAAAACAAACAAGTTTGGTGAACAACAAACAAAAAGCTTAACAAAATGTCATGAGACAAGAACCAGCAAATGGGTAAACAGATGAGGCCACACCTAAGAGCTCTGCAACAGTCTGACGGATGACACCAAAGCCTTAGATTCACAGTGAAAGGAGGTATGCTTCAGCAGGGGCTGGACTGTAAGAGGAGGAAGGGGAGGCAGGCAGGAAAGAAGCTTCCCTCCTCTGCATCAGAAAAACAAAAGCTGAAACCAAATGCGCCACACACGGTACTGGTAGGGCTGAAGCGTTCTTTTGTCACCAGAGACAGGGGTAGTCAATATAAATAGTCAACGCCAGAGGTAAGTGTCTCATGAAGATCTATTTCATTGGGTTCTTGCGACAGTACCCAGGCAAGTACACAGGTTCGTGGCCCTCTTCCAAAGGCTCAGCCTCTGACTGCTGACTTTATGATGGTGTCAAAGCAATCCATACCCAGAAGAATGCATATGAGGAATTTTGAATCGAGATCTTTTCCCAGGCCTGTGATTCCAGGCCATGAGCCATGTGGTAGGCAGGAGCAGTGAACCACACAGCCTGGCCAGTCACATGATCACCAGGGCACACAATGCAGACTCTAAGGTGGATGTTGCTGCTAAGTCACGCCACTCAGGCTCCCCGTAGTAAGTGCAATGCCTGCTGGGATTCCTGGATAGTACCTGGCTTTCAACTTAGGAGAAGCTACATCCACCGTACAGGACACAGACAGCATAGGGCTAGAGGTTCTCACAGGGCAACCCATCCAGGGACCAGTCAACCTGATTCCAGCTGCACACCCTACTCTTTGTATAAATACAGCTATAGGCACAGAGAGCACACAATGAGCACACTTAAAACACACCAAGCAGTCAACACCCAGACACAATGGCCAGCATGTTGTCTAGTTACAAATTTGATTCCAGAAATAGATCGAAGACTAGAAGAAGCCAACTGTCCTAGTTTTTCCCTAAGCCAACAAAAAGAATGCAAAACTTTTGCTACCAAAATCCATACCAACCACTGGGGCCTGAGACAGTGTTTTTTCCCATAGTAGGGCAGTGCTGGGCCTCAATGTAGAGGCTGGCTCACTTGCAGCATGGCCCTCATTATGGCAAATTCACTCCCCTTGTACGCGAGGCCTTTGCAGCCCTATATGATTCTACTGATCTGTTCTTCTAGATTTTCAATTACTAAGTAATCAACTCTGTGCATGTAATATTTACGCCTTCCAGTCAATTGACTGTCTGCAGCGAAGGCCAACCGAAAAGAAGAATATGCGGACATATCTGAAGGCACCGCTAATCAGCAGCCATTCCTTCCAAAAAGGAAAAAAAAAATAGCATGGGAGTCAGGAGGAAAGATTTTTTGCTTTGATAAAGTCCATCTTGAGACTTTTCTCCCTTGCTGGTCCAAATTCTAAATCATTCCCTTGCTTTCACAGTAAATTTGCTGCTACATGTCCAGATACGCTGAGGATCAGGTTACAGTGTGAAGGACAAAAGATAAAAACAATCTGCATACTTCCATCTGGCTCTCCTGAACTAGGTCTAGAGATGTGAAATGTGAGCAGGGACGCTGCTAGCAGAGAAGCTCACTGCTAGCATGGCAACGGGCAAGACAGAACGTCACCGAGACAAATCTTCCAGGAGGAGCTGAGAGGCTGCAGTGTATCAGTCACCAAAATTTACTATAAGGGCATGTAAAAAGAAAAGCAGAAGAAAGACCAGACACCGCAACACAGCATGTTGTTTCTTTCAGGAATGGATGAAGAGTTGAGAACAAACCAATACATTCAGGAAGTCCGCCCTAGGGAGGCAGTGTTCTTACTAAAGTCAGATGTAGGGGTGGGGGGCATGAGGAGTGAGAGGGAAGGGAGGGAGGGAGGAAGGATGGGAGGGAAGGGAAGAGAAGAAAGAAGGCAGGCAGGCGATGGTGCTGGGGAGATGGCACATCTGCTAAAGTGCTTACCAAGCAAGAAGATCTGAGTTCTATGCCCGGAATTCAGGTAAAAAGGCCTGGCATGGTGACCCATTTCTATAATCCTAGCACCACAGAAGGGGAAGACAGGCAGATCTCTAGGGTTGGCTGGACAGTCAGCCTAGCCTGCTTGCTGAGCTCCAGGCCAGTGAGCAACCATGACTCAAAAGGAGAGAGACAACAGCACCTAAGAAACAACACCCATGGTTGTCCTCTCACCTCCAACACACACACACATACACACACACACACACACACACAGAGAGAGACAGACAGAGACAGACAGACATAGATCCAGCCTCCTAGGTATTTATTAATACAGTCTTGCCCAGCTTTTAGGACTCAAGATTCAAGCTTACTATGGTCAGATTCTTCCTCTGCCACATGGCACTGTGCCACACAACACAGATTTTCCCCCCAGTATGAAAGAAACTAACAGGTCCAATACAAACACGGGCTTTCCAATATATAAAACTCAAAAAAACCCAGGGTCTGCTCAGAAGACATTAAAACGCTTTATATATCAAAATCATGAGGTTTAGGCAGAAA
Source organism: Acomys russatus (assembly GCF_903995435.1). Lineage (NCBI taxonomy): Eukaryota > Metazoa > Chordata > Mammalia > Rodentia > Muridae > Acomys > Acomys russatus. The sequence goes on from NC_067149.1 coordinate 27,742,602, forward strand.
TGCAGCATTAAAATAATTTACAAAATGGCTCGACAATGAACATTTTCCTCCATGAAAAAACAACACCCTTAATGTTTTTCATATGGCACATAAATTTTACAATACCTGCAGGAATATTTTCATTGGTTAAACCAACACCATTGGTCTTTTAGCTCTTAAGCAAATTACGATTTTTGCCTTTTTATGGCATTTTTTGTTGTTGTTTGCACCCAATGTAATAAGCTTTTGAGAACAAGAAACAAACTGCAATAAAAAGAAGAAAGGAGTACTCTTGTGGACCGCCACTTTCACAAGAGGGGTGGGGGTGGAGTGATTCGAATCTCGCTTTTATGGCTGCTATCTTGAGGCAATTAGTGTAAAATAATTGTCTGCACAGGCCAGAGAGAGAGAGAGAGAGAGGCTAAGTTGAGGCACTCAACCGACTTCCCGAAAAGGCTCTCCCTGCAGCCTGCTACAGCAGATGTTGGCTGTTAAGGCTCGCAGACGACACAGTTCATGACTCTTCGAAGACGGCTGTGTGCCACATCTGCAGCTGATGAAACGGAGAGCAGAAGTGTGGCAGACACACAGAGGGGAGTGTGAGCAACCGGGCCAAAGGAACTGTCTTGAAGGCTGGCCTAAAAATAGACACACACTCACACTCCTCCTCCCTCCACAGCCAGCTCATAAAACCGGGCCTGCCTGTCCTATTATGGAGTCAGCCTATGGCAGGCACTTCCTGAGTCCAGCGAGGGCTGCGGGTAATTCAAGAGCAAGAGGCAGGAGTGGAGGGAGGCAGGCTGTGCCGCATCCTCCAACTGCAGCCTGGCGCTCCGAGCCTCGGTACAACTGGGCTGTGGTCCAAGTTCAGCTGGGCCCCCAGAGAAAGGCAATGCTTGTGTTTAGCCCGCACAATACTGACATAACATTAACAGATTTACATATGCAAAACTGTGAAGCAACAGGCATTCCCCCTCAATTGACCCACAGCTTGTAGTGTCTGCCGAGTTATTCCCCGCTTCGGCTCTGTAACCAAGTGGGCGGCATGCGAATACCATCTGGGTACCACTTATTGAAAACTGGCAGTCGCTCTGTAATAGGCAAGCTGGCAATAAGAGGGAAGGGAATAAATTGCATCATTTAGTTAACATCCACTTGCTTTGCGGCTGTTAAAAACCCATGACTGAATAATAATTTGGTTATTTCTTTTGCCAGAAACTGCTGTCAGCCAACTTGTACCAGGCAAGCTGCTGAAGTCAGGCTAGCAAAATTTCCACTTGAAAGGAATTGGAGAGGATCTGGAGATAGGCTCCGGTCTCTAGGTGTGAACAGTGGCGACTCCTGTGGTGACATAGGGTTTCTGCAGCCTTCTAGTGTCCTGGTCATCCTCAAAACTAGTTGACAACAAGCCCTGGTGATACCCAGCCAGTCTGGCCACAGAGCCAAGCTGTGGTGTACAGTAAAGCCTTTAAGTAGCTCAGATCCGAGGGTGCATGTGTTAAGTGGCATCTCTGTGGCTCTTAGGTGGCTTGGAGGCAGATGTGGTCAAGCAAGGCTTGTTCTGCCCTCCCAGTTCCTGCCTCAAAACAAACTGGGCTGGCCCCGAGGAAATCTGGGTGCTGCTAATGTGTCCTCCTAAGCCTGTGCTTATAGCCACATGGCCCACTTCTCTCTGGTTTGTTCAAGTGCTTCCAAACACAACAAAAAAAGTGACAGCAACCTTAGCCCACCACATAAAGGTAGAAGCAAGACTCACTAAAATCCCCTGTGTTTGAAGTGGTTCTCTTTTGCATGGATTTGTAAAGACATGAAATTCTCTTATTTACTAATTAGCACTGTGTAGATGCCCTTGTCCATGTGTGTGTGTGTGTGTGTGTGTGTGTGTGTGTGTGTGTGTGTGTGTAAGACATGAAATTCTCTTATTTACTAATTAGCACTGTGTAGATGCCCGTGTGTGTGTGTGTGTGTGTGTGTGTGTGTGTGTGTGTGTGTTATACTTTCCTTTTCTATTTCTTTTAGGAAAATTGAGGCTGAAACATGGTAGTTCACACTTGTAATCCCAGCAGTCAGGAGATGAAGACAAGAGGATGAGACATTCAAAAGTCACCCTCAACTACATAGTGAGTTTCAGGCGAGCATGGGATACGTGAGAACCTGGTTAAATAATAATAACAAAACAAATACACAAATTTTTATATAAATCATAATATACAAATACCTCATATATGATAGAAATCTTTTTATAAAAATCTTTTACTTAGCTTTCAGTAATTTATATTTTTATACAGCTATAGCATGAATCAATTATTCTCTCAACAATGATTTTTCTAAAATACATACTAAAGAAAAATAAAGAGTTGGATTTTTGTTGTTGTTCTTGCTGGTATTTGTTTTGTTTTGTTTCCTGTTAGCAGGCCTCTGTGGTGCAGGCCTGGAATCCCAGCTCCTTTGGAAACTTAAGCAGGAGACCACTGTTTCAAGGCTTGCCTGGGCTACAGGGTACCCTGGAGCTAGTGAGACCCTGTCTCAAGATTAAAAACACCAAACAGGGCTGGTCCTGTTGCTCAGTGGTAGGGAGCCTGCCTAGCATGCCTCACACTCTGGGTTCAAACCTCAGCAAAACAAGCAAAGGACAATGTAAACAGGAAATTCGGAACAAAAGGAGAAACAATCGAGAAAGGGCAGCCCATTGCTCCTGGGTTTAATCAAAGTTTTACAAAAGGAAGACAAGGTCATCTGCAGTGTTGTTAGTGGCAAAAATATACATTTACCAAACCTAAGCCTACAGCCCCTCTGACGTCTAAATTTGGGGAAGAAAAGTTAAACAATCTTTCAAAGCCCCAAACAGATTAAAGACCGCTCGGTTTTCTAAGCAGGGTGGTCTTGCTTACAATAACACAGTCTGCTGTTCGTGTATGAAAACAGGCAGAATTCCGTCATGAAGGAAGATAAAGGAGGCAAGACCAAATTGTTATGTATTTGACAAACCACGGCAGTGGTAACTTAGCGTGTGTTTAGGGGAACTCTGGCAATGGTTATTTTCAAGGGAACAACAGTAGTCAAGAGAGATAATAGGCTGGTGGGTTTTTTTTTTTTTTTTCTTCCCAGAGTCAGCTTATGATTGTAATCTCACCTTGCTCTAAATAGCTTACAAGGCAAAGAAAAGACAAAGTCAATTCTATATCTAGAGATATCGCAAGATTGCTAAGACTGTAAAGCAATAAACTGAATTTGTTCCTGGAAAGGATAAGAAAATGATACTTCCAAGACACTAAGTTCACAATCAATTTGTTAAAAGCAAGCAAAATAGCTATTTTGCTTTAGGGGTTTGTTTGCTTTTGTTTTACTACTCTCAGACAAAGTCTCAGGCTGGCTGGCCTGAGGCAGCCTATGCAGGCCAGGCTGGCCTCACAGAGAGTCTCTTGCTTCTGCCTCCCAGAGTGCTGGGATTAAACCCAGGTCAGAGCAGCTACTTTATTCATGTGTAAATTCATGTGCAGACATATTTAGTAGTAATAAAACTAGTAGGCTGTCCTGGTACTGTCACTAGCCTGCGACATTAGGTTTGTGGCAAAGCTTTGTCACTGAGTAACTGACTCCCAGGCAAGTCACAGCTTCTGGGTTTAACTTCTTTCTTCTGCGACAGGGTATATTAAGAAGGCAGGGTAAGAATCCCCCAAAACTTTCCAAACAGTAGCTCAGGCTGGCCACAAACTATGGACCCAGAAGGACTTCCAACCAGCACAACTCTATGGCTGAGATTACAGGTGTGCCCCACCCAGTTTATGCAGGGCTGGGGGCTGGGGGCTGGGGGTGGAGCCATGGGCCTCCCAAGTGCTAGGTAAGTATTCACAACCTTCAACAGCAACTCCAGTTCCGCAACACATCATTAGGGCCCACTTATCAGGACAATGTGAAGGTAGCCTATGAAAACAAATCAGAATCACAGAGGATTAAAAAAATGTCTCTTATTTTACTTGTAAACTGCCTGTAGAAATAAACACGGCTGAGGTGTGTGTTTAAATATACTTGTTGAAGGACTGGACTATCTTAAGCAAATATTTATCTTCAGAACATAATATGCTCTTCAACACTTATTTAAAATCCAAAAGTATATGCAATTCCTCAATAAATGACCACACACAATTTTCACCTAATATAGAGGCTGTTCTGGTAACAGGCAGAAACCAAGAGTTGACAAGTCTAAAGGATGTACAAGCTAAGGTTTGGTATGGCTAAGGTTTTGGAAAACATTGGATTTCTAGGATACATGTTTTTAAGCTACAGCAGCTTCTCTTTCCATCTCGTGTTTAAAGGAGGCAGGGTCCTATCTTCCTTTCCACTGGCTTGTTCCTCCTCACTTTTTCTACCAGTAAACCATATCGTGTTGTTTGTTTGCTTGCTTGCTTTTTTACTTTCTAAATCATTTTCAATGCTGCCTGGGAACTGTCCATTTTCCAGTTAGCCCTCACCACCCATCGTACTGTCTTTCAGTGGAGTTGACAATGTACTTGTGTGACTCCTGGTCAGTGGTTGTGATGGTTTTTCCCCAGGAGAGGTCAGGGTCAGGGTGTGAGCCCCACTGCCCACAGCAGCCAACTTCTGACATTTCACATTCACAAGCCAGCAGGCCAGGACTGGCGGTCACCGCCTGGGGGGAAAAAAGTGAAAGCAACTTGACCAAAGAAACAGAAATTCACACTTTGGCTTCATTAGCAATGGAGCTTATCAGCCAAGATGGAGTCACTATTATCCACATCCACCTGGCTGATCCTGTAAAGCATGAAGCTCTGCTCTGGAGTCTGGAAGGTATAACCCACAAACCTGAAGGGCAGTTTCTGGGATGTTAGTGACCCAACTTTTGTGATCAAGTTACAAATTCCACGTGGTCCCTCCTAAGGTCCCTTTGAAAAGTTGTGATGATGGACAGCTGGGCCTGCAGCCACACCTGCTGTGCACACTCCCTGGTTCTATGATACAGAGCAAATACAGCACGCCTCTCTGGCCCCTATTTGTGGCTGATCAGACACGGGAGTGTGGAAAACACCTCCCCCTCCCCCAATACTCAAATTTCACTTCTAAGAGGCTCTGGAACCCCAAAGCCAGGGAGCTGTGGAGCCTTTGTGGTCCACTCCACAAATGTCACTGTCACACCTCCTGAGCCACACAAGTCATCTAAGGGTCCATCATCGCTATAGGGGGAAAAAAAAGTGGGGGAGAGGCAGGGAGAGGAGAGGAAAAGAGGAAGAGAAGGAGCAGGGAGGTAGGGAGGGGGAGAAAGGAGGAGAAGAGAAATTTTCACTATGAGGACAAACAAAGCAAATTGTGAAACCTAGAAATAAATACTCAGGGCTGAATTCCAACACGGCTGTCATGGCTGTCACTTTAAGGAAATAAAATTCTTATCAAACACCAAAAGGTTCCAGGGAATTCAATCTATGTGGGATTTACATAAACTGAAAATTACTGGATTTTGAAACAATTAAGATTAAGTTACATTATTATTGCCCAGGCAGTTAGGGTGTCTACCCCTCCTAACCCCTCCCCCCCCACCTCCCCTCTGCCAGGAGGCTCTTCCACCACTTCCAGGTCAAGGGTCGAAAAGCTTGGTCAGAGAATAGAGTTGTGGAAAATTAAAGAGAAGGCCCCTTTACTTGTGGAAAGGTGAGCCTGTCAGTTAGACAAATATCTAGGCCTTCCCAGGTGTGGAGTGGGGTATTCTGGGTGGGTTGGCTCCCACATATTTGCAGGACTCCTGTGCAGAACTCTTCCTAGCATGACCTAACTCCTGTCTGGGCCGCTCCTCCTGGTAGCCTTTAAGCATTTATTCTAGCCCATCCCAGCAAGATAAGTAGGTGTTCAGCATCGCTTCTCCTGGTGATGGGATCTTTTGGTAACAGGGCTCAAACTGTGGATGTGCACATGCACAGAGTCCAAGAAAAGGGATGTGGTTTCCTCTTGGGTCAGAAACCAGCTTCTGAAGCATACCTGACTTCCAGGGCCCAGGCCAGAGGCCCTAAACAAACTGTCAATTCCATAGAAGGCCAAAGGGCAGCCTGGAAAGGCCTGAAGTGGGGGAAGGCGGGCCACCCTTCTCGGTGGCCTCTCGGAGCACCCGGGTTACTGTCTGGGAGGGACAGAGGTTTCAGCATGCAGAGAGCCCCTGTATTTGAACACATACTTGTGCATTATTCTCAACCATGAGCATCTATGGGAATGAAAATGTGGGAGGAGGGGGGGACAGGGGGTTTGGCTCCACAAAAAGAGGTTGAGTAGCAATAAGGCTGAGTCACTACCTCTGCTTTTAAATGCAAGCAGTTATAGACCATATATGTCTGTAAATGGATACTATACATTTTCACTGATTTTTTTTTTTTTTTTTTTTTTTTTTTTTGCATTCTATTTTCTATTGATATCATCTCAAAGGTAATAGACTGGGGGTAGGGGGAGGTAACATGTATACTTTCCAGTCCCTCTAATTTTCTCTTTTTATTCCTTCCTCCTAACCCTCAAACAGCTAGCATTAGTCTTTTCCGCCTCAGGAGAAATGAGACAGAAGTCAAAGTGACAGCAGACAAGACGTGGTAAATTCCTGTAATCTTAGCATTAGGGAGATGGTGGCTAAGGATCAGAAATTCAAGTCTAACCTTGGCCACAGAGTAAGTCTGGACCCAGCCTGAGTAACAGGTGACAAACAATAGATAGATAGATAGATAGATAGATAGATAGATAGATAGATAGATAGATAGATAAATGCCGGGCATGGTGGCACATACCTTTAATCCCAGCACTCAGGAGGCAGAGGCAGGCAGATCATTTTGAGTTCCAAGCCAACCTGGTCTACAAAAGTGAGTCCAGGACACCCAGCTGTCTCAGGTGGGAAGAAATAAAAAAAAGTTGGGGTTAAATAAATGGCTCACCAGTTAAGAGCACTTCCTGCTCTCACAGAGGACCCAAGTTTCATTCCCAGGAACTACCACCTCAGGTAGATTATAACTGCTTTAACTCCAGTTCACGGGAGCTCTTTCAGCCCCCACAGACACAGCATGCATGTGGCACACATACACACATGTAAGTACACATGTTTATAAGAAAACAAACCAGTAAGTACATCAGAGTCGATACTAAGAGAAATCACTATTAATGAATTATCACTTGCCGTACGTAAGGGAAAAGTTTTTTGAAGCCTATTGTATTTACTCAGTGAAATTAATGACCTGGAGAGGTACACAGTACCATTTTACAGGTGTAGGAACTGAGACAGAGTGTGTATCTATCTAAGCTCATACACAAGAGAACAGAGTTGGGATTCAAAGATGGCTGAGTTCATCCCTAGGTATATATATACAGTTGGCCCTGTGCAGCTTTCGGTTCCACACTGGCAGACTGAACCACCAAATGAGATGGAAAGAATGCAAAAAATAAAATAGAAAATTAAAATAAGAACCCTTAACATTTAAATTGTGGGTATATACAGTTGTCACCATCCCTAAACAATACAGTCTAAGTGCACACAGCATTCATACGGTTCTCAGTCTGATGCCATCTGGAGATAGAGTCCTGTACAGGGTCTATGAAACACTATGCCACTGTCTACAGAGGCTGGACCACCTACATACCTGAAAACAATCCTCCAGAAATACCTGGAGGTGTCTGCCATCTCAAAGACACATTAACTACCGAAGTTAACTTTTGACTTTTGAGCAGCTGAGAGTCCACCATTTGGTTATATATTGGATTCTTACGGTTAATCTTAACTTGAGAGATTTCTGTACTGACTTTATATATGAGATAACACAACTCTTGGAGCTAGCAACTGCATTGTCCTCAGAACCTACCAGGGCTCTTTCCACGAGAACTCTGGCCCTAGTGTGTCCCCCTCACCTCCCCATTTCAGTGCTAAGTGAATCCGCATTTTACTTTTACATTAGAAAACTAAATATATTTCAGTAACCAAGAGTTCAAATATTTTATTTGACATGTTAGATACAACGATGAGAATGAAATCATTTCTCAATCCTGACTCTACCTCACAATCTTCATATGAGGCAGACTTGTTGAGAGCCCTTGAAGCGTACACCGAAACAATAATAAAGAAAAATTCCAATTCTGAAAGTAGCTTTAAGGAAAAACTTTCTGGTAAGCTTCTCGTCTTCCTATGCTTTTCTAAAACGCCTCCCAAAACCTTGAAATTAAGCATATATCAAAAGATGTTTGTCAGAGTCAACTTTTATTTTGAAAACTGTAACTATCAAAGTAAAACAAATTCACTGTATAAAAGGCTGTAAACAAAGCAGCATAAATAAACCCACAGCCAGGGTACAGCCTGAGGTCCTCCTAAAACAATGACTAGAGGAGCAGCCACAGGGCTGGGGCCAGGCACACACCACATAGGGGCTGAACAGCCTTGGCTCTAGGTCAGACACACCACATAGGAGCTGCACAGCCTTGGCTCTAGGTTCTTTTAACCCCCTTACTCCCAGAGAAATGGTTAAAAATCCTAGTAAAGTGGGTTCAGAACACTAACCCTTGAATGAGCCTACCTGGGCTCAAATTCTGCTAATTCACTATCAGACACACAAGCCTAAGCGAACGAACTACTGACCCCCTCAGGCCTCAGTTTCCACGAAAGCAAAGCTAACAGTGCAGCGATGATAAAGTACCGTCTATCTCTCAGAATCACAGGGTAGGAATTAAAGAAATTCCCCACGCTAGTGTTTACAGAACCAGCAGTCAGCTAAGACTAACAGAAAAGTCTTTTTTGAGGACTGTTACATACACTTTAAAAATGAATAGCTACCTCGTAGGGGAAACAAACAAACAAACAAACAAACAAAAAACAAAAGCAAGAGCCTAAAAGGGCTCAGGAACTAAATTTGTTGTAGAAACAACAACAAAAACCAAGAACAAACAAAAAAATTAAAAAATAATAAAAAAGAATATAGACAGAATCTAGAAACTCATAAGATCAAGGACTACTTTTTTTTTTTTTTCAATCTATCTTAGTTTGTGGTTCAAATCTTAGTGAGTCCCAGATTCACTTCAACTTCCACAGGGCCTAGTAAAGAATTACATCTTTCGAACTATCTGCAATTCTGCCTCTTTTTATTTTTGCCACTGAATATCAAATAACTGAGGTTTAAGAAGAGGAAGAAAAAAGGAAGGAAGGGAAGAAGGAAGGAAGGAAAAGAAAGGGAGGGAGGGACAGAAAGGAGGGGGAAGAAAGAAAGGAAGGAGAGGGGGGTGAGAAAACAGGACACACAGGGGCAGGTTTGCAACACTGCGGATCTGAGCCGATGTCAAGGGAGAGCCAACCAGGGAGAAGCCACCAGGAACGTGCAGCACCTACTGGAGTCTAAAGAGTTGACATTTTCGCAAGAGACAAATTATGTAACTAGAGACATAAAAATCTCCTGCCCACTTCAAAATTATTACCAACGAACCCTGAGAAAATGGTTTTCTCTAATATTTATGCACTTCAGAGATGCAAGAGACCAACACCTAAAGTGGGTAGCCTGAGTGTTGAGGTTGGCGTGCAAGTTCCTGCTTCAACCCCCAGAGGAGTAAACAGACATTTTTCCAAAGGAAACAATTTCTGCAGCATAAGACTCTCGAGACTCCATCCACAAGAACATTCTATAAAATGTCAAGACATTTATAAGAGTCAAGTGTGCTATAAAACAAAATGACACAAATTACAGGATATTTCTATTTGTTGATTCAGAACACACAACATGTAACCACCCTTCCCCTAAAATGCTCCTGGAGTGATTCAAACAGAAGGGCAAGTCCACAGTGCTGTGAGTCCACTCACATTCCAGTGAGTGACGTGACCCTGTTAGATGAAAAACTCACATGAACACCAAAACCCAAAGCACTGGGCTGGAGAGGTGGCTCCGTCAGGAAAGTGCAGGCCACACAAGCATGAGGAGCTGAGCTCAGGCCCCGCCCACAAGCCACAGAAAAAGCTGGCATGGAGGGAGAACCGTCCTCCGTCCCATAAATCAGTGCTAGGGAGGTGGAGGCAGAAGGACCCCTCAGGCGTGCTGGCTACCTAGTCTAACCACGGGTTCAGTGAAAGACCCATACACAGACAGGCAGACAGGCAGGCAGGCAGGCAGGCAGGCAGGCAGGCAGGCAGGCAGACAGACAGACACACACACACACACACACGTACTCCCATGTGTCTAAGCAACGGCCTAGACAGATGACAGTGGTCTGAGCCAGAAGTCCTATGTATGTTTCCAGGTTCCTCGAGATACAGCATATATATGAAGTGTGCATTCCTGTCATAACAAACAGTCTACCTTCCTGGTTTAAGTAGAGGTTTGCATTTTCACTCAAAAGAAAAAAAAGCAAATTTTAATCATTTCAGAGACAAATATCAAAACAGAGGAGTCACTTCAGTCTACAAAACAAAACCGCTGTAGACACTAACCTTCCCAGTCTTTTCACCGCCACTGCCTAGGATGTAGCTTCCAAAACAGATCAAACAGAATTAAAGGATGAAAATATATTACTAAAGCCAATCTCTATAAGGATTTCCACACCATTTAATTTCTTCAATTGTATCAGCAGCGTCTAAATAGTTTCCTTTACTCCACATTTACTTCAGCTTTCTAGGAAAAATAATCATGATAATTTTACCACACATGGAAATTATGGTTTACTAAATACCTGTCCTTAAAAGATACCTCATATGGATACAGAGAAAAATACATAAAGCATGACACTCAACAAAATTAACACAGCTCAAAATAGAACTACGTGAAAATAACTCTACTCAACACTATTCCTCAACACAGACACCATGCAAGAAGACAAGAAAAATAAATACAGAGTCTCCAGTCTATGAAAAGTCAAGTCTCCTTTTGTTTAAATGCAGTATCAAAGTCTTTTTAAAAATTCAACAAGATGATCCAATATAAGAGAGCTGTCATCATATTAAAATAATTACTAAGTGATTAAGAATGGACTCTCTGCTCTAACTGTGAACACGCTGAGAAACAAAGGGAACATCAGAACTAAAGATTTAACTGTTTTCCTGGTCAGAGAGGCAGAAGAGAAAAGACACAAATTCTTCTGACACCATTAGCTACTTCAAACTTCAAGCAAGAGGAAAATGGAAACTATTTTTAGCACAAAATTCAAAAGGTAGTTTAGAAAAACCCATCACTTAAACAGTGTGGAACCAGCAAAGAAACAGGAGATAAATTGATGAAAACACCGGTCGTTATAAGAATGGGAAGTACTGAGCGGTCCTACAGGCCACACGCTTCCTATTTGGAGTTATCAGACGGTTTATCATCCTACTTTGGCTCCATCGGAAAGTGGCTGTTCTAACAGCAGGGTCAGCATCGCTTTAGCTCTCTGGCGGTTCAGTCTTCTTGGCCTTAACTGTCTCCTTCACCACATTACTGATACGTCTCCATAAGGTTGTTAGGGAAAACATGAGCCCCATTGCTTTTATTTTATTTTATTTTTTTTAATCAGAGCCTCAAGTATTCCTGAAAGTTCTATTTTGTGGTCAGCAATATGGATTTCTGGCTCCTTTGAATATCATTATCTCTGGCCTGTGATACTAGTTGAGAAAACAGGCTCTGTCAGGTTTGCAAGAGGAGCTGCCGGGTGCAGCGCGCTCCCTCAATGGCAGGTCTCTCAGTGTTCCTGCTTTGTATTGAATGTCTTAGGTACTGGCGCCCAGTATGTCACAGGTCGTGGTTAACTCCGTTCTAAGCGATGCAAAAGTCATTACACAAATGAACATGTGTTAGCATGTCTTGTGATGACGGTCAAATTTAGACGCTGTAAAATCGAAAGTCTTATTAATTTCACTTCACTTCTGCACCAAGTTTTAATCATTAAACATGAAATAAAAGGACAAGGATTTTTCTCACCAGTAAGAAACTTCCAGGGATAGTCACAGGATGGAAAGACAAAATGTGTTCCCTTTTTCAGGTTTCATCATCACCTGGTTCATCTTTCCCCCTTTGTCTTTGCTGGAGAAAACACTGGGCGATTGTTCTGCTTTTTATTCTTTCTCCCAGTGATTATAATCTGCTAACAGCGCCAGCACGGGCTGCACATGCTTCCATGTGCCCTATTACTTGATTTACTAATGCTTCCAATAGATCATGAACACATCGCACCCAAAATACAGAATCATCTTCTTTGCACATGTGTGAGCACTCATGTGTGAGCTGAGGGGTACGTGCACAAGCGCGCGTGGAGGCCTGAGGCTATCAGGTGTCAGGTTAACAGCTCTCTCCAACTTAAATACTAAGCTTGGAGCTCACCCCTGTGCCTGCTTTAGCCAGCCAGCTTGTCAGGGAATTCCGTGTGTCTGCAGCCCGTGCTCTGAGATTGCAGGCAGGCTCCAACACCCACCTGACTTTAACCATGGATGCTAGGAACTCAAACTCCTGTCCTCATGTTGTGCAGCTAATGCTCTACCCACTGAGCCATCCCTCCCGGGCCTGGAGGATTCATCGTTCCAGTTTAGATCCATCACAAAAAACTTAGACCACCACCATGGCCCAAAGTCTCAAACATGTCTAATAATCTAACTAAGAGGCCAGTGTCTGCGATTACACAACACTAGTCTGAAAATAAAAATCGTTCTGTTTCGCTGCCTATGAACACAAAAATATTTGTAATGCTGGTAGTTAGGTACAGTTTCTATTCAATGGCCCTTGTTAGGGTCTGGATGGGAAATTATGAAATCTGCAGTCTCTACCAGGAACATCTGACTCCACAAGTTTCTTAATCTAGTAAGAATAGGCTTTCCGCAGTGTGTTCTCCAAAGAATTTCAAATTTATTTCTTCACCACAAAAACAAATGACTTGCTCTTCAACGTTCTGTAACATTTACAATCATAACATGAGATAATGCGTCTTTGGCAAAATGAAATTGCAAGAGCTTTAATCTAGTTTCATAAATTAATTGGATATGAAAAAAAACCCTATTATTGGCTTTACCTTCCATAGGTTTCTATTTGAGGTGTCCAATAATACTAGCATGGGTCTGGCATCCTTCACTGTTTAGAAAAAAAGTTCTGTCAGGAGCCCAGCCTATTAAAAACCTTCAATTCCTCTTTTGGGTTTGTTTTTAAAAGAAATATTGAAACCCAACATGAGTGAAATTAAGTCAGAAATATCATTTGATCTAACTGAAAAGACTTGTGACAAAGTAGAGCATAAACACTTTCTGCCACTGGATTGGCGCCCCACTCTTCTTAAAATAAGTATTAATTCTGAGAAAGAAGTGATAATTCTTTAGGGTCTCTGGGTTTTTTATTTGTCAATGCCAGTGTTTTAATATGTTCTCCACAATGTAGAAGGAAAAAAATCAAAACCGTCTTATAAATATTAGGGATGTGACTCCGTGGGTAGAGTTCTCACTCAGGATACATGATCCCCAGCACCATATAAACTCGGGGCGGGTGTGCACGCCTGTAATCCCAGCATTCAGGAGGCAGGAAGATGAAGAGTCAAAGTCATCATTAGCTACATAGGGAATTCAAGGCCAGCTGCAGCCACATGAGACTTTGTCTCAAAACTAAACTAAACTAAACTAAGATCTCTTTGAAGTTACTGTTTGTGGTCAACCTCTTGAGAAAAAACAGGAGGAAACCACATAATAGCTCACTGAGCAAGTTCTGGTGTTTCAGCATCACCGCTGCCAACAGGTTTAGTATAAAACATAATTTTTTAACTTGAACAAACAATAAAAAGAAATGCTGAGACGTTTACAGCATTCGGCAGTGAGGAAATGCTAATACCAGCGGTGGCAGGGACACTGAGTGCACCCAACGTCTCTACTCTGATGTCCACAGATTTCAGCCCTCTACTCAAGGCACAGCCTGAAACAGGCATTCGTGATGATGTGCTCAGAAAGGGGCAGAGACAGAGGGATGACCACGGGTTACCTTTTGGAGGTCACTGGACATTATCTCAACACTGCATGACAAGATCCATGCAGAAAGAGGACCAACACGGTACTGTCTACTTACGGTAACACATTTTTCAAGCAAGCCTTATTATTAAAACAACTTGCAAATAAATAAGACCATCATAGGACAAATAAACTAGAACAAAGTCTATGCAATTCAATACAGTTGTACCCAGTTTTTAAAGGTATTCAGAATGGAAACCATGGCGTTTCACATTAAACATTACATGGTCAGTACTGAACCTATCTTGTGACCTTCCTCATCCACCACCAAAACCAAAAAACCCACAACAGAACTGACACTAGGAAAACAATTAGCTTTCTATGCTCCTTCATATTCCCTTCATATTACTCCTTCATATTACCTGCGCTCAGTCCCTCTTCATCCTGCTACACTTAGCCTTTCTTGTTCTTTTCCTCATATTGTACCCATATGTACAGCTGTTTTTACATACATACATTATTTGCTAAATTCCACATAGAAGGGGAAGGATGCAGGTTTTTTCCCTGAGATTATGTGACCTCAAATTAATACTACATATTCCAAGTCCATCCGTTTTCCTGCAAATTCTATGATTTCATTTTTCTTTAGAGCTGAGTAGTATTCCTTTTTTGTTGTTGTTGTTGGTTTTTGTTTGTTTGTTTTTATTTGTTTGGTTGGTTGCTCTGGTTTTTGTTGTTGTTTTGTTTTGTTTTGTTTTTTGAGATAGGGTTTTCTCTGTGTACCCTTTGGCTGTCCTGGACTCATTTTGTAGACCAGGCTGGCTCTGCCTCGCAGAGTGCTGGGATTACACTTGGCTCCACTTTTTATATATAGCTAATTTTCATTACCCATGCATCTGCTATGGACAACTAAGTGGATTCCAGTTCTTTGCTCTAGTGAATAGGGCAGCAATAAACTGACCTCTATGCCCTCCTTCACCTAGAAAGCCATGAAAAAGAGAAAGAGAAAGAGTTAATTTGATGCTGCCCTAAGGTCAAGAAGTAAAATCTGCCACAAGATTTTTGTGATCAAGAAAATATCAAACTTCCACCATGTTTTGAACTGTGCCCTGGTTACCTTTGTTTTGTTTTGTTTTGTTTTGTTTTGTTTTGTTTTGTTTTTTGCTTTGGAGACAGGGTTTTCTGTGTGACCTTGGCTGTCTTGGATTCACTTTGTAGACCATGATGACCTTGAACTCACAGACATACCTCTGCCTCCATGAGTGCTGGGACTATAGGTGTGCGCCACTGCAGCTGTCTGGTTACCTTTTCTTGTACTGTGATAGAACACTCTTGACCATAAACAACTTGAGGAGTAAAGGGTTTACTACATCTTACTTTTCCAAATGACATTCCATCACTGAAGGAAGACAGGGAAAAAAGAAACTCAAGGCGCAACAGGAGTCAGGAACTGAAGCAGAGACGACGGAGGATGCTGTTCCCTAGACTGGTTCCCAGGCTCAAGAATAACATCTTTCCTACTCACCCCAGGCCCACCTGACGAGGAATGGTTCCGTCCACACTGGGCTCGGCCCTCCTCCATCAGTTGGCAAGCCAGACAATGCCCTACAGACAGACTCACAGGCCAATCTGATTGAAGGATTCTTCGATTGAGGGTCCTTCTTCCCAGGTGTGTCACGTCACACTGACAGCCAAGATTAGTTATCACAGTGTGGCGAACCCACTTGAGGGATTTATTCCAAGCCAATAAGACTCTGCACTTGGATGTCTCGGCAGCATTGTACATGTGGGCTAAGACAAGATGAAAAGGACACAACTAAGAGCAAAACAACACTTACCTTAATCTTGTTAAAATGAGAGGGGCTGCAGCAATCTTCAGGAAGCATTTTTATTTTAAATTTATTTCTTTACAGAGAACATATACAACAAGAATGTTCCTTATGTCACCTGAATAGAAGCAAGGGATGACACTGCTTAATTGAATTTACAGGTGTTTAAATCACGAGAATGGATTTTTAAAAAATTAAGTACAAAAAAAAAATGGTAATGACCCTGGGCTGGGCTGAGGTACATCCGTGTGCGCTAGCCTTTTACAGAGAGGAAGACCTGAACTCAGATCTTCCTGCTTCACCATGCACTTCGTTAACTCAGCAGCCTCCCTAAGGCCTATAGCACACAGAGCCTTTTAAAATAAAGACTATTACCTCTGGAGACACTCTGCTATGCGGAATCTCTAAATTCACAACAGTGGTATTTAATGAACTGCCCAGCAAGCACTTTCCTGAGATATCACCCCAGCCGCCTAAACGGTTTCCTTACAGATAGAGGATAGACTACAAATCTTTACAAATTACTGATTCTAAAAATGGGGCATACCACAAGTGATCTTCCTGATTAAGTAACTGGGAGATGACTTGTTTCCAGTATGGGTTAAGAGGGAAATGGCAGAATTAGTTAAGTTATATTTTTAGAGGAAATAATTATGAACAATTGCCTTTTACAGATCAAGCAGTGGATTTATAACTTTCCCTGAAAGGGGGCTGCTATCAGATGATGATGATGACAACGACGATGACGATGACGACAATGATGATGATGACAAGGATGATGATGAGAATGATGATGAGAATAGTCCATTGTTTCTGTCCAACTATGGCAACCAAACACTGATCCCTCTGAAAAGGTTCCTGCAAACTTACTGTCGACCTGGTTGTAAATCTGAGCCAGGAACTACCAATATCCAATGCATCTACTTAAAGACTTGACTGCCAAGATTATAAATGTCTGCCTGATTATACATGTGGGCCTGACTGGTTGGCATGGGTTCCAAAACCACAAGGCAATTTGAGACAGACCAGTCACAAATGAGTTGATAGGGGAAGAAGGCGTCCTGCGGGGACAGCTGAGAAGGTGCCTCCTCATCAAGGGGGACTGGACCGTAAAGCTTCGCTCTGCGTCTAGAGCAGTGGTTGTCAACGTGTGGGTTGTGACCCCTTTGGGATCAAACAACCCTCTCACAGGGGTCACCTAACACCATCGGAAAACACAGATATTTACATTATGACTCAAAGTGGTAGCAAAATGGCAGTTATGAAGTAGGAATGAAAATAATTTTGTGTTTGGGGGTCACCACAACATGAGGAACTGTACTAAAGAACTGCAATGTTAGTAAGGTTGAGAACCATTGCTCTAGTTAATATGGCACAGTCGTACCTGCTCCACTAGTTGCCATAGCTACCAGGTCAAGGTAATCTCTGCATCAAAATGGTGATCACTTTATATCTGGAGGGAAAGCCATGCTACGTAAGAACAAAGACCTACCAGAACCCTTGGTGGCTGTAATGGCCACTGTCACCACAACCTGCATGTGTCTGACTGCTCCATAAACAGTGAGCTGCTATGGAAATGCCACAGTTTTTTATCTTTATCTTTTCCATTCACAGAACAGAACCTGCCTTACAGAAGCAAGTATTGTCATTGAAGCAAGTCATTAAAATCATCCCAGATTCCAACGCACAGTGGTGAATCATATACATGCATAAAAGGGGAGTAGTAAGGGCAGTGAGAAACTGGGATCCTCCACACTGCTGATGGGATGGGAAACAGACAGGCGGACGCTGCTCAAAAGGTTAAATGCAGAAGGTACCATATGGCCCAGTAATTCCATTTCTAGGTAATGCACCCAAGAGAACTGAAAACACATGTCAACACAAGACCCATATATGAATGCTCACAGTAGCCTCACTTGTGAAAGCCGGAAGTGGAAAACAAGCCAATCGTCTATCAATAAAAAGATGAAAAGCACATCTAACAGATACAATGGGATAGTGCTCAGTCATAAAAAGGGAGGTAGTAGTGATTCAGGCTACAACGTGGATAAATATTGAAAACGTACAGACATGCAATGCCACACACATAGCTCCACACACAGGCAGTAAACAGAATAGACAAGGTATAGAATGAAAAGCACGTCAAATGGCCGTGAAGGGGTGAGGAGAGGGGAGTTCAGTGAATAGGCAGGGACCCCTTAACCTGGGTTTCCATTACTTGAGATCAGGTCCAGACTGGAAAAAAATTTTTTTTCAATACAGGGTTTTCTCCATGCAGCCTTGGCTGTGCTGGACTCGCTTTGTAGACCAGGCTGGCCTCGAACTCACAGCTATCCACCTGCGTCTGCCTCCCAAGTGCTAGGAGTAAAGGCATGTGCCACCACGCCTGGCTCAGACTGAAATTCTTAAATGAGTATTTTGTGAGAGAGACTACACTGGAATAACTTGTATTGTAGCACACGCTTGTAACCATTGTACCAAGCTATCACTGTTAATTTTTTTGGTCAGCCTAATTTGTAGATTAACCTTTATCCTAAGTATGCAGGGGTCGGGCACACACAGGGCACCTGAGAATAGATGACCGACAGGTGGAAAGAACTGCATGTGATCCCAGACAGCGTCCCTGCCTAGCAGACTCCTCACCATTAAGCCCCAGGACAGCCCTCTGTGTTGTTCCTTTATTGCCCATCCCAAGGCTACATTCCCACTTCTGTTTCTTTTCATGGACTAGGTAAAGAAAGAAGAAACTTCAAGTCAGAGATGCAACCAATGAGCAAGCGGACCTTTCTCCTCCTTCGCAAAGCCAGGACCTGCTGTCCACTGCTGCAGACCGTGTCTGGGCGTCCCACTCGCAGGCAAAGAAGAAAATGGTCAAATGTGAAAAGCTGATGAGTGTGTGGGTTTAGGCCAGGACTCTGCAAACAAAGCCCCTGCCTTGGACTTCTGCCCCCTATGCTGGTAACCCACAGCAGGACTGGAAACCATTCAACTAGAGTCCACTAGATGGCTGCTCTGCCCTCATTGTGGGCACGGTCCTGGCGATCACAGGAGGCCCTGTGATGGGCAGAAGACTCACCATGTTCTAGGCCCTCTGCCTGTGCTAAGTGTGTCACGAGCCTTCACGTCTCTAATCCTCGCCACTCCTTAAGTGCTCGACGCTAACATAGAGTTTTGTGAGTAAGGAAAAATGAAGCACAGAAAAGTGTAATAGGGGGAGGCAGTGTTATGTGGCCTGTGAGCGGTAAGGCTGGGGATCGGAACCTGGCCTTCAGACTCAGAACCCAAGGTAGTATTTGTGGAGCTAGACTCACCAATGCACAGGGAATCTGCTGCCTCCAGGCACCAGTCATAGGAACAAGCACATCCACCTATGCCTGAAGGCTGAGGCTGTGCCAGCTGGGTACTATGATCTATCCTCACAGCACTCCCAACACTGTCACGTCATGCTAGCAAACCACCTTTCAGAAGACCAAACGTAGGTTGCAAATACTAACCATTACACCAAGACCTGATCCCACTCTGTCTGGTTCAGACAATGAAGCCTGGTCTGTCTACTACTGAAAATGGATCATACTCAGATACGTAGGTAACTTTCAACTTACTGGCCCCACAGGTATACGATGGGACTGAAGAGCCATGTCCTCCTATTCCCTCCTTAGAGACAATAGGGAAAGATGAACAGCACCCTTGGTGAATGAGACTTCTAGATAAACTGGACTCAAACCTAGTAAGGTTAGGTAGATGAGTAAAGGAGCTAGGTTTTGCCATGCAGGGCAAGATGTGAGTGTGCACGTGTGTATGTGTTTGCATGTGTGTGTACATCTATGTGTGTGCACAGCCAGTGTGTGTGTGTGTGTATGTGTGTGTGTGTTTGCATGTGTATGTACATCTGTGTGTGTATGCACAGCCAGTGATCTGTCAAGAAGGACCAAGATCTACTAGGTTTCTTGCTTTATGGGGCCACACAAGTGGACTGAGATGCTCATTTAGCAAAGGCAGGAAATGGATGGGCAGTTCACACACATCCATGTTGCCAGAGGAAGAGAGAACCCTCCCAGAGAATAGGTCAAGCTGTGCAAACTCTATTCAATGCAGTGTTACATCCAAGAGGTCACCAAACCTAGGCCAAGAACAGAGAGACTTTACCTCCTCGACAGACAGGACAACAATGGGTATTCCTGAAACTTCTAGGACGAAGACCAGAGTAACCCTGAAAGACATTGCTCACTCTAGATATACCACGGTCTACTGGAGGAAAACATGAACACTCAGAAGACTCGGTTTCCAAGCCTCGGGTCCGAAAGAGGAATTATGTAATGGAGTCTCAAACTCTGAGACCTTTCAGCTCTGACTAAACACCTGTTCAATTTCCACACATTCAATGCTCTTTTTCTGCATACATCTGAGTAATCTCAACTATACTGTGACATTCTGGGGTCTCTGGACAGGTACAGCTGTGTGTTCATACCACCTGTTCCCAGTTTGCCACCTGCACCTTCCAAGGAACCTGGTAGTGTGATACCAACCAGTAGTGTGACTTCTCCCCTCTGCAACCCTCCTAGCACGTGTAAGTGCCCAGAGCATGCCAGATTATTGGTAAGGTGATAAGGCTGGTGGTACAAAGCTGCCTGGCACCATTTGAATGAGGCTCCCTTGGGCTTCCTAGGGTTTCACTTCCTGTTATCTGTACCTGCACCAGTGGCAAAAGCAAACAAAAGCAAACAAAAACAGCCGGCCAATCCAGATGTCAGGAGCTTAGCCAAAAGCAAAGAGACTCAGCTGAAGCAAGTCAACCCAAACTCCTACACAGAGCAAGACAACGAACTTGTGTCTCCAGTACCCACACCACACCTCGTGTATGTGGCGTGTTGTCTTCTATCTTTGAATTACCTTTGCAAAATCCATCCTTCTTTCTGACCCTTGGCCACTTGATACAACTTTCAGCCAGAAGAGATAAAAGCATAATAAGCACTCTAAGAGCTGACATGGACAGTGATGGTCTCTGCAGGGCCAATTCAGCCCACACAACAAACTGAGTCTGTTATATCATATCTGGGCTGGTTAGGGTTCTCTGTTGGTGGTGTTTTAGGGTTTTGTTTGTTTGGGGTCTTGTGGGAGGGGCGGAGGTTGGTGGTGGTGGTGGTGCTTTGGTTTGTTGTTTGTTTGGTTTGGTTTTTTTTTTTTTTCCAAGACAGAGTTTCTCTGTATAGTCCTGGCTGTCCCAGAACTCACTCTGGAGACCAAGCTGGCCTTGAATTCAGAGATCCACCTGCCTCTTCCTCCCAAGGGTTTTGTTTGTTTGTTTGTTTGTTTCTGAGATGGAACTTCACACTGTAACTCAGGCTAGCATTAAACTCTCACTACACAGCCCAGGCTAGCCTCAAACTCACAATGCTTCTACGTCAGCCTCCCAAATGTTGGCACTGCAGGCATGCACGACCATGTCAGGCATTATACACAAACAGGAAAAGTAAAGGAGAGGCTAAGAGACCTAACAAGTGTTACCTAAGTCTTTAGTTGAGAGTGCCTGGAGTCAAGTTCTTGCCCTTCACCACAGCACTGTAGAGTGACTGACATACAAGAACAAGTGGGATCAGGAACTGTTTACGCCTCAGCCAGTGCCCCAGGCACGGGGTCCTCAGCTTTAATCCAACACTGTGTAGCAGGAATGAAATGGCTCTAGCAGAGTTTGGGTTTATTCTAATCTACCAGGGTTGGGAATTTAAATTTCACTTCAAACACTAACAATCAACAATCCTTTGGGGAAGTTTCTTTCATTCCTTTTTTTTTTTCTTTTTTTTAAGATGAAAATTGAATAGACAAATGGAAAGAAAACCAACCCTCCACCAAAAAGTAAGGTCTCCACATCACGACATCTGTCACCCTGTCCCTGATGTAGTGTAAAGGGTTAGAAAATGAGAGTTCATATTCATTACACCAGGAATCAGCATGCCCCAAGCAGACACTGTACAGGGGCTCTGGGCACTCAGCAAAGGCAATTCCTCACCAGCACTTTCCTCACAGGAACTCACCATAGGATATCTGGTTTGGGTTTTAAGCAATTTGATGTATACAATTCATTCTTGCAAAGAGTCTTGCTAACTATACATATTTAGTATGGGGGTGGGGGAGGTGCAGATAAACAGACTCTTAATAAGAAATTCAAATTAAGGCAACACCTGCCTTCTGGCCTAATGGAAAAAATCAATCTGCCAGGTCTTAATTAAGTACCCAGACTAGAGAAAAGAGCTTGCACTCGCAGGATCCTAACCTCCTGGACTTTAGGTAGTCAACTGTAAACAAGGGCTGTGTGGTACAGAAATCGGAACTACCATAAAGAAAACTCGTATCATTCCAAGTCATCATGTATTTAGTAAATCAAAGACTGAAGGTGAATGAGGTAAGATTGTTGACAAAGATTCCCGGGAATAATGGCATTGCTTTTGGACATCCAAGTGATGTTTGCGTCAAAATATCCGAGATTATCCCAAAGCAAGCTGAGGCAGCTGGTGGTCAGAGAGGAATGCTTCCTGACCCAGTCTTAATTTTGAGCCAATGGATGAAGAGGGAACTAATAAACAGGTAAATATTTGAATAAATAAATCTATATACATATTTTACTTCCACGATGGCAAATAAAAGCACTTAAACCCCCACCTCTATGCTTTACATCGTCCCTAAGAAACAGCAGTGCATAGTGACATCTCTGACAGCTGGAGGGATGACTCAATCTTAAGTGCTCATCTTGCAAGCCTGTAGACCTCAGATGAGATCCCACGTGAAAAGCCAGGCACGGTGGGTTGGCCTTGCTATCTCGGTGTCGGGAGGCAGAGACAGTGGGTCCCTGGCCATTCTAGCCTACTAGGCAAGCTCTAGACCAATTAAAGAACTAGCTTTAAAAAAAGGGGGGGGGGGCTGCACCTGAGGAGCAACACTCAAGGCTGATCTCTAGCTTCCACACATGTGCCCACATGTACACACATGAGTGCACAGACAAAAGTAAACAAAACTCTGACCAAGCTCCTTCAGGTGCATCCAGGACAAATGCAGCAAGTCTTTGCCCAGGATAGGTTATGGCCACTGTGCAAGGTGACAAATACAAGGCCAATGTAAGGTCCCTCTCCAACTGCTGAACAGCACACACAGTGGATGAAAGAGAGATGGAGAATCTATGTGGATTACAGGTTATTAACTGTCCTGGACAGTGCCTCATTTCCCTGGGAGTGAATTTGAAATTATTTTTGCCAGGGAAAAATAATGTATTCAAATCCCAAAACAGAGAAGGAAAAACCCTTATGTTGTCTAATGTTGGGGCCACTACGTAGCCTCAGTAGTTGCCTTAGTGATGACAAAGATGACATGTAAAGGGTATCCAATGGGAATATGAAAATACTATGAAGGAAGGTTCTGGTGCCACAAACCCACCACGGCCTGAGGGGCCACAGGGGTCATCACTGTGGCTGGTTTGTGCTTCTTTCTCCCGAGGTTGATAAAGTCAATCCCTGTTCTTGGTGGGGAAAGCTACGAATGTCAGTTGGTCCTGAAAGCATATCAGCCTATAATGACAACGTTTGGGAGACCTATCTCCCTTCCTGCAATCTCCAAAGGCTATGGGGATATGAAGCATCCACCCTTCAGCTTGGTCTCTGGGTGCTTTACACAAACTCTTTACAGCCCTTCCCTCTGGCTTTAGACAGACAGTAAGAGTTCCAGGAGAGCCAATTCCTTCCTTGTGTGGAAGAAATGTAGGTACAGTTGGAACATAGGCAGAGAGAATCCCCCTTGTCAGCTCTCATAATCCAACAAGGAAAGGAGAAGGGGGAAGTAAAGGGCAATGCCTTGTCATAAAACACGAGTTCGGGTAACTGGAAGAGTAACAATCATCAACATCCACCACCAAACTGCAGTGTTTGCATGGGCCAATAGAGGCTTTGCCTAGGCTGCGCATGTGCACCTCCTGCTGGTTCTGCCACTAAGACCACCAAACTCAAGTAACCCCTTGCAACTCAAACAGTCACTACTCGCTCAGGATGCCAGAACCTAAGATGCAGAGAATCAGAGCCAGATATAGAAGAGAGCCAAAACCACTTGGTTCAAGGTGACCCCTTTAATGGTTTCAAATTCAGTAATAGCAAATTAATTAATTAAATTAAAAACCCATTCTCTGCTTCAGACCTGAGCCCCATAAGGGAAGCCCGTTCCATCCTCCTGAGGAGTGTGTCCTTACTGGCTACTAGAGTACACGCATCACCAAGGACACTGGCTGGCTTCTGCAAGGCTTGGGCCAACCGTTCCAGAGCAAGGTTAACCAGCTCCTCCTCGAAGCAGAAGCCCTCTCAGAAGGAATCTGCATGTTCACTAATTCACACTTTGGAATAAGATGGTGGATGCTGGCTCTTTCCTGAGGCTGCCATCCAATTTAACATCCAGAAACCTCTTTCGGGAATGAAGGCCACAGAAGGTGATAGCAGTGGAGGTTAATAGGGACAGAAGGGGGTCAAAGGTGAGGTCCCAGGAGAGGGCTAAAGAAAGGAAGAGAGGAGGGAAGGAGCATGGGCAGATCCGAAAGCTTGAAAGCCATCACTACACTGTCCTGCAGAAAAGAGGATCCAAGGGGTAAGGTGGGCACTGTGAGCGACACTCACAGCATCCTTCCCCCTTTGACTTGTACTACAAATCCCTACTCTAGTTCATTTTCTGTGTCTTTGCTGAGAGTTCAAAGGGCTTATGGACTCAAACTTTCTGCGTTGTTAGAGGAACTGGTTTCATGGGCTACTTGCCCTCTGACACCTACGTTTCAGATTCTCCACAGCCGATATGGAAAGAAGAAATACAACAATTGCTTTGTTTGTTTTTTTTTTTTTAATCTCACCCAAAACCCATCTTCCAACCTGCATTTAGTATTGCCAACAGAACCCAGAAAAAGCAAGACACACAGGCAGGTGCCATTGAGAGATTGAATGGCATGTATGTAGAATCATATGTATCCGCCCCCACCCCACCCCCCACCCCCAACCCCACCCCCCACCCCCCCGCCTTGGCTCTCTGTGTAGCCTTGGCTATCCTGGGCTCGCTTTGTAGACCAGACTGGCCTGGAACTCATAGAGATCCACCTGCCTCTGCCTCCCAGAGTGCTGTGATTAAAGGCGTGCACCACCACCACCCGCCCAGTGCCGTGCATCCACTTTTAACCTCAGGAACTGTGATCCTGTGAATACTTACTGATATTTTACACTATGTTACTCACAACCAGGACCATGCCGTCCATCAACACAGCTCCAAAGGCTTGATCTACAAACCCCAGGATGCCTATAGACACTCCAGTGAACAACCCAGAGTCTCTGGCCCTCAAGCTGCTGCTGCTCTCAAAAAGAAGAAAATGGCATATAAATACATTTACTGAAGGACCAAGTCGTCATCAACAATTGGATAGGATACATTATGATATAAGAAAGTTTCCCTGGGCTAGGAATGTAGCTCAGTGGTAGCCAGCTTGCACAAGAGCCTGGGCACACTGCTAGCACCACCATCCACCATCCTCTGCTACAGAGAGAAGTAAAGCCTGCTGGGTAGGGGCAGATGCCTCAGAGGGTGCCAGCCATGCTAGCATGAGAACCTAAGCATCTCCACAGCATGCTTAAAAAGCTGGCCATGGTGGCATGCGTGTGTGATCTACCACCAGGAAGATGGAGACAGGTGGATCCCTGGGGCTCCCTAGCCAGCTTCATCTAATAAGCAAACCCTGTAAAATACCTTGTCATTTTCCAAAAGCACACCCATATGTACATACAGTATATAGCCATGTACACAAATACATTCCACTTAGATACATACATGTGAACTTATATGTCAACGTCACATCCCCTCACTAGTCTCCAGTCTCCTTGTGACAAAGATGTGACTGGCTTGGACCATCAATGGGGTCCTCTGGAGCTCGGATGGGTTCCCACCCCCAATCCCTAATACCAGAGAAACCCAGCACTCTCCCCCATTAACACTGCATGGCTCCAAAACAAACTAGCCCCCACTTGCCTCCTCATTCCTATACAAAACTATAATGCTCACTTGGCAAAGGAAAAGAGAAAGAGAATACTCTTTAAGATATGTATATAGATAATGATATGACAAGCTACAGATAGTTTAAAGACATCATTTCTGACTTAGTGTAAGAGTAGCCCCAACCTACACTCTAACGATACTTTTCAGGGCTCAAGTTCAACACTTTAAAAAAAATGAGTCCCCCTTTTTGATCCTCTGCTCACATGGGGAAGTATGGTTAGGCTCCTTGGGATTTCCCCAATCAAAAAGAGACTCCGTTGCCAGAGCCAGGCTCCATGACCACCCAGGATCTGACTGCACACAGGTGTTCAAAAGTACTGAGGGATCCGCATAATTGGGAGCATTAAGCAATGGTCTCTGAGCACAGGCAGTCAGAGAAAGAAAAAGTAGAGTTTGGGCGACGCTTCGGGAGATAAATTCCACAGCTTTTCACCAAGTTGAAATCTTGGCTTTGGACACACATAAAAATGAGCCTGGCTGATCTTAGCTCCCAGTGGACCTCTGCCAGATCACAATGGTTGACCCAGTTGGCCCACCTTACCACAGGGAAGACCTCTGCTGGAAGAGCAGATGGCAGAGCTGGACAGAGCCAGCATGGCCCCATGCAGGGGACAGAAAGCAAGGGAAGGCAAGGCTCACTGGCCCCGACCAGGACAGGACTGCACTTTCCAGAGGACCTGTTATAAGGACCCTTGGAAGAAGTGTCCTCCAAGCAGGCTCCCATCAGACTCTCTCATGCATTTTAAACATCAGTTCCTACAACCTATAAAACCAGCTCATTATTCTCCCCCACCCCCCTTCTTCCCTCCCTCCCCTCACTTGGTACAACTATGCAGTATTAAAACAAAAGCTGACTCCCATCTATGGAGCATTTGGAATCCTTAGTGACACAGGAGTTAGGGTCTCTGCTTCCCGGAAGGTTTAAAGGCACCATGGTACCAGTCCAACTCCTTGCTGAAAAACCACTGCCAAGAATGAGCAATCCACTTTTTGCCTAAACTAAGTCTGTTGTTTTAAGGGCTAACAAGCTCTACCATCCCAGTTGTGCGTGCTCATCATCTCCAGAGAACACTGTGCACACATCCCCTTCCGTTAGGCTTTTCTCCCTTCTGCAGAGAAGCATTAGCTACCTGTAAGGCTATTTTGTTTAACATCTCCAGCCATTTGTGCTATTTACTGAGTGCCTGATACTCTAATAAAATGTCAGCACAAATAACCAAGGTAGCCAGGAAAAAAAAAATAATAAAGTTTTCCCAATCTTCCCTGGCTTGTCAAGGTAAACATTTCGAGATGGCCCCTGTTAGTCCTGCTGACACAAACGCCTTTTCTCTTTCCTCTCATATTACCAAAGATTATCATTTACTCTGAAATGAACCCGATGAAATTGAAACTCTGTACATCAGAATTAAATATGTTCCATCTACTCAGAGTGAACAGTGCATTATTTATCACTGATACTTAATGACGACGAGAAAAAAAAAACCGGTAACTCTCCCCGATTATACCGCGGATGACATCTCGCCTCGCACCATCGATTCTCTTGGTCATTAGCATAATCAGGGAGCCTCAACTCTGGCTTCTGCAGCAAGTTTGGTAGCAGAGCTGAAAGTAGACACGCACACTATTTTAAAAACATATTCCGATTCTCATCTAAGCATATCTTTATTTATATGGCTTTCTTACCATCAAGATGCCAGCCCTTTAAATTATGCAGAAATCACTTTCTCCACTGAAGAACAAGGTGCTACATCATACCAAGGATACAGCAGTATAAAGAGCCTGTTAATTAAACATCGCTCTTTAACTCTCTACCCTGCAGATGCAACTGTTAAGTTCTAAGCCAACTCTTTAAATAAGATGAGGAAATGGCTAGGCTCCCTCAAATGAATGTCTATTTCCCCCCTTCCTTAATAGAAGAGATCGGCCACTTGAAAGATTATTTTTAATCAAACTCTCTGATAAATGGTTGAGATTATTTAAGGTTATTTCCTCTGAAAGTACATGCAAATAAGCAAATTACAGAATTGGAGTCAAGACTGGAGGCTTAACAGTTAGTCTGAATTTTATGCTGCTAGTTTTGGGTTCAAACATAAAGAGTTCGTTTTGGGTTAAAATTCAGCACTCCAATTGGAACCAGGGGAATCAGGGGCTGGAAAGCTGGCTCAGGGGGAAGAGCACTTGTTGCTCTTGCAGGGGACCGGGGTTCAATTCCTAGCATCCACATGATGGCTCACACCCATCAGTCACCCTAGCTCTGAAGGCTCTGACGCCCTCTTAGAACCTCCTCTTCTAACTTGTACGTGCATATGGTGCACATATATGCAGGAAAAACATGCATGGCTAAAATAAGAAAAGGAAAATCAGCCACCACTCCATGTGCCCATATGGGTGAATTTCACCAGCTATACTGGATACTTTTTTAAAGCCAGGTTGCCAAAGAATACATAAAGTAAGGTGCTATAATATAAACCTTTGCACATGAACATACGATCCTCTTATGGGGAACGCATACTTAAATATTAAATGTATAAATACATGCAGGGAGCAAAAAGCTGCCAACTGGGAAAACCATCCCTCCTCTGAAAGGCTGAGGACAAATGAGGCCAGCAGCCTTTTTACCAAACCATTGTGTGTTTTGAAGCTGGACTGCAGACACACAATGCTCAAAATAAATAATTTTTGTTCCTTCAGTGCCTTACATATTTCATAACCCAAATTGAAAAATTCGAACATACAGCTTTTAAGGGAAAGATCTGTCCAATACCTTCCTCTGGAGCTCACATTGCTGATGGTTGGAGGCATTACCGTTATGTTCAGCAACTTTGCACTGGGGAGAGACCCCAAAGCCCCGTGTCTCCAAACCAAACCCATTTCCAAGGCTTTCAAAATCACTTATAATTACCTCATGCTTAAGGAATTCTTACCGATAGCACTATGCTATGGGAAAGTCATCTCCACCACAGAAAATTTCTATATATAGTAAAAGTATCTCTGCTGTTTCCGAAGCAAAACAAAACAAAAACAGAGCTCTGAAGTAAGACTTCTCTTTGGAGACCTGTTCAATGTTCAGTTGCTAGGAATGCCAGCAGACCCTGTGTGTGACAACAGGACACAGGGTGTGCTGGAGACTGGTGGGGAGGGACCTCCCCCATTCTCATCCCGAAATGTTTTAGGAACTGTGCTGGAGTTAACACAGACAGAGGTGACAGCAGAAGCAGACCCCCAGCCCCAACTCCCCTCCTCCCCGTCCCCCCCCACCCTACCCTGTCCACATGCAGGAAGAGAACACACTCCTAGCACCCTTAACCCAAGTGAGAGCCCATGTTTGCTGTCAACATGCACCCTGCTGCAACAAAATGATTCAGAAAAGACGAACACATTTAGACACTGGAATCCTTCTTAAACCCAGAGAAGACACACGAAATAGAAGCAAGTCTGCGTGGCATACCGAAGGAGCCCATGCGAGGAACTGTTTTAATAGATGGCTTTTCTCCCGAACCCTCTGCCATCATACACGGGCAGTGATAGTTTTGAAGGTGCTCTGTCCCCTGCTTTTCAACATCTGACAACCTGCTCGCCATGTAATTAAACACAGCCAACTTCCTATTCAAAAATCACTAGAAGACATCACTGAAAGGGGACTGCTATTGATTCCCTAATGAAATATCAGTTAATTACTTAACCTTTCTTAATGAAATGATTAACACCCTTTCAACAAGCAAAGACACATCAGTTACCACCAAGCTGGGATTTACTCAGCCGATGGCAAGGTACAGCTCCATGCCCCGTCTCCCCCCACTTCACCTCCATCCTTCCAATCTGTTCTATTTCTAGTCTTCTAGAGGGCCATTCCCCTGCGTGGTGGACACACCCCAATGCTGAAGTTTAGTCTACTGGATTTTTTTCTTTTTAAGTGCATGAAGGTCTAAAGAGCAGCAAATGAACTTTGTGTCACACCATTATCCCAAACGGGACTAGAACCCACTGCCACCTAAATGTAAGGTCTCAAACAGTAAGGACAGTTTTCAGCTGTTATTAGAATGAGGCCATACCAGGATTACAACTGCAAATTAAAAATAAAGTTTGGGTAACTTCAAAAGGCCCACCACAGACACAGACCCCACCCAGGTGCACTCTAATGTCAGGACAACTTTCACCTAGGTAGGTAACTCTTTGATCTGAGTGGTGAGAACTTCGGATGAAGATCCGCATAGTTACGCCGGCCTCCTTAGCTTGATCTTCCTTATCTCATAATCTTGGAGGAGGCATTCTTGATAGGATTCAGCTTCTTCATTTGTGTGGCATCCCTGGCTAGGCTCTCTGCATCAGTATCTGTGCATGCCCCGTCACATACACAGAGAGTCTCCCAACATGCTTAGGGAACTCAAAAGACTTGTGCCAGCAGGTTAATCTAAGGAATGAACAGTTTAGACTTCGAAATCAAAATTGAATAGTGAGAGTCAAGAAGGAATTCCAGAACGCCACTTGACAGCAACTAGCAGCTATAAGGTGACCACACTATGCACCCAGCAAACAGGAGGAAGGCAAATCATGGAGGAAAGTAACTGACACTTGCTGAGAGGTAATGATGCTCCAGAATGTTCCTTTCACTTGATTGAACCCTGAGGCTCTTGAGTAGCCTGTGTGTCCCCAAGCAACAAGTCCTTCTGTGCTTAACTCTGAAAAGGAAGCTTGTCCACATTTGTTAAGGTTTCACAGTGGCCAAGCAATACAAAGGCTCCTGAGGGGTAGTCGCAGGCACTTCGGTGACTCTGAGCCCTGAGGCAGCCAGCTTTTTCCTTTCCCTATTTTATGCATCTGAGACTTCAGATGGTGCTCCCTCAAGCACAAAGCCTGGCCCCATCCCAGATAGTAGGAAGACAGAAGCTGTGTGCTCACCTCTGTATTTGAACTACAGTTCTGTTGAGATTCAAATATTCATGTTTGGTTAAAAAAAATTTGGTTTTGACTCTAAACACAAATCCAAACATCAACAACAACACAGTACCAGGCCTCAAAGACAAAAAATGGCCAGTGACACTCAGCAGGGTAGGTTTCATTGGCTGCCTCCAGTGACAGCAATCACCTGGGACCATGGGTTTCTATTCTGTGGACATCAGGACTACAGAAGAAATGTTGTTATAAATGTAC
Source organism: Acomys russatus (assembly GCF_903995435.1). Classification (NCBI taxonomy): domain Eukaryota; kingdom Metazoa; phylum Chordata; class Mammalia; order Rodentia; family Muridae; genus Acomys; species Acomys russatus. Next base: position 27,773,514 of record NC_067149.1, read on the forward strand.
TTTACTTGTTAGTCATTAAAAATTCTGATTCAAGGACTGGGCAGATGGCCAGTGGCTAAGGATGCTCGCTACATAAGCACGGGAGCCTATGTTTAGATCCAGTACAAAGGTAAAAGCTAAGGGTAGCTGCACACACCTGTAACTCTAGCACTGTGCTAGGGAAAAACACAGAGAGATCCCTGGAGCTCACTGGCCAGGCAGCCTACCTGAAACACAGCCAACTCCAAGAGCACAAAGAAACCCTATCACAAGGAAATATGGCAGAAAGCGAGAGACAGAGCAGAATCCCTGGCCTCCTCCTCTCAGTGCACACTGGTGCACAAGTGCACACATACACACACTCGGAGTTCTGATTCACGAATGTTATTTTAGTTGGGGGTGGGAGGGTGGGAGGGTGGGTGGTCAGGGGTGTGGTGTATTTAACCCCAACACTTAGGAGGCAGAGGCAGGTGGACCTCTTCAAGTTCTACAAGGGAGTCCAGGACGGGCAAGGCTACACACAAAGAGAAACTCTGTCTCGAAAAAACAAACAAACAAACAAAACCCCTATCCTATTCATATGCAGTCTCAAATTCATTCTTATTCACACTTGAATAAAGCACCTCACTTTGAAACATGTAGATTAAGGCTGCCTGCAGGATGTAGTGTTGCACATCTTTAATCCTGGCACTAGAGAAGCAGAGGCAGGCAGATCTCTGACCTTGGGGCCAGCCTGGTCTATAGAGCAAGTTTCAGGACAGCCATGGTTACGCAAAGCAAAACCCTATCTCGAAAGCAAGCAAACAAAAGCCAAACGCCCACAAGACTGCCTGCAATCTCCTTCCACCTCTAACAAGAGTATCTACCTGGACCCCTGTGTTCACCTGGCCCAGAAAGTCAGGGCTCCAGCAAAACTGACAAAACTTCCCTCCTCTGAGCGCTTCATTCACTGACCTGAAACTGTAAAACAAGCTCCTCTTGCTAACTTGCTAAGCTCAGAGGATAGCCCTCTATCACCTAACCCATGGGCAGGAGCCTGGGAAACGCGGAAACGCAGAGTGACACGGAAGTGGATGGGCAAGAGAAAGGCGTCCAGAGAACTCACAGTAAGCTTGGCGCTGGAAATAAACCTAGCATTCTAAGTCATCCATCATGCACAAGATAGGCCAAAAATTAGAGACTTTGATAAAATGTCACTGTCCCCCTGACTTACTGATAACAAATAAACAAGTATCCAAATGCAGAATTCAAAGTGGGGGGGGGGGGGAAGAACCCACTCTAAAATACAGACCGGGGACCCATAGGCAACCGGCTCCCATCTTCCTGTTGAATGCTCTGAAAGTGACACTAGCCTTTACCGTCTTCAAACAGGAGGACACGCTTTCCAGCCAGTGGCCCTTCCACCTCAGCTACTGAATTAGCAGCAATGTGAGAAAACAAACTTATCACAGAAAGATCCTGCGAGGAAAGACTGCAGTAGTGAACAGAACTCTGAAACTCTGTGTACGTGTTAATATTTCTTTAAAAAAAAAAAACTATTTTATTAAAAATGTGATTTGGAAAGAAAGTGCAATTAGCTCAGGACGGGCACTGCTGAGATGCTCCAAACACACCAGACATATGTAAATATTTCACGGTATCAGTTCCGTTTGAGTAGACCTGTCAGGATATTTACAGGGCTTGACAGTACTTCGGTCTTTAATTAAAATTTTGCCCAGATACTTTAATGTAATTTAAACAGATTATTGGTTGTCAGGATCTAATATAAATTTTGTTTATGATTTAGTTACTTTAAGTACTGGGATTGAGGAAACTAATTTAACCTAACAACTGAGTGGCCTGGAAGAGCAAGATCAAACCACCAGAAGGCCCCAAGTGTCCTCTACTCTCCGCCCAGAGCCTTAAATGACTACAGTGTCACTGTGAACTTCAGCGGGTGAAAACAGCCTCCCTCCTCCCTACCCCCACCAAGTGTCCACACCAACGTTTTTGTGAAACAGAGTGACTTGGGGAGGTAACAGAGGCAAAGGCATTTTTTTTGCACCTGCTCAGGTACCAGGCCTTTGCTCACGTGCAGTTCTTTCTCCTCGTGGCTGCCTAGAAAATCATGGTCTCACTTTCGGAACCACAGACTGAACAACCAAACAAGCACCTGTTGTGTTCGAGAGGCAAAGGATACATTAAAAGCCGGTGTCAGGGGACAGCAGAGAGGAAAAACAAGGCTCAGAGAGATGTCTACAAGCCGGCCAGACCCACATACCTCACGTGAATAAACGTGGAGAAAAGAACGCAGCTTCCAGCACTCTCTTATGAACAGGAGCTACCTTTTACATAAGGTTTGAGAAATGCCTTCCCACAAACTGACAGTAATTAATAAGAATAACTTACTAAAGAAACAAAGAAAACTGTCTGTCTCTCCTACCGGGTCATGCACTTGACCGCTGTATTTCCTTCTCTGCAGAACACCAGCCCGGAGCCCACAGAGCAAGAACATCACTCAAGGGAGCAAAAGCAAAGCAGTTCTTGAAATCAAATGCTCCTTACATTTATTTTCAGGTTGGGGACACAAGCCAAATCTACCTTCTGTCCATTAACCCTGTGGCAACATGCACACTGAGATAAAGAATCTCCTACAGGAGAAAAGGGTTAACTGGCATGCAGAAGGCAGGCATCCTAATTTGGCCACGTTTGCCCCTATTTTAAGAAGTCATCTCATCTCGCAGTCTGCTGCCGCACCAGCTTTTGGCATCCCTAACTTTAATTCATCCAAATATCAGGCAAGAGAAGTAATTTTCAAAATCCAGTTGAAGACGGGCTCTTTGCATACCATGCCTGGCCCTATGGCTAAGTGGCCTTCAGGGGAAGGTAACAAGTCTGGGAAAACTCATTTGGAAGACTTGCAAACCCTTCTGGCTGGCTTTTCTCAAGGCTCAGTGTTTGATCACCTGGTGGGATTTACTCCAATCCAAAAAAAAAAAAAAAAAAAAAAAAAAAAAAGACATTGCAAATAATAAATGTATACATAAAATTTCAATGTATGGAATTCACCTGTTCAGTCATCAACTGCTTTTCTTGGATTTTCTTTCTATAGACAACCAATTCCCTGCTTAGTGCATGTATTTATATTCTAGATTTTAAAACTTGCTTTAAGACAATGGCCACTATTGCTTACTTAGCAAAAATGACTGAAATGTATAGTTGAGGTATACTAACTAACGTGTAAAGTAAGGAAAGAGTACTCAGGAAAAAAAAGGTTTTAAGTAAAAATACCACCTGTGTAAACGAAGCTAAGCTCTGGAAACCCTTTCTGAAATCTGCAGAAACAGCCCGTACTTGATGCCTTGAAGTTGCAATTAAATTGTAGTAATTTAAGATTATCGGGAGAGCGAAGGGCAGCTGGAGGCCTCTGCAGGGCTTCCCTGTCTACTTAACGTTCTGCTCTCAGGGGTTAAATGAGTTTCTTTAATGTAAGTACCTTAAAGTAACCAAATCATAAACAAAATTTATACTATTTTCTGTCATCCTGCAATCTATTGAAATTTGATTAACGTGTGCCTAAAATTATTTTTAAAAGGCAAAACTCTGGCTATCTTCTGTAAAATACTCCTGCTACAGTCACTGAAATGGGCTCAGACCTACAGCTCCTAAACTTGTCAAAATACACACACATGTGTGGGGGGGGGGGTAGGGAGAGGGTCAGAGAGAGGTGGGGGCGCCAGCCAGCCCTGTTCTGTTCATTTCAATTGTTGCCAACACAACACCTTTCCACAGGGGTCTGGAGAGAAGTAAGGACCCTTCCACAGAGCCTAAGAATGTGCAGCCAAGCCTGAGTCACAGGAAAAGTCAAAAAGCTTAGGCCCAATATTAACTCGATTAACTTCTATTATTGTTGGTACTAGTGATTTAACTAGAAAATATTTACAGCTTTTTAAAAAACATGATATACTGCAGAAAACTGCCTAACAGAATCCATGTGTATGTTTAACCCACACTGCTTAATTATACAATAAAGGTATACCCAATAAAAGCACCAGACTTTGTAACACATTGTGTACATGGTTATGCAACTCTAGCATATATTTAAAAAAAAAAAAAAAAAAGCAACAAAGTAGTTACTATGTAACAGGCACTAATTAAAAATACAAGCCTTAAATGACAATGATTTAAAGATGGTTTTTAACTTGGAGATAGTTTTTAGCTAGAAAAAACTTTTACACAGTTTAGACTTCAGGATTCAAATATAAACATTGTACCCTGAAGACATCTCCAGCAATGTAAAGCCCTTCCTTTAAAAGTTACTTTGAATAATTGATGGTTCATTCATTTTACCTTGATAAATAAACCTGGGAAAATAAAATGCTGAAGTGATTGCCATTAGTACTTTCCTTAAAAAATGTAAAGTAGTTAAAATTTCCTAGACAACAGGGGAGGCCAAGTTACAAAGAACCTAAATAAAGTAGCAGCTGGTCATACTGAATGTCAATCAAAAAAAAAAAAAAAAGGTCATGTGTAATCTAGAGAGGCTCTCTCCTCTTTAAAGTCCAAGAGTAGGCTTTATCACTTGGGTTTCTTCTTTTTGTTTTTAACTACACAGCAGATTTAAACCCTGGTTTCCCTGAGAAGGCAAATCTTCTAAACTGGATGTGAAAAAATGTTCTCTAACTGGTGTGGGAGTGTACTGTTGGTAAAAAGAATGCCACGGTGAGCTCTGGTTTGCAAGCCAGACAGAATTCGGATGACTTAATATTCTTTGGATACCTTTTTGGGTGCCTTCTCCTAAAAAAGAAATGTATTACAAAATAGTAACTTATTTAGCAATTCGGCATCCATAGGAACTCAAATGCAGCCCAGAGGCTGGGTATTTCCTTCCAACTGAGGCTTCGCTTGCACAATAAAGATAAGTATTTGCAATGGTCCATTTCTGCAGAACTGCACATAGAGCCTTGCTGGCTTCTCCCTTAAAGCAGTTCCTGACAACAGCCCAGCAGCAGCCCTGTTTGATCTCCACTGCTTCCTTAATTTGGGTTGTCAAGGTTCAGCAGTTGGAGGCTGTTTACTTTACTTTAAAAAAAAAAAAAAAAAAGTGAATTTTCCCTCTCTCTCAAACAATGACTAATCCAAAATGGGGGGAGTGGGGAAGCTGCGGCCCACTAGAAAGATGCTAAACCTTTCCCCCCTTTGCACTAAGATTTTAATTGACACTTTTTGAATGGTGTTTGAATTTTACTTATACTTTTAATGCTCTTTAATTATAAGACATTTCAAAGAGGGCCAAAGCCACTCCTTTTTTTTTTTTTTTTTTTTAATGCGGGTCCAGTTTTTCTTTTCTGGACTCAGTTTTTCTTTTCTAGACTCTAAAGAGATGAGTACTTCAAAATAAAAACTCGAATGGAATTCTTGAAAATGATCTGAATGAAAAAGAAATAGCAAGAACTCAGCTGCTTCCACTAAGGGACCCACCCCTGAATAGAAAACACCTCAAGTCTTATTAGCTCACTTAAATTCTTGTCAAGCCAACCCCCAAACTGATTCTCGCTGTGAAAAAATATGGAAGTGCAAGAAAGGCAAGAATTTTGAATCCTCCAATACATTTTCAGGAACAGAAAAAATTCCTTAAATATCCTTGGGTTTTTCTCAGTTCAGCTATTTTACAAGTTCTTTCAGGCTTTGGCCCAAGGAAGGTGAAGTGCAGAGGGTTTCAACCGGCAGACTCCTCAAACGGAATCCAAAATGTTCCCGCAGCCTTCTTGCTTGAAGAGCAGAGACAAAATAAGAAAACAGAACTTGGAAAATACCTGGAGTCAGCCGTGACAGCAACCCTGGGCCCTCAGCAGAGTACCGGATTAGCTCAAATGCAACCCAATGAAATGTTCACATTAATTTCATTATTCTACTTAAACCATTCAGATGAAGGGACTGGGGGTGGGGTGGAAGAAAAATGGAAAAAAGAAGTTTCATTTTGGGTCCTCTAGTCAAGCAATAAGAAAATAAATTAAGATGAAAGCACAGGAAGAGCCTAGCCTAAATCAATACCCTTTGCAATCAGACCAGCTAGGGTATTGGACACAATGGCTTGGAAATAATTAATAGTTATAAGGGGGGAGCGGGCTGAGAAGTAGAGCGAGGGATGCCACCACATTTTACACTTCATATTCCAGGCTAACTTTGATCTCCTGATTTTCGGGTTCAGGGAAGAAAAGGGAGAAAGAAGGTCCGTATTTGCTCTCACCTACCAGCAGGATGAGCACATTCCCTGATCCCCCGCGCCTGGTCGCGGAGCTCTGGTTGCCCAGGCTGGCTGGTGCAGCGCCCCGCTTCCCTGTTCCCCACCCCCCTCGCCGGCGCGCTTGCCACGGCCGCCTCGACTTACCCACCGAGTCCGGGAAGGACGCACCGGCAACTCCACGCTTCCCCAAGCCGCCGCCGCAGCCCTTTGCAGCTCGCCGGCCGAGCGCCGTCCTCCTTCGGCAAACTTTCGGGGTCTGCGATCGACGAGAGACCGGGGCGACCCCTCAGCAAGTCTTCTTTCCGTGAAGGGTGTGTGTGTGTGTATGTGTGTATGTGTGTGTGTGTGTGTGTGTGTGTGTTAAGGACGAGATGATTTGGCGGAGGGGGCTAGGACCAGAGATAGAAGGGGTAGCCAGAGGGAGAGGACCCCCAGTGCGAGGGGACAGGGGAGGAGGATGAGCCCCGGGGAATCCCTGCAGGAATCCGGAGACCCCGAGCACGGCCTGAGCCTTAGTCTCAGCACCTTCCTGGGATCTTACAAAGTTGCAACAACAAGAAAGGAGGGGCAGGACTGGGGAAAGGGGTGGGATAGGGCTGCGGTGGCAGGCGCAAGGTTTGGAGTTACAACTGTTTATTTAGTCCTTTGGCTCCCAGGGGGCGGGAGCTGCGCGGGAATGGGGGTGCTGCAGGCAGCAATTTCCAAGCAAACACTGGGGGGGGGGGGCATGCGACTTTGTTTCTGGGCGCGGAGCTCCCTGGCGCCCGTGTGTGTCACCGCCAGTCTCTAGGGACTGAGGCGGAGCTCACAACAGGTGGGGAGGGGGACGAGGAATCAAAGTTTCCGAGCGCGGCAGGATGGAGGTGGGGGGAGCGGGAGGCGGGGGCGCGAGGAGGCGGAGGCTGCAGATGACCACGACCCTGCGGCAGCTGGCAAACTCAGGCTCTAGGCGCCGCCGCCACCGCCTCGATCCCCACCCGAAGCGCGCGCCGCCTCGTCTGGTCGGCTTCAGAGAGATGTCTCCGGGGGACTGGATCGGAGTACCGAGACCACGGGAGGAAAGCTGCGCGCAGGCGAGAAACGGAGAGCCATCGGTGGCCGGGACAGGGCCGGAGGGACGCGGTGGCACACGCGTGTGGCAGAGCAGATCCCTGAGCTTTAGAGACGCATGGGGTCAGAAACGAAAGTGTGTGGTGGCGAGGGGGTCGAGAGTGCGAGCGCTGAGGGTCCTCGAGGTGCGCCTTGTCCCCATACCCACTCGCGATCCGGCTATGGCTGGCTTGGACGCCGTCTCTGTCAAGCGGGGGCCTAACGCGCGTGGGGTGCGTGTCTGGCAGAGGGTGCGCGGGTGTGGATATGAGTTTTCCAGGCTCCCAGGGGTTAGCTAGAGAGCGTTCACATCGCTGAGTTCGGACCAAAACACGCGTGGCTGCAAGGATGTCGCTAAGCACCAGGCCCAGGGCGCAGGCGTCCCTGCTCAGCCCTCCACCGTTCCCGGGCAGCCGGGAGGCACAGAAGGGGCACGCACCCTTGTATACCAGGGGAAAGTTTGCTCCAAGTTCAAACTTTGAGCTCAGGAGATGATGCCACACGCCCCTGCCTACCGCGGCCGAGTCCTGGGTACCCGCACCAGGAGGCCATCAGGCGCAGACACTGGGCACTCAAAGTTGCGACAGGCGGCCTGGGCTTATTGATCGCTCTACCCGAGCGGCTAGAGCGAGCGCAGAGAGAGGCGCGAGGGGCCGAGGGGTAGTCCAGCTGGTCGGTGCTGCCACCTCCGCACCCTATAGTGACTTATGCAAATAGACCCAAGAGTGCTGGAGCCTCCCGCGCTTCCTCTAGCCCGGCGCCCGAGCGCGGCCCCCACCCACGCAGAGCCTGGGCCCGGACTCCGGAGCGAGTCGAGAACAGAGGGTTGGGGGTAGATGCACGTGGAGCCTGGAGGTGAAAAGTAGGATTTTTTTTTCTTTTTCTTTTCTTTTTTTCTTTCTTTCTTTCTTTTTTTTTTTTTTTTTTTTTTTTTTTTTTGTGCTGGTTGTTGTTGTTGTTTAAAGTGGCGGAAACAAGGCAGGAGGCGGCTTGGGGGGAAAAAAAGTGGAGCAGAAATGGAAAAATACGAACTCACCCGCGGCAAATGGTCTCTCGGTGCAAACTAAGGTGTTTTCGGGGCCTTTCCCCGCGCGCGCCCACTCCCGCCCGCGCGCGCCCCCCGCTCACACTCACGCGCGCACACACGCACTCGCGGGCGGGCGAGGGCCGGGTCGCGAGCACAGCGTGCAGCTGCCACACAATAAATAACAATAGATTCCTCCGCTCGGGACTCGTTCCGGAGCCGCGCCAGCGCGGTCGGCCGCGAAGCGCCCCCGGCCCTCCCCAGCCCCCCGCCCGGCCCAAGCCCAGCTGTGCGCGCTCTCAAGGCCCCCGTGACCCCTCGAGCGCGACCTGCACCCCGATGCGGCGCCCTTGGGTCGCAAGCTCCCTTCCCCCCCGCATCCCGGAACAAATAAATAAATAAGGCGCGCAAGAGAGGCCATCGCGTCGCGGAGGGAGATGTTGTTATTTTTTGCTGTTGTGCGTCCCTGACGTCACATCCACCTGCTGGGTAAACAACAGGGCTCGCTTGGGGGAAAAAAAAAATCGCAATTGCCAAGTGAGGGACGTGGGGAGGGGAAGAGGAGGAAAGGGAGGCAGAGCCCGAAGACCGGGGAATGAAACGCCACAACACTTCCAAGGCAAAAGAAGACTTGGATGAAAAGAGATGAAAAACGAGGGACCTGGGGTGGAAGGGGGGGTCTCCTTAAAAGAAGGGGAGAGGGGCCCATTCAGATCCACGGAAATGGAGAGGAGTGTCAGCAAGTAGGGACGCAGAGGGGAATGCTTGAGCGATTCGCTTAGGTCAGAGCTAAAAAATCGGGGGAAGGGGGGGACAGGCGGGAATAGAGTTTCCTCCAGTTAAAAGTGAAAGTGCTTCGCCTGGGTGACAGTTGGAGCAGAGGGCAGCAAGGGCAGCGTTCCAGCCGGGAGCCTGATCCCTGGTCCTCCCTCGGTCTCTCCCCTTTCTTTCGGCATTTTGTCCAATGAAAGAAGGCGAGTTCGGAAGGTGAAAGTTCAACTGAAGGACAAACCCCCGATTGCAAGGAAACAGAAACCCCTCCAGCCAGGGGGGGGGGGGGATTTCCCCCAGCATCTCAGAATCGCGAGAGAGTGAAGAGAGCAGGAACTTACTCGCCCCTAGCCTTGTCAGCTCTTTCAGGAATGTTGTCACTGTCTCCAGGTCCACTTGGGCAAAAGTGGCTGCAAGGAGAATTGTGTTTTTGCCACGGTGCCTCTTAAGAAAACACCCGGGGGCTAGCATGTCAATCACTTGTTTAACACAAATTACCTGCTCTCCTGAACATCAGTCACGTGAGAAAAAAGCTTTGTGCAATTCTTTGGGAAGGTGAGATTTTTTTTCTTTTTGCTGTTCTGAAGTTTGAGTGTATAAATTTAAATAAGTACCAGAGGAGCCCGGATGAAATATTTTTTTAAATATTTTAAAAAACACATAAGACAAAAAGCACTTTTTATCAACGAGCCAGGGAAGCTGATTTTTTTGTTTCCAACACGGCACATAGATACAGGACTGCTGTGGCTTCTAGAAAACAGAAATTATTTTCTTTAGACCTATCACACTAGAGGCTGCCAAACTCCCAAGCCAGGATTTCCAGCTACTGACTAGCTGGTATGTCCGCTAGGCTAATTCTTCATGAGAATATTCTGTAAGTCACACTATGGGTTTCCCACAAAGTGCTCTGGGAGCTGGGGGCTGCTTACTGCTGTTCACATCTTGAGACTAACACAATTGTAAATAACACCCTGAATAGACCATAATAGACTCTCTTAGATAATGTCTTTTGACAAATATTATTATATGTTCATTTGCAGAGTTTAAGTCTAAATTGAAATGAGAATGTGAGAGTGCCATTTAAATTTATATTATATGTTTTGAAAGTAAAATAATGAACAAACCCTTTCAGTGGTATTGCAGAATAAATCCAGAGAAAAGCAGTGTGTGCTAAGGTACACAGCCTAGTGGAATTTGTGCTGTAAAACACTGAATGCCAGGCAGACAAGACCAGTCATCCCATGTTTTTATATAGAAACTACATACCTGAAACGTACTTTAGATCCTGTAAAAGGACCTTCTCTTTGTTAAGACATTAATACATGTTTTATAATATATTCCACACCATCTAGTGAGTACTTTAAAATACACAAGTAGAGTAAGTTCCTGCCTTCCAGGCTCTCACAGGCCACTGCTGTCAGTAGTCACATCTAATATTTATTGAATGCTTGCTATGGCCTAGGCTCTGATCTAAAAGGTTTGTGTCGAGTTGGTCTCACAAAACCGTGGACAATACTGGGAAGTCCATGTTTGGAATTCACATTGAATTAAATAGGAATCCACAGTGTAGCCAGTGCTTGGGGCGCGGGGGCCATGATTTTTAATGTCTATGCTGGCCCTACCAAATATAATCTATATATGCTATGGAGCTGGTGGTCCAATTGTAACTCCAGGGAAACAGCTCTTTATTTAACTGTGATATTAACTGTATCAGTGCATAGTCCATGAAGAACAGTTCTTACTGTGATCTTGTTTATCAGACTCAGCTGCGGTTTTTGTTTGTTTGTTTTGTTTTGGGTGGTTTTTTTTTTTTTTTTTTTTTTTTTTTTGGTTCTGTTTGTTTGTTTGTTTTGGCTTTTTCTAGGCATAACCGTACCAACAATGAAATCCTTAGCTTGCTACTTACTGATCATTGGTCTGGATTTTAACTTCACTAAAAAAGAGAGACTAAAGACAGATTGGCAACACTTTTAAATACAAAAGGAAATCCTGGCTCTAAATCCTATGACAAAAATGGCACTGGTTTAGGATATGACACTATCTGATGTGCAGGCTTATTGGAGAACCCCAAACCCATTTGGTTTACATTACAGGGACACCTCACTATGGCTTAACAAGTGGTCCATTTTCAACACTTGTCACATCTCGTTCACAGGGAACAGATTTTTAATTTATCAGTAATCAACTGGAAGTTTCTTTTTGTTAAATTAAATCGAGGAGGTTTTTGGGGTTTTTTTGTTGTTGTTTTTAGTGTGTTGCTTGGGCTTTTTTTTTTTTTTTTTTTTTTTTTAATATATATATCTAAAGGGCATAGGGGTAGGACGCCACCTTTTGGTGATAAAATAAATAGAAATCCCTTTTAAAACCTGCTGCTGACATCATTCTAGTTTTAATTACACCTAGGCAAAGGTGCTTGTCCTCATTTCCTTATATATTAAGTAGTGGGGGGGGGTGCCCAATTAGCTAATTAAAGTTAACCAAAGCCAGTGTTTCCCTAGAGGGATCAGTGTGTGTCCCAGTCCTGCCACATACTATTAAACCAAACATCAAATGTGAACTTCATTCTCCAAATACAGTGTCAGTGCACATATGCACAGTATGGGGAAACGAAGGAGACTGAACGCTTGCCACTTGTGAGATGCTAAATGTTCTGGTGAGTTTACAGTTAATAAAATCACAAGATTTGGTGATTGTGCATTCCTGAGTTTGTTATAATTCACAAATAACACACTGTGTTTACAAGAGTACAGTTACTACACTAATTGTCCTAAATATTTTCATTTACTTTTAACTCTTTATTTTGCTGCTCCAATTACATGGGACACTCGTAGGTCTCCTCCTAAGGTAAATACAAGCACAGTGGAAAGTCACCTATTGCTCTTTGTGAGCAGCTCAAAAGAAAATACGTGACAAGAGTGTTTAGCTGTCATCAGTGAAAACCTGGCCCCACCTCTTTTGACAGTTTGAAGGATGGGATAGTGACTGTACAGGAACATGGCCGTCAGTGTGCTCTGCAAGTTGATGTTAGCACTCCCACAGTGGGGAAAGGGTATGAGGTCCCAGAACCACCAACTGCAAGTGCGAAGGGAAGGCTAGGCCATAGAATCCTTTCTCCAAGGCCTAATAACTATGCAGGGTTAGAAGCCAGGTGGCCTTACCTCTGGTCTTTCCACCGAAAGTACGAAGTCACTGTATACTGAGCAGGCAGCCTGGCACCCCTCAAAAACCCACCTTCAGTATCTCTCTACAGGAGGTGGGGAAACTGAGGCCACAGTGAGCCCTGTTCAGGTCTATGCCCCTCCTCCACCTTTCTCCCAGTGGGGGTAAACGGCCAAAGCAGGGAAAGACAGAGGGGAGATGAAGTGTGGACGGACTGTTCTCAGAACCTAAAGCTAACAGGGCTTCTTTCCCAGGTGAAGCTGGCTTGTGCGTGACAAGCGTGTGCCTCACTCTAAGTGAACGGAGGAGCCACTGTGTCTTGACATCCCATGCAGGAAAGCCCGGGCATGGTAGCCCACGCCTTTAATCCCAGCACTTAGGAGGCAGAGGCAGGTGGATTGCTGTGAGTTCGAGGCCAGCCTAGTCTACAAAAAACAAAAACAAAAAAACAAAACCAAGCATTTTTACAGGATATAGCACCCAGGAAAAGTGAGTCAGGGTATGTGAGGGAGTGCTTCAGAAGGGTGTTCCTCCAAAAGTTACCTGAAAAGGCTCAACTTTTCAGCTAGATACAAGGCCCTAGACCTGTGGGGGGGGAGGGGTACACTCAGAGGTGTTTCTCAGAAGCGGTTGCCTTTAAACACATTCTCTCATTGACCCAGAAGCCCATGCTCACCCCATCTGAGGGTCCTATCTAAGCAGGCCTCCCCATCTGCCTGTCTCTACCCCCTGTTGTGGGGTGGCAAGCATGGGCAGCAGCGCTTTGCTTCTTTTATAGGTGTTGGGGTGCTTTATCCTTACTGAGAAAGCAGTGAGTTGTTGCTCCAGCCCTAACCCTGGCTTTCCTTAAAGGTGTGTTCTGGGCATGAAACTCAGATACAGCAGTTGAGAACTTGCTACTCTGGCAGAAGACCCTGCTTTGGTTCCCAGCACCTACAACCGCCTGTAACTCCAGCTCTGGAGGATCGCATGCCCTCCTCTGGCCTCCATTGGCCCTTGCACACAAAGGAGGGCACAGGCACATAATTCAAAATAAAACAAAAAGTGTCCTAAATATGTGATTTTTAAATGCAGATGATGCTAGGGAGATGTTTATGCAAGCATGGGGGACTGAGTTCGATCTCCAGCATCCATGTAAAAAGCCAGGCATGGTAGCATGATAATTTCAGTGTTGGGGAGACAGGGAATAAAAGCCTACATGGGATTCTGGCTAAATCAGTGACCCGAGTTCATTGAGAAACCTTGGTTCAAAATTAATAATAATAATAATAATAATAATAATAATAATAATACAGTTGTGAGTGATCAAGGAAGACACCCACCTCTAGTCTGGTAAACAATCGTGTACACCACACATGCCAAGTGCAAAGAATGGTGGCTGACGTTTGTACCCTCACACTCACGAGCACAGTTGGAGACCAGCCTGGGCTACGTGGACAAACTTACTGACCAAAGAATCTCAGAATCCACTTCTACCCTGCAGAGTCAAAATCTTCACTTTCAAGCCAAGGCCCAGCTGAGCCTCAAACAGATACAAGCCGGGGACACATGATCCCTTTTCTAACCGCTCACATCTCAACAGACAGTTGTGTAAGCTCTGTGTGCCCTGCCTGATCCTCCAAACAGGCTTCCTTGGTAAAACTTGGTTAGTTTCTTGTTTTTCAACCACTTGCAAAGTTAAGCTACTAAATCACCTATGTAAACCATGATTAATTCTTTTGACATTAATAACAGGGTGACTTCTCTCTCCTGTTACCCCAAAGAGCCTGCTAATTGCCCTCCAATTGTTTACCTTTGTATTGTTTTATGAGAGCCCAGAGAAAGATGGGAGCGATCCCCCCACACACACCAGCCCTGAAACAAATGCCAGGCAGGTTTTGGAAAGGGTGAGCACATGCATGCTATGACTACACCTTGTTAGCAGAAGGGCTTTGCTGTCTTTGTTTTGTTTTCTTTTTTATGGAAGGGATGACGCCTCCATAATTATAGGTGTTGCTGTTTAAAACGCAGAATGTTTTCCAAACCACCAAAGGGCCACACCTCCAGCACCTAGGAGCCAGCCAGCTCTCTTTTCACTTCTCTAAACAGTTGATAGAGACACATTAAGCATGACTAGGTTTATATCAAGCATCATGAGGGGCAGGGGGACTGAATCCAGGTAGTGTTACTTCCTGAATAAGCATGAAGGACCCAGCCCCCACCCTCACCCCGGATCCCCACCCCCATCCCGGACCAAGCTGAGTTTTTAATCTATGAAATTCTCAAAGACCAGCAGTTCACCCTCCTAACAACACAACAGGTTACTCTTGCAAACCCCCCAAAAATAATTAAGACCATTGTTTTAATACTATCCTAAGGCAGTGTAATTAAGTCAGGGTGAGTAATTGTGTATCTGAATTCAAAATAAGATTTTGCATGTAGAGCAAAGTTCTGATGGTAATCTCAGAGAAGTGTCTTGGCTTATATTTCCGAGACATACAAGTGCCAGCTCAGCATTACAATAGGCATTGTGAGAAGGCTGGAGACAGAATGTGTTTGTGGAAAAGAAGCAGGCAGGTCTGCCCACCTTCGGGAACAACTAGGCCATATGTTCCAAAAGTAAGAAGAGATTAGGAGGGATGGCTGATGAGCCAACATTTTCAGTGATTAGAACAAATGAACATGGGATTGGTTGTTGTTTTGTCGTTTTTGTTTAAATAGTGTCTACAGAATCACTATCAAGGGAGGCTTCCTCATTCCCCCCTCCCTTGGAGATATTCTTGACATTATTATTTCAAGACAAAACTTCACAAACATCAAAATCTGATTTGCCAAAGGCTGAGTCCTGTGGTATTAGACAGGACTGCAAAGTATTCATGTGGACAATGTTCTTAAAACTGACAGCCCCAAGAGAAAGATAAAGAAATCAGCCCAAATGTATAGGCACAAGGGAGCTGATCTGCAAACACACTTCCTAGTTCTGTACACCGGCACGGGCCAGAAGCAACAGCACCCTGGGAGCAATGAGCACACCTAGCAGCCCATGCTTGTTTTGTTTTGCTTTTTGTTTTTTTGTTTGTTTGTTTGTTTTTAGGTTTTTTGAGACAGGGTTTCTCTGTGTAACAGTCCTGGCTATCCTGGACTTGATTTTGTAGACCAGGCTGGCCTCGAACTCACAGTGATCCACCTGCCTCTGCCTTCCTGAGTGCTGGGATTAAAGGCGTGTGCCACCATGCCCAGCCATGCTTGGTTTTTAAATACTTTTTTTCTCTAATAAAGAAAGCAGAGCCGGGTGTGGTGGCGCACGCCTTTAATCCCAGCACTCGGGAAGCAGAGGCAGGCAGATCACTGTGAGTTTGAGGCCAGCTTGGTCTACAAAGTGAGTCCAGGATGGCCAAGGCTACACAGAGAAACCCTGTCTCGAAAAACCAAAAAAGAAAGAAAGAAAGAAAACAGGGCTTCATGAAGAACTAGTTTGTTCTACAGAAAGGGGTAGGGATACCTGGAGCATCTCATAGTGTGTCCTAGACAGTGGAAGAAGGAGGAGCTTTAGGGGAAGGGCACAAAATCTCCTCCATCTCAACACTGAGATGTCTTGAGCAAAAAGGAGAGAGAGAGAGAGAGAGAGAGAGAGAGAGAGCACGCAATGGGACTTTGTATGTAAGAGATACCAAGTCCCTAGAGATGACTGGGAACCAGCACTCTGGGTTCATGTTTTACAGGTAACAGTGACAGTGCAGACTACAGACTTCAGTCAGGTGACTAATGTTCTTGAAGGAGTCAGGACTGGCAAATTTGAGAACACAGGGCCCCAACAACAACAACAACAAGACAAGTGCTGATGACTACCGTCATCCAGGGAGAAAGCCCAGGGAAGGAAGAGCCTTTAAATTCTCAAGAGAGGCATAGAATCCAGATCTTGATCTAAATATTTATCAGTTTTCAGATTTTAGCTAAGCCAGATTAATACAAGCCACCAAGTATACTGAGACCCTATACTCTGTTTAAGATCCTGTTTTGGGGAACCAAGCAACGGTATCACTGTAGTGTGACAAGATTTGCTTCTCAAATGAATAAAGTGAAAACAGCCAAAGGAAGCGAAACATGAAGAATACATTCAGGATCATATGGTGGGGAAGGAGGTCCCCTTCTGTCACAGACCTAGAGGAGGGGAATAGGGTGAAAGAGGGGGGCGGGAGGGGAGAATGGAAAGATCAAGTGAGGGGATAACAATTTAGATATAATCTGAATAAATTACTTAAATTTAAAAAAATACATTCAGATATTCCTACGTTCCTTCCCAGACATGAATAAGTCACTCCAAGGATCCCGGTTAGGACGGTCATCTACAGTCTTGTTTTGAGACAGTCTTGTTATGTAGCCCAGGCCAGCCTCAAGCTCACCCCCCCTCCCACCTTTGCCTCCCAAGTGCTGAGATTACAGAGATGTGCTGACACTACATTCTGAATCACACCGTCAGATGTACAGCCAGCGTCTTCATTTCCTACTGCCTTCTTTCCAGCTCGTACAGAGCCATGAAGGTGAGTTTCGACTTCCTAGACTTTCCTAGAACTCTAGCTCTTTAGGCTGCTCAATATAAACCACAAAGGCTTTGTGTTGTTTGTGTTCGTACACGTGTGTGCATATGCATGTGCGTGTGTGTCGACAGAGGTTAGAGGACAGCTTCAGGTGCCACTTCTTAGGACAGAGTTGTGCATTGGCCAGGAATTCACTGAGTACCTCAGCCTGGCTGCCAGTAAGCTCCAGTTATCTGCTTGTCTCTACCTCCTCAACACTGGGATTACAGGCGTGGGCACATGCTATTCCACCTGGGTTTGTTTGTTAGTTTGTTTTTAATGTGGGTTCTGGGGACCGAACTGACATACTGATGCTGGCTGGGAACAGCACTTGGGCTGTCTGTCCGTCCCAAGATTAAAGCCTTCAGAGAAGTATCCAGGACAGAAGGACCATACACATCTCAAAGAAGAGCCTTTGTAGATGACACTCACCGAATATGTGCCATTTCACCACAGCAGGTTGGAGCCATATAGATTCTCTGTCTCTAAGGACAGTGCTCTGCAAATCTCTTGCACATTAAAATCATGTGGGGATCTTCCTACCAGCTGCAGATGTTGTGGTTTTAATGACTCCGAGTATGATATGAGCACTGAAAAGCTTAGAAACCTCCCAGGTGGTTGTCCTCTGCAGCAAAGTTGCAGAATCCCTGGACTGGGTAACTCTAGCTCCAAAGGCCCTAATTCCCTCTGCCCCCAGCATGATTCTTCCACAGGAGCCAGCATCATTTTCTAGAATAACTGAATAGATAAAGCTTAGAACAGTAATCTGCAGTGGGGCCACACTCACTGGTATTCAGCAAAATCTTCAGACCCTGTACACCACAATCACCTGGGCAGAGGGGCCACACCAAATCTACCACAGCCAAGGCCTGGGAAGGTGCCAGCTCCTTCTGGTGTACATCAGAAGAGAAGGGAAGCTTGGCAAAGGCAAGACTCAAAGAAACGAATCACAATGTCATGGCATTGTCAAAGTTTCCTCCACGTCATGAACTCTAATGGCCTCTGTTTCCACGTACGGAAAGAAACTCACCACAAGGTTAGTCGAAGTGGCCAGGATTCAAAACGGGTACAGTCGGGCTACCTACTAAGAATGCCAGCATCGGTTGGGGTTAGCCAACAAATCATGATGAATGAGTCCCTGAGTCTGTCCTACCCTCGGTGATGGTATCCCTCTTTCAGGGGATGGAATAAGACACGGAGAACGTACCACACATCCTGGTGTATTCCCTAATGGCTCATCTACATTTGAACCCCAGGAATCTTGGTTTCTAGTAAGAGGTTTCTCTCAGCTTACTTGGGAAGACTCCTAGGCCAGATCAGAACATCAGAAGTGTGTGCATGCTTATACATGTATGTACATGCCCATGCATGTTCATTTACAGATAAAGAACAACTCCTTTGTCATTCCTCATTTGCTTTTTGAGACAGGGTTCCTTAGTGGTCTGGAGCTTGCCAAATAGGTTAGGCCAGAGAATCCCAGGAATCCACCTGTGTCTACCCCTCACCCCAAGAATTAAGAAGCATGTAGCATCAAGTCCAGATTTAAAAGCAACAAGAACAAAAACAAACAAACAAAAACATGGGCTCTTGGGATCAAACTCAGGTTCTCAAGCTTGCTGCACCAACAGAGCATCTCCCCAGCCCTATCTCACATCCCCACATCATGCTCAGATCAATCAGACACAGAAAGATAAATACCCTTTACCAGTGCTTCGTACAAGAATAAGACAGAGCCATGGGACATGGCTGATATGGGAGGTAAAAGTAGAAAGACTAGGAAAGAAGAAGAGAAAGGAAAGAAAGAAAAGAGGGAGAAACAGTTGGGGATACTTGGAAGTGTCACTATCAGATTCAAAAGCCAGTATAGAAGATTCCCGCCCTCTCTAGCTAGGACCTTCCCTTGGAGCTGGCCTGGCTTCCTTAGATCTGACTCTCAATCTTTTTTGTTGCCTTGTGGCGCCAGATAAGTTTTGGGTTTGGGGTCCTATAAGTTGTAAGATGCTGAGCAGTATAGGTCTGGTACCTGTCTCCAGTCAGGACAACCAAACACATCTCTAGGCCTTGCCAAATATCCCCTAGGGTCAAAATTGCCCCATGGTGAGAACCGCTGCTCTAGATGACCTCAGGGCTGGCGGGCAGTCTCTCTGGCCATCAGCATTCCAGTCCTTGGCAAAGGTATTTATCTGATCGCTTCCCCTCCCAGGAAGAGCAGCGGCCAGCCTGTTTCTATCTGTAATTGAGTAACAAGGCCATTTCCTTTGCAAACAGACCAGCTGGAGATGAAGCTGTTTGCTTTGAGGTGAGCTCCTCTGCTGTGTGGGCTACCAATATTTCCAGATTGGCAACCTCCTGCCACCAGAGCTGCTTCCAACCTGAGGAAGCTGGTTTTATGAGAGTCTGTGACTTAAACACAGTCCAATGTGTACTGAGCCTCTGTCTACAACCAAAATACAATACAGGAAGTGGCAGCCAATGGACTCTGGACTAGGGTATGGCCTCTTATAAAGATACTCTGCTTAAAGCTCCCCTTTTCCTGGCAAGCCTGGGGCATTCTCGATTCCAGGGCAGGGGGTCCTCAAAAGTGACTGGACAGACATTCACCAGCAGGGTCAGCTCCCCTCCTCCTTCACTTGCTGCTGCTTTCATCTCTCTAGGGCTGCTGGGCAACCAACATTACCTAACCGAAGCTTCCATCTTAATGGGCAGCAGTGGAAATGATGAGATGAAGGCTAGACCTAGAGAACAATTCGGGGAAGGGGGCGGGGAGTCATTTGTTCCCAAAGTCTTGGCTAACCTTGACATCTAACGCAGTGATAGAAGTGACCTTTGACTCCTGAGAAGAAGAAGTGGGCCCCTTCCCAAAGCAAGATGGATGTCATTATCACTCAGATATTCACTCAACAAACATCCAGTGTGGCTTCCTGAGTACCAGGCACCATTGAAAGTGCTGGAGAATGGCAGTAAATGAAATATGGAAATCTCTGGCCTTCTACTGGGGTTCTGTCCCAGGGACTGTCTTGGTGAATTGTCTTTTTGTTGTTGTTGCT
This sequence comes from Acomys russatus, assembly GCF_903995435.1. NCBI lineage: Eukaryota > Metazoa > Chordata > Mammalia > Rodentia > Muridae > Acomys > Acomys russatus. The sequence continues at coordinate 27,793,365 of NC_067149.1, forward strand.
ATGGGGTTTTTGTTTTGGTTTGTTTGGGATTTTTGGTAGTTTGTTTGGTTTGGCCCTCAACACAGGGTTTCTCTGTATGGCCTTGGCTATCCTGGCCTTCCTTGTAGACCAAAGCTGGTCTTGAACTCAACAGTAATCTGCCTGCCTCTGCCTCCCCAAGCACTGGATTAAAGGCATGTGCCACCACACCCAGCTACTCTCATTTTATTTTATTTTTTAAGATTTATTTATTATTATGTATACAGTGCTCTGCCTGCATGTACACCTGCAGGCCAGAAGAAGGCATCAGATCACATTATAGATGGTTGTGAGGCACCATGTGGTTGCTGGGAATTGAGCTCAGGAGCTCTGGAGGAGGCATCTCTCCAGCCCCTAACTGTCATTTTTTAATGAAGCATTTTCTGTGCAAGGTATGTGTGTGTGCGTTTGTGGAAGGAGCACACATGCACACATGTGTAGAGCCGGAGGTCAACCCTCAGTGTTGTTCCTGGGGAGCTCCCTGCTTTATTTGGAGTCTCTCTCTCTCTCTCTCTCTCTCTCTCTCTCTCTCTCTCTCTCTCTCTCTCTCTCTCTCTCTCCTGGAACTCAGCAAGCAGGACTAGGCTGACTGAATACCCTAGAGATCTTCCCATCTCGGCTTCCCCACTGCTGGGATTACAAGTGTGCACTCTCGTGCCTAGGTTTTTGTTTTGTTTTGTTTTGTTTTTTAATGTGGGTGTTAGGAATTGAACACAAGTCCTCATGCTTGCATGGTGAGCACGTTACCAACTGAGCCATCTTCCCGGTGTTCACCCAACTCCCTTTCATTTTCTGAAGGAAAAGAAAAATGAGGTGTTCGTTCTTAAAACAAATGGGCCAGGTCAGCAAAAGGATGCCCAATAAAACTTCTATAGATCCTGAGATTCTAGGGCTAACTAGAGCAAACAGATGACGATGGTAAGGTGGTCCAGGGTGGACAGCAAAGGCATCGAAGATGTAGCTTAGCAACTGCAGGAAAAAGCCAGACCCCCATAACCTGGGCCTTCAGCACACCTGGAAACCCTGACCAGAAAAGGAAGTGATGTCAAGAATATCTAGGGGGAAGGGAGGGAAGAAAGAAGGGGAAAAGAAGGAGAAAGAAAGAGTAGTGTTGAGGGAAGGGTAGTGGGTGAGGAAAAGGAGAGAGAGAGAGAGAGAGAGAGAGAGAGAGAGAGAGAGAGAGCATATCTTATTGTACATTAGCTGTAACACTGCATTGAAGGGCTCCGAGTCTAGAGAGGAATTGGGGGTGAAGATTACCCGGCTGGCATACCTACAACACTCCAACTGGCACAACAAAACCAGCCCTTCCTCTAGGCAACAGAAAATAGCCTCTTCTGGAAGCTTGTCTCAGCACACAGAACAGCAGAAGGCCATAGAGGCCAATCAAATCTTCTGTGCTCTCTCTAGCAGGTGCCAGGGCAGCGGGAACGTTATGCTCCAGGGGAACGCATTGTGGATTTTCTGGGTCAAAATTCTGAAGTTCGAATTCTGGGCAAGCGACGATAATAGTCTGTATCATTTATATTGTGCTCCCCAAGGAAGAATGCAGAATCGGGCCTCCAAGAACAGGGAGCCAGGCCTGCGAGCTGTTTGCCTGGTGGAGCACTGTGCTTGCTCAGAGGTCACATGTTTCCCCGTGCTTGCCAGCCCAGGATCCAGTTGTTTGTTTGTTTCCATTTTCCTGTAAATAGTTTGGTCTCCTTCCATGGGAACAAAGCTAATATGAGCAGAGCAAACACACACACATGCTACCAACAGGGATCTTCCGTGGCATCTAAAAAAGCCAGATTTTTTTTTCTAGGCCAAGGAGAGGCTTAAAGAGGAAGAACCTGGCTTTTCTCAGGGTTTTTTAGCTCCCGCTGAGGACTGAATAATGCGTTTGAAAAACTCGCAGGAGGAGCCCTTTCGTTAGGGAGCAATGCTAAAATTGGCTCTTCCAGCTTGTAATAAAAGAAGACAGACCTTAGGATTCTATCCTGTCCAGCGGTCTTGTTGTCTTCTAAAATTCACCCCCTTCAGGATCACCTCGTGTGAGACAATAATAGTATATGTCTACGTTATTTATTAATGGCACAACGACTCTATGCAGTTGGGGTTGTGCTGGGGGTACTGGTACATTCCTCTCTTTTCAGTTTTATATCATTAGATTACTAGGGGGGGGGCGTGCATGCCATAGCATACGTAGAGAGGTCTGAGGAAGTGTTGTGGATGGCTCTCTCCTTCCACCATTACATGGATCCTGTAGGATGAACTCTGGTCACTAGATTCCTGCTGTAAGAGCCTCCACGTGCTGGGACATCTTGCTTTCCTTTCTCCGTTTGTCTCTACCTGGCTTCATCTTCTCTAGCTTTGGTACTGTTGATCTTTGTCATTCCTTCTGGTCTCAGCTGAAATGTCACATCCTTGGAGACCTTTCCCGACTTGGCTTCCCCCTTCCGATTTAATACCTCAATTCCTCACTTGTTTATTTACTCATGTATTGCCTGTCTCCCTCCAGAGAAATCTGCCCTATGTGGCCACAGACTAAGCCACTGTGCTCACCTCAAACCCCTCAGTGGCAGATGATAGGCGCCCCAGTATTTGAAAGGATGATCACTGAACTACCAAGTGACAGGGCCTATCTGCCATCAGGAGCTCCTGTGTCTTCCGGTCTGCTGTCCTTCCACAGAAAGTAAGGATAATAACACTGGACTTAGAAGTGAGAGCTTCAGGGGCCAGGAGGAGGCCTCAGTTGCTCGAGTAGTGGTCATACAAATATGGCAACCTGAGTTCCGTCTGGAGAACTTACATTAAAAGGCCACATACAGTGGCTGGAGAAGGAGAGACAGCAGACCTCTGAAGGTCAGTTGACTGTACAATCCTGGAGCCCCAAGCCAATGAGATGCTTTGTTGTAAAAAACAAAACAAAACGCTAGATAGTTTCTGAGGAATGGCAGCCAAGGTTGACTCGTGGCTTCTAAATGCACATGCATATATATGCGTCCACATGCACACACTTACACAAGAACACACACACACATACACACCAGAAGAGGAATTTAAAAAAAGAAACAAGATAACCAGTTGGAATTGAAAGTTCTGTTGACAGGAACATCAAGGGCAGTGTACCTGTGCTGTGTAAGGTCTCATGGAGGACAGCAAGGGATGAGAGCATGAAGGACCTCTGGAACCCCCTTAGGACTTCCACATGCCCGTGACTAACAGCACCCAGTCATATGTAGCAGGTTTGATAGCAAACCAAAGAGGAAACACACAGAGTCCGGGTCTTTGTTGTCTTTCCTGATATATTTGCATGCATTCTGATAGATGTAAAGGATTGCATGGACACTGAGGTCACCAAGATCTTTCAATGATGTGAACAGGCTCATGGGAGAACTAGCAGCATCTTTTCTCCCCTCTTTGGTTTTTTGAGACAGGGTTTCTCTGTATAGATTGGCTGTCCTGGACTTGCTTTGAGGGCCAGGCTGGCCTTGAACTCACAGCTATCCGCCTGCCTCTGACTCCCAGATTGCTCTGAGATTAAAGATGTGTGCCACCATGCCCAGTTTCAACGTCTTATAAGATGGGAAACATGCCACATGACTAAAGGAAAGAAAAGATTATATGCAGAACTGAAACACACAATGCAGGCACAAAAGAATACAAGTGACTATATAAGCTGTGCATACAATGCACATGTTAAACGCAGACATGGTACAAACACTACACACCATGCGTGTCATATCATACACCTATCCCACACAACTGTAAACATATAATGTACACACACTACATATATACATACATACATACTACACTTCCACTATACACACTCATTGTACACTATATACACAAACACTGCACATAATCTTCCATAATCATACACCGTAGATAAACACATAATATATACACATCATACACATACTTGACCCAAGTGTACACAGTGCACATACATCTGACATACATCATCATGTGCCGCTCTGTGTATATGATACACCCAGTAATATACATTGCACATACATCATGTTACTATATGTACATATACACATGAAATATACTGTACAAGCATCATACATTGCACACGCCTATGATATATACATTATACATATACCACACACACTATACACACATTGCACACGCATGGTACATACATTATACACACTGTATACATACTATATACACATATCTCATATATGCTCATACATAATCTACACATACACACAGGTACATATTGATGCTCCCACTTGAGTGTAGTTCACTTGAAACCATCACCTTGAGGCTATCTGCCCTTATTCCAACAACAATTCTATTCATCAATGCACATTCAAGCCTCCCTTTTCAGAATTTCCATGAGGAAATGAAAATACTTCTTTAAATGTCACCTCTTATGGAAACATTAACCATATGGCTGTGTTTGATATTTTAAAATGACCAAACAAAAGTTCAGAGTCTACCCTGGCACTGGGGTATTGGGTGGGGAGTCCCAGGTGTTTCTTTTTCTTTTCTTTTCTTTTCTTCTTTCTTTTTTTAAAAATTTACTTATTCACTTTACATCCCAATTGTAGCTCTCTCCCTCCTCTCCTCCTGGTCCCATTCTCCCTCCCTCTTCCCTCCTCCCTACCTCCCTGACCTCTCAGAAAAGGAGAGCCCCCCACCTACCCCTCCCAGCACATCAAATGGAATCAGGACTAAGCAACCTTGCAAGGGGGAAGTGCTCGAAAACAGGCAACTGAGTCAGAGACAGGCCCCGCTTCCTTTACTAAGGGACCTACATGAAGGCCAAAGTGCCCATCAGGTACCTATATGTAGAGGACCTAAGTCCAGTCCATGCATGGTCCTTGGTTGGTGCTTCAGTCTCCTCAAGCCCCCAAGTCCAGGTGTTTCTGAAAGATGGGTTCCTGGTTGTTTCCTGTGCTTCAGTGCAGCAGTGAAAAGTGAAATTGGAAAGAGTGTGCCTCACTGGTGCACTCATGCATGCAGTTCCCCAAGGTGGGGAATCCTGAAGTACAGCATTCTTTGGCGTCTATAATGCACACTGTGCTCATGTAAATGTTCTATATAATCACTGATAAAAAAAAAACCCTTCTGTGGAGAACACAGCTTACAAGTGCATACCCCCCACTGCAACATGCTATGTGTTCCTCCAGGGACCTGTATTTCCAATCTGGTAACTAAAACGAGACTTTAACATGTAACCCCTGCTGTTTCTCTATCGGAAGGTGGACTGCCATGATGCAAGTCACTTGTTCTGTTAGTCATGGGGCTATATAGTCATAAATTAATTTTTTTCCTATTGGAAATAGGAATGCTCGAGACAGCAAAGCTTAAAGACAATGGCTGTATGTATTACCTCACTGTATGTAGTATCAAATCACACTCCTACCGTGTCCTCCCACATTGCTCTCTTGTATGTGGCGTGCGCTGTGGAGAGAACAAACTCGGAATGACAAGTCCATTCTGCCACTCGCTAGCTGTGGGGCCACAGGCAAGCAACTTTGAACCTCTCTGTCTGATCACCTACAAAATGGGCACGGTGTGCATGCACACTAGGAGGAACAAGGAAGTGACTAGAGACCACAAAAATCACAGCCCAGTGTCTGACACGGGGTGAGCATCCCAATCAATTATATTCATGGTGTTATCAGTGTACAGTGTGGAAAGCGGCTGTTGCCGCTGAAAGTTGTATTGTGAGCTTTTCCTTTGACAGAATGTGGAATTCTAACCATCCGCAGGTTGGTAAACAGAAAAAGCCGTAGCCTGGGAGGAGGGAGTGACATCAACGCCACTGGAAAGAGTTAAAAGGAAAAAAAAGTTCGTAGAAATTCACAATTCACAAATTCAGCATCTCAGACAGTGGGCTCAAGCATATACTTTTTTATGTTTAAACTTAATCAAACTAAGGGGAGGATCCGTGTGCAAACATGTCAGACTGGGACCAGGAGGATGTTAGTGGTTCCTGGTGCTGCTAAACATGCCTACATTGCTAAGGACCACCATCCACTCAGAAGAAGTGGACATTTATTTTTCTGGACATTTAAAACAGCAGTGCTGAGGTTGAGAAGTCATGTCTACCCCTAGCCAGCTCTCCTGACCCCCAAACCATCAGGATAACTCATTGATGAAGCAGGCACCACATTAATGTGTCATGGGAATTATTTTTGAAGCACCTTCTTGGCAGGCCTATGAGGATTAAGACCGTCACCCAAATCCCACAGCTCACACATGGCATGGCTGTAGTCTGAACTCATACCATTGAGTTCACCATATCAGTTCTTACATATCTTGCCTCGTTTCAAGGGTCTCCATGCCCTTAAGTGTTTATGGAGATAACCTAAACTCACTATAGAAATCCCACCAGATGCACAAACTCCGTTCTAATTCCTTTAGAACCCTGAGCTCCTATGGAGTGAAGGATCCTATGGAGAGATCCATAGGGAGTAAAAGAGAAAGGGGGCCGTGATTGATTGTTGATGTCTGCTGCAGGTGTGGGAGCAGTATGTAGTGGTCCTCTTACCACACGCCTGTCTTCCTAAGACTCAGTGATCTTTATTTAAGGTCTAGCCAAGTGCCAGACACCTATGTTCCTATGTTTCCCTCTATGAACATCCTCATTTTTTTTTGGCAAAGAGCCCATTTCTTGCAAAGTTGTGCACATCAAAGAGAATTGAGGATTGAAGGATCTGCTAAAAGGATTTATTCGATCCAAGGCTGTCCCTGGTTGCAGAAGAAACTGCTGAAGTCTCTCAGTCCCTCGCCTACACAAGATAGAAAACATCAAAGTTCATGAAAAATCCCAGCACACTTCCACCCAGAGTTAAAGCCAAAAACAAACAACTCTGGGGGTTGGATGGATTTCATAAAACAATTGCAGCGGCAAACAGCAGTGACTCTGAACTTGTGGGAGGCTAAAAAATAATCGACTTTTTTTTTTAATTATGCAATGTTGAGCAAAGAGCTCATTGGGGTCGGGGTGGGAAGGGGGGAAAAGCAAAGAAATCAAAAACCAAACAAAGTCACATACCAACAAACACTTAAACCACTATAGCTAAGATCAGAACCAAAACTCATTTTTAGTTACAAAGATCTGAGGGATGGGGGTGGGAAGTAAACAAAAGTCCTAAGAGAAAATCATTAATAAAACACTCTGAACCACTTTCCCATAAATGTTTTTTTTTTTTTAAAGAATGCTACACTGTGTTTAAAAAAACAAAAAACAAAAAAAAACAAATCTCCCACATTCCTGTCCAAATAAGACCTCCTTGCAAACATTCAACCAAGAAAAACAAAAACAAAAACAAAACAAAACAAAAAAACAAACAAAAAACTTGAAATCCCATTGTCCTAGCACTTATTTTATCTGTGAGGTACCACTTAAAAGAAAATCTTCAACAACAACAAAAAAAAGTCAGAACAAGCTGGGTGATTAATTGAGAGCTGTGTAATGAGTTGGGGAAGGAAATGAACAAAGTCAAACCCAGCCCAAAAGGAACTAAAAGAAAACTTGGGCTGACAACCTTGCCGAGTATAATCTCAAGAACTTCCTGTTTACTAATAACACGTACACACACAAAACCACCCACATCAAGTTTTCCAGGAAGTTAGATACGTAAACAAGACATTTTGGACTTCTTTAGTAAGACAAGTGAATTTTCTTCCTAAACCACCTCTAAGACCGATGAATGACTGAAGCAGCTTTCATTTTAAAAGTGAGAAACAAGATCCCTGAGGTCATATTTTGACCTTCCAGAAGATGTACAAAGATAAAACAGAGAACATATTCTTTCTTATGAAACAAGCTATTTCTTAAATGAGTTGCCTGAAAGCAAAACAATCTATGTAACAGAAAAGTAAATGACTACTGAAAACTTTTAAAATATGATGGGTTTTGTTAATGTCATGCTTAAAGCAACTGCACTAAATTATATTTTTCCCCCCATGAAATCTGAGCTGTGTCTACAAGTCTCCGGCCATTGTGATGAAAAGAAAGTCAGTAATTACGCAGATGTTGTGTCTAGTCACCAACGGCTGGAATTTCCCATATTTGCTCTCAGCGTCTCTGGGAGTTGGCTGAGAAGGCTTTTCCAGCATTTTTGGGCTCACCAAGGCATCGGGGCAATGTGCACCCCGTGTGAAAGCTCTCACACTCCCACCCTGAGTCATGCAGTTTGCACTTTAGTCGGAATGTTCTTTTGCAGGTAGGCCTCAGAGAATGCAAGTTTTCTAACTGTGGAATGTGAGAAACATCTTTTCTGTCTGTTAGGTCATTCTGTGAGATGAAGAAGGAGAAACTACCCAATCCTTCTCCTTCTCCTTTCTTCCAAACGCCCTTCCCACCAGACCCCGCAGAAATAGCTCTTCTACCTGAAAGCTACTCCTTCCTCAAGTCCCCACATCTTGAATGGCCAAGAAGCGGAAGGAGACTTGTCCCAGCTCCCATCCGCCTCGCTCCAAGTCTTCTTTCGGTAGTTCATCTGATTCCGGAGTCTCCATGCTAAAGCCACCACATGTCCACCCACTGAGGCTCAGGAAGTGACAAGACAACAGCAAGTCAAGTTACACAGGCCCAAGAGCTCATCCTGCTTCAGCGAAAAGTGAGTGGTGTGAGCTCTGGTAAGTCACACACACACACACATACACACACACACACACACCTGCCCCCAAGCTTCAAGATCTTGATCTACGGAGCAGATGCACTCAGTCTCCTGGCATCCTAGAGCTCTTTGAGGAGTGTGCAGGCTCAAGCTCTCTGAACAACATATATTAAGAAGGGAATATAAAGCCAGGTGTGGTGGCGCACGCCTTTAATCTCAGCACTCAGGAGGCAGAGGAAGGAGGATTGCTGTGAGTTCGAGGCCAGCCTGGTCTACAAAGCAAGTCCAGGACAGCCAAGGCTACACAAGGAAACCCTGTCTCAAAAAACAAACAAACAAACAAACAGGGGCTGGAGAGATGGCTCAGCGGTTAAGAGCACTGTCTGCTCTTCCAGAGGTCCTAAGTTCAATTCCCAGCAACCACATGGTGGCTCACAGCCATCTATGATGTGATCTGATGCTCTCTTCTGGCCTGCAGGTGTACATGCAGACAGAGCACTGTTTACATAATAAATAAATAAATAAATAAATAAATCTTTAAAAAAGGAATTTACTAATAAAAAAAAACAAAAAAAAAAAAAAAAAAGGGGGGAATGGTGTATAGGAAAGCAATCTCAGAAATACCTGTGAGCAAAAACAGGAAGTGGAGGGAAATCTGGAGAGCTGTCAGAGGAAGCAGCACTTGCTTTTCTCCTCACTGTCACAAAACAACAAAAACAAAATGACAGAAACAACTTAAAGGAAAAGTGGCTTATTGTGCCTCCCGGTTTCAGCGGGTTTACATCTATCCTGGCAGAGAAGGTACTGCAGTAGCAACAGCTCAGTCTATGTCAGCAGCAATGTGAGGCAGCCAGTCCTGTCATGGTGGCCAAACAGGAAGCAAAGACCTAGATCAGAGCCAGCCAGCGTCAGAAATAACCTTCAAAGACCATCTCTATTTGTATACTTCTGCCAATCAGGTCTTATCTCTTAAAGGTTCCACAGCCTCCCCAAACCAGGCTACCAACTAATGGCCAAACACATGAGCTTGGAGAGCTGGGCAGCGGTGGCGCACGCCTTTAATCCCAGCACTTGGCAGGTGGATTGCTGTGAGTTCGAGGCCAGCCTGGTCTACAAAGTGAGTCCAGGACAGTCAAGGCTACATAGAGAGACCCTGTCTCGAAAAAAAAAATAAATAAATAAAGCTTGGAGAGACAGTTAAAGCCTATCAGACCACGTGTCAGGTAGGTCTACAATGGGAGGGCGAAGAAGGGAGTTGAAATATGGAAGGTCTTGGGTCCCATACAGTTCGAAGAAGTTCTCTGCGGGTCAGTATGTCCAGAAGCTCATTTCTTGTGTGCTGTGGTGACAACTCACATTCATGTCCCTGCTACAGCAGGGAATCTGAGAAGCCAGCACCAAGATTACATAATAGTGCATGTTACAATCCAGCCCCCAAGGTTAGTAAGCTCCACAAGAGGACAGTGGCGATGGCTGTGATGACAATGGGGATGATGATGACATCACTTCCCAAGATACTGACATTCTTGCAACGCCTCTTACTATTTTCACCCACACACACTGCTATCATGTTCAGGAGTGACACAATCCTTATCCCTGAGCTAATCTGGTACTTCCTTGTCACCCTGCACTCAACTGACCCTTCCCTTGCAAACAGGACAATAAGCTGGGTTGTATATCACCATATGTCACCCAACAATCAAGATGCATCTTATGATCATCCCAGATGTTTCACATTGCAGTCTGAATGAACTAGACCCACTCTGAAGAAGTATTCCCAGACCACTGACGTGGGAAAAAGGAATGGTGACAAAGGCTGCAGGCACCTCCTTCCCCCACTCCCTCCCTCCCCAGCAGAGGACTTTGGAGGTGAAAGCAAGGTGGCTAAAGTTCTCAGAGCCAAGTAACAAGGGAGAGAGCTGCAGAGGGGGCTCCACAGATTGGCAAAGACCCACTCTCCACTCCCCCACCCCCAACCCCCTCACCTCCGGCTACGCAGCTAGGACTTGGTCGTTCGGGTTATTAGAAAACTGCACAGACTTGGCTTCCAAACAGCCACAGAGGTTGGAAGGGACCATTACAGAGAGACTTGTGAAGACAACCAGAAATAGTGAGCCTCCCCATATTCCAGGAAACTCATGGGACTACAGGCAGAGTCTAAGAAGAGCCTGTGAATTGGGGGTGGGGGTGAGGGAGCAGTCAGCCCAGAGCAAAGGAAGATCAGGTCCCATACAACACAATTTAAAAGCAAGGCCCACCAGAACCAATTGTTTCCAAGTCATTTAACTCTGTGCTCAGAATGAGGTACAAGACTGCTTCGAAGAATATAAAAATATCCAGTGCCCAACAAGGTTTTTTTTTAATGTAACCTCCTGTTGAAGATGGCTCAGTGGATAAAAAGACTACACAGGGTACACAGCTGGGCATCAGAAACAAGAGAGACGCTGCCTCAAACTGGACGGTGAGAAGCGACTCCCAAAAGTGGCTGTCTGATCTCCCCATGTGCACCATGACATGTGCAGCACTGCATGCATGTGCACACGTAATTGGTTAATTTTTTAAGAACTACAAGACATGTAAATAGGAAAGCGAGACTCACAAGGAAACTGGAAAGCACTCAAAATCATCTCTGAACTGCCCAGGTGTAGGAATTATCAGACAAAAATATCGAAAGTAGACCACGAGAGGGGACACGAGGCTCTGGAAAAGGGGAAGGGGGCAAGGTCACCCTTGATGTGGCAATGGAAAGGAGGCTGGAGAGAGAGAGGATGGCACATCAGATGGAGGGGAACTGAGAGAAAAAGGACAGCAAGGAAGAACAAAAAACAAAATTTGTGTCAAAAGTGCCATGACAAAAATGTTCCTCCTTGTAGGCTAATAAAAAATTGTAATTAAAAAGGTTAAAATTAAAAAAAAAAAAAAAAAGGCTAATGCAACAGTATCTCAAGGCAAAATAGAAAATATTTTTTTTAATGAGTAAAAAAAGAACGATGTATCAGTACGTGTCAGATGCAGTTACAGCGGTGGTCAGGTGAATTTTACTGTGTGTATTGTACGGTCGGAGGAAAATGATCACACTGACAATCAGCCATCAAATTATGAAACAACAAAAATAAAAAAAGCAGACACCTGTACGGCAGACAGAGACAGTCCTAGGAAGCGCAATAATCGGTGAAGTCTAAACAAAAAACTGGGTTTCGGTAAGTTGAGGAATTGCCAGCAAAATAAACCAAAACCGTGCAAGTCACCAACCTCGTGCATGAACACCACAGTCCACACAGATACATATGATCATAATAAACATTATGCACAGGCCATGAACATCAATCTAGGACCAAGGTCTGGGGTGGGGTGGGGGCTCGGCAGCTAAGAGCATTTGTCGTTCTTGCAGAGGACCGAGGTTAGGGTCCCATCAACTGCATGGTGGCTCACAACCAGCCATACGTCCAGTTCCAAAGGGTCTGACACATTCTTCTGACCTCTACAGGCACATGGTGCACACACATTCATGCAGGCAAAACACTCATACACACAAAATAAAATAAACAAATCTAGACACAAAAATTTTAAACTAGGATTAACAGGCCTGTTTTTTAAAAGCAATGGGGTATGAGGATTCGCTCAGTAACCTGAGTCAACTTACATTTGTTTTTGAAATAGAAATCAGAAGGAAAAAAAATCTTCCCTAACAAACCAAAACAAACAAACAAATGGGAAAAGAAAGAACAAAGCAAACAAAACAAAGCAAAACAAACCCCCAGCTCAGTCTCACGTGGTTTCACTGGAAAATTCCAACAAAACATTGAAAGATGAAACAAAACCGAATCTAAACAATCTTTCCCAGAAAATAGAAAAGTCAGGAGCCCTTCCCAGCCATAAAATGAGGCCATCATTAACCTAATGCCAAAAGCAGACAAAAGCAATGCAAGCATTTTTCAGACCAATGTATTTCATGAATAGAGCTGCAGAACTCAACAAAATAATGACAACAAATCTAGCAGTACAGATTAACAGTGCAGGACAACCACAGAGGGCTTATCCCAGGAATACAAAGCCACTTAATATCAAATAGTTAATCAATGTGACCATAATATCAGACACTGAGAAGAAATACCACATAATCAAATACTCGATGCAAAAACAAACAAACCACTTTAATCTACTTATGATTTAGAGTTTTCTGTAAACTAGGGACAGAAATAAAAGACATTCAGGTTGGAAATAAATGGACAAAACCGTCCCATGTTCAGGCAATATGAATGAATGCCCAGGGTATGGCAGTCCTTGGACAACTGCTAAGTGGTTCCTGTGTGATCATTACATGAGAGCTATTATTGTACTTTTGTAAATTAGCAAAGAACATTTTTTGAGACAGGGCCTCCCTCTTTAGCCAAGGCTGGCCTAGCACTAACTATATAACTCAGGATGACTTCATACGTATCGCAATCCTCTTGCCTCAGCCTCCCAAGTGTATAGATTATAGGTATAAGCCACCATTCTGAGTTAAATTTATTTTTTGAAAAATCTCACTTATACTAGTCTTCCCACCAAGAAAGAAAAGATACAATTTTTGTGTAAATTGTATTAAACATATTAAAACAAGTACCAGAAAACATTACCATAAAACAAATCAATGAAGAGACATACCATGTTCATGAATGGAAGACGTCAATATACTTAAGGGCTCAGGTTTACAAAAGCTGCCACATGTATTTAACGGGGATGCCCATCAATATCCCTACAGGCTGTTTTGTTTTGTTTTTTTAAAGATAAAGCAAAGCAATTCTAAAATTCACCTGGGAAGGCAAAAACTAAAAGACCCAAAGTAATTTTGAAAATGAGCATGAAATTGGGAAGACTCACATTAGTGATCCTCAGAGAGTTCGATGCAGCAGCATTTGAGATGGTGTTTCAGTGACAGGCACATGGGCAGTACTACAGAATAGATATGGCCAAATGCCTCTGACAATGGTACAAAGGCAGTTCAACTGAGAAAGAACAGCCTGTCCGTAGTAGATGTTGTAGGAAAAGAGCATATGCATATTTAAGAAAAAAATGATCTCTAATAAAACTTCACACCTTATACAAATTAATCTAAAATGGATTGTATGCATAGAGAGCAAAAAATTAAGCTTTCAGAAACATAGAGAAAAAATTTTGGTCTGCTGTTAAGTAGAGTTCTTAGTACATATATTTTTTTTTAATTATCAATAGTCAGGCATAGTGGCACACACCTTTAATCCCAGCACCTAGGAAAGGAGAGGTGGGTAAATCTCTGTGAATTGGAGCCCAGCCTGGTCTATAAAGTGAGTCCAGGACAGGAAGAGCTATTACACAGAGTAATCTTGAAAACAAAATAATCAATACATTGGATTTCATAAAAAAAAATACAAAGCATTTGCTTTGCAAAAGACATAAAAAGATAAGCCACTAACTAGAAGAAAATATTTGGAAAGTGTATATCCAATAATGGATTTTAATCCAATAAACGCAATTACCACCGTGAGTGATACTCAGCATCTATGCAATCAGACAAGGGCAAACAGGTATGTTACGATGGGGCTAGGCAAGGCCTGTCAATACCAAAAGGTGGAAACAAGGACGTTCAAAATTGATGGGAGGGATGCAAAGTGATATAGTCACTCTGGAAAGCACTTTAATAACTTCTGATGAATTTATAGACATGCTTGCTCAAGTGACCCATCAATCTCATTCCTATATATTTACTATAGATAAATAAAAACCTGCATTCACACAAAAGTACTTATAACCTGTTGTCATTGGCTTTCCATTTTAAAGGGTTAAATTTTATGTTGTTTACGTTTTATTTCAATAGAAAAGAAAAAAATTATACCTCTGCCTTCACATAAACAAAAATTTTTTCAAGTTCCATACACAATTACTAAAAAAACTTTAAACATTCAAAATGTTCTTTAGCAATGAACAAATAAATGGTCTGTGGTACATCCATATCATGGAAACACACTCAGCCGCAAAAGGAACTAATGATATGTGCAATGATCGTTCAGATGGGTCTGAGAAGCTTTGTGCAGAGTAAGGCAGCCAGTCTCAAGAGAGGTTACAATGCAGGAGTTTACTTATGTGACAATTGGAGAAGACAAAATCACAGGAGCTAAGAAAACCTCCTTCCTCGCCAAGTGTTGGGAGGGTCTCAGCTTTGGACCTTGATTATGGTAGTGTTTGTATGGCTCCATGGAAGGATATAACTTAGCATATAATATTGTATAATATTAAGTAATATGTAAACTCAAATATATTTATCATATGTGTAATAATTATATAATTAACACATAATAATATTATTGTATGTTATGAAATATGTAAAGTCAAATACATTGAGAATTATATATCAAAAAAGTAAAATTTAATGTTATTTTAATTCAAAGACACTAACAGTTCACCCTCCCTCCCCTTGTTCTGTACTGACGTTAGTCACAAACTGAAAGCCAGCTTTTGAGTCCGCAGTCTTCCCTCTGCCTTGACATAAGCAAATCTAATTCAGGTGATGCTAAAATCTGGTGATGTCAGAGCCAGAGGATGTCAGACATCAGTCTGGAATTAAATGGTGTCCTCCACAGCCCAGTGGAACTTCTGTCTTGCTGAGTTGTTTGTGGCATCTCCTTAATGGCTTTTCCAATGCTAGCTTCTGTTTGTCCTTTGAATGAGTACCAGATCTCTGTATATCAGCCCCTGCTTAAACAGTAGTGTGGTGGTTTTAATGGAAATGGCTCATTGGCCCATAGGGCGTGGCACTATTAGGAGGTGGGGCCTTATTGGAGTAGGTGTTGGATGTGTTAGGCCTGGCTTTGTTGGAGGAACTGTGTCACTGAAGGTGGGCTTTGAGGCCTCAGATGCTCAAGCCAGGCCCAGTGTCTCTTTCTCTTCTGCTGATGGGGGGGCGGTGGGTGCAGATGTAGAACTCTCAGGTCCCTCTCTACCATCATATCTGCCTGTGTGTCACCATGCTTCCCACCATGGTGACAATGGACTGAACCTCTGAAACTGTAAGCCAGCCTCAATTAAATGTTTTCCTTTATATGAGTTGCTGTGGTCATGGTGTCTTTGCACAGAAATAGAAACCATACCTAAGACATAAGTTGGTACCAGGAGTAGGATATTGCTGTGATAGGCTAGAGCACGCCTTGCTTTAGAGGAACATAGAACACTTTGGGACTTTGGACTAGAAAAGCATTTGGACCCTTTAAATGGGACTGAATGGGCCACACTATTAGAAGCAGGGAAAACATTACTGCTGAGGATGATTTGAATGGTGGGGGCCCGGCTTAAGAGGTTTCAGAGGAGAATATTATTATGTGACCTAGAGATTGATCTTGTGATATTTTGGTGAAAAAGATAGCAGCTTTCTGCCCTTGTGCAAAATATCCGTCTGAGGCTAAACTGAAGAGTATGGATTAGCAGCGTTGGCAGAGGAGATTTCCAGACAGCCTAGTATTGAGTATGTTGCTTAATTATTAGTGGCCACACTTACGCAGATCTATAATGAGAAGGAACAAATCGAACAAGGAAAAAGACAAAATGTACAGTTTGAAGAGGGAAGGAGCACTAAAGAGTATAAAAAAACTAAGTCCTGGGTTCGAGGTGATAAACAGATTAAAGGAAAGCCTTATGCCAAAGGGAATAAAGGGAATAAATAAAGAGAGTGGTGACCTTGGGGCAAGACCCCAGCCAGCTAAGCGTCCAACTTGTGAAAAGGAATTAAAAAAAAAAAATCTTAGGGCTAGTGTGGTGCTGCATACCTTTAATCCTAGCACTCTAAAGGCAGAGGCAGGCAAATTTCAGAGCTCAAGGCCAGCCAGGTCTACAAAGTGAGTTCAAGTTTAAAGGATGAGGAAACACATCGAAACCATAAAGCCGGTGAAAACGTATTTGAACAAGGGGACCAGGTTCCAGCCACAGAAAGCAATAGAACGTGACAGCTTTGGCCACGTGGTTCTGGCTTTCGAGTCAAAGATACAAGATCTGGGTTTATGGAATCTCCCTCTACAACTAAGGAAAGCTGCTGAGGTCAGGTGTATGTCAGGGGTGTCCCTGCATGGAGGCCCAGAGAGGCCTTTGCTTGAAGCTTCCAAGGTGAAGTCTGAATGCCTTGGGGAAACCAACATCCTGGTGATATCAGAGCTGTGGGATACCTGCCAAAGAAAGCTGCTAACAGGGAGTAGAAGCTCCCCAACCCCCACCTTCCCACCTCCCCGCTACCCCCAGTCCAAGAGAAAGAAGTGAGACAAACTTCTTCGACAAAGCTGAAAGGAGTTGGCGATTTGACATCAGACATGGAGATTCAGAGTTCTGAGTTTGCTCTGCAGATTTTAGGTCTTGCTTTGGTCCAGTATTTCCTCACTACGCTCCCGTCCCTCCATTTTGGAAGGGTAATGTATATCCTGTGCCAGGATATATTGGAAGTATGTGATCTGCTTTTTCATTTTGATTTTACAGTAGATTGCATGAGTCTCA
The DNA here is from genome assembly GCF_903995435.1 of Acomys russatus. Taxonomy (NCBI): domain Eukaryota; kingdom Metazoa; phylum Chordata; class Mammalia; order Rodentia; family Muridae; genus Acomys; species Acomys russatus. The sequence continues at coordinate 27,810,449 of NC_067149.1, forward strand.
GAAGGCTTTGAACTTTGGACTTTTAAACAGTGCTGATACTATGATAGACTGTGGGGACTTTGGAATTCAGACTGAATACATTTTGCATTATGATATGGCTAAAAGCCTGTGGGGGCCAGGGAGTGCAATGTGGTGGTTTGAATAGGAATGGCCCCACAGACTCATGTGTTTGCATGTTTGCCCATAGGGAGTGGCACTGTTAGAAAAAGTTGCCTTGTTGGAATAGGCGTGGCCTTGTTGGAGGAAGTATGTCATTGGGGGTGGTCTTTGATGTCTCATATGCTCAAACTAGGCCCAGTATCTCTCTCTCTCTTCCTACTGCCTGCAGATACAGACGCAGAGCTCTCAGCTACCTCTCAAGTGCCATGTTTATCTGCTGCCATGCTTCCTGACATGACAATAACGGAGTAAACCTCTGAGCTGTAAGCCAGCCCCAATGAAATGTTCTCCTTTATAATGGTCACAGTGTCTCTTCACAGCAATAGAAACTCTAACATAAGTAGCCAACACCATCCAACGACCCATAACCACCTTTGGGATAAGTGCAGGCTGTGGTGCACCCCTGACATCTCATTAATTTCCCTGTTTGAAGTTACTATTTTCTTTTTCTTTTTTTAATTTTTTAGAAGCTTTATATATTATTTATATAGTATTCTGCCCGCATGTGTGCCTGCATGTCAGAAGAAGGCACCAGATCTCATTATAGACGGTTGTGAGCCACCATGTGGTTGCTGGGAATTGAACTCAGGACCTTTGGAAGAGCAGCCAGTGCTCTTAACCTCTGAGCCATCTCTCTCCAGCCCATTTTCTTTAGGTTTTCTTATTTTCATTCAAAAACATCCTTCCCACCCTTGACTAGCTGAATCAGATTTCCCGGAGACACTACCTTTCACTTCCCAACGCCCTCCTTGCTGTCCCCACCTCTCTTTCCATCCTTAGGGACAATTCAACACATGATGGGGCTGTTCTGTTCCGTCTGGGTTCCCCAACAACTGAACAGCTGCTGGAGGTCAGGGGCAGGGTCATGTCTGTTTCCTGTGCCAGACACAGGACCTGGCCCTGAGCAGGAGGTGGTACAGATGACCTTGTTGAAGGGAGACCAGAGTACTTGCTATAACCTAGAAACGTCAGCTACATTTCCGCTTTTCACCCTGTAGTCTTCCTGTCCAGCAGAGACAGCATTTCAGCCTTGAGGTTTGGTTTGGTTTGGTTTGGGAAAGAGTCTCACTATGAAGCCCAGCTGGCCTCAAGCTAGAACTCTCATCACCTCTGTCTCTGGCATGCTGGGATCACAGGTGTGTGTCACTATGCCTAGTTCAAGGCATCTTTGGAGGCTTACAACACTGAGTACTGGGGGTGGGTGGGGCGCGCTGTGAGTGTTTATGGGAAGAAAGGATGCCTGCACCGAAAAAAAAAAAAAAAAGCTAATGATATTCAGGCAAGATGAATGCCCCAGATCTTGGTTCCTTTTAATATTTATTCTAATGCCATTTTCCCTCTTTAATAGAATATGAGAGTCATTCAGATTTCAATAATTCAGAATATATTCCTGACTTGAAGATGGTTTGTCAGCTAACCACATTTGCTGTCCTGCTAGAAGCACACCTAGCTTTGGGCCCTTGTTATTTCTCTATTCCTGCCCCACCCGACCCCCACTCCTCCTATCTCAACCCAGCATCCTGCCACCATTTCACCCATCCTTCATCACTTTATCTTTCTACATCTTTCTGTGTCCTCTCCAGAAACATCTCTGGATTTTAGCCCCGGCTACACATCTTAATTTGAAAGGCCTCTGTTTGTAATGACACTACTCAACTTACTGAATAAAAAAGAAACGAATGCCAGTGAATCCTACCGGAGAGACTCTACTCCCTCTATGCCCGCTGCTGGGGGCTTGAGCAGTTTGTCAGTGTGGGGAATGGCAACATTTTGGTTCATAAAAACAATAAAGGGGCTGGAGAGATGATTCAACTTGTAAAGGCTGGCCCTGCAAACATAAATGCCAGAGTTTGATCCTTGGAACCCACATAAAATGCTGAGCGTGGTGGTTGATGCCCTCTTATAATCCCACAGCAGGGGAAAAGAAGACAGGGACTTAATGGTCAAACATAGTACCAACCTGGTGAATTCCAGGCAACTTAGAGACCTTGGTTCAAAAACATTATGGCAAGCTCCTGAGGAAGGACTCCTGTAGACCTCTGGTCTACACACACCCACACCATAGTCATAAATTGTCATTTTAAGTAAAGACACTCTGATCTTCTCCTCTATTAAAAAAAATACACCGAACAGTAGCCTAAGCATTTACAATCACAGATACCTACCAGTAAAATATTTTGAGCTGGCACAAATATATGATATGTATTTTTACTTATTTATGAATTATAGATGTATATATAAACTAATATGTATATGTACAATGCTGATGTGAGCATTATAAACCATGAATTTAAAATTAGATTTTTAAAGCATGAGATTAAATATAAATGATAAAAGAAGTTCTACTATTTTCTTCTATAACCCAGAAGATCATACTGTATGCCACACTGGTGTGGACACCATGCTTGGGAAACCATGCTTACAGAGAATGAACCTCTTAGTCCTTTTCTGTGTCAGGATTTTGGGGGAGGGAGGTAAACAAACTAGATATAATGAGGTTGCCTATGGTACACCAATAGGAGGGGCCACACCCTGTCTGTCTTCCATGTGTCTGTTTGATCTGTCCTGTAACAAGGACAACAGTGCTTCCACTTTACAGATGAAGATGCCATGGTCATGAGGGTACCTAGTGACCAAAGGAGAGACCAAGCAAGCTCTGCGCTTGATACTACCCAAACATGGTTCCAAGTTTGGGCTCACATGACCATTTAGGGTCACCTTTAGGAATGATTGGCTATTGGGAAGCTCACATACTTTGAAATTCTCCAGTTCTCCTCCCTGTTAATAGGTCCTTGCTCTCCAAAGCCCCAATTCTACAATTTCATATGGAATAAACTTCAACTCCTTCTATTAATTATATGTTGGTATCATTGGATACAGGCAACAAGAGATGACTTAAGTCACGTTTTTTAGTAAGAATGGCATTACTAGATGCCTTCTAGTAAAAGATCTTTATTTAATGACATCACTTACATTTTCTTACGATTTTACTATTATTAAGGTGAGGGCACATATGCCACATCATATTGTGAACTCAGGATATCAGGCCTGCACCATCAGGTGACAGGTTCCTTTACTGCTGAGCCACATTGCCAGCCATAATGAAATGATTTAGAGAATTAAACAAAAACAAAAGCCAACCACAAATACACTTCAGACAGATGGACAAGGATTTAGAAGTAAGAGCCCTGAGCTACTGAAGGGGAAGGGAGGCAACACTGAGAAGTGTGACTAGAGGCAAAGCGAAGCCACCTTGATACACTCGACATCTCTGCCTGGAGTCCATGTAGTCCCCACCACGTCAGCATCACAAAACGACTAACCTGTATCTTCCGCTGGGGCTTATACTAGGTACCAATCCCACCTCACACTGTGGTGATGGTCATGTCATTGTCCTTAAACATCAAAAGCAGAAAGCCATGGCTAAATTTGCCAGTGTGACCAGGTATACTGGCACCTGCCTGTAATCCCAGAACTGAGACAGTGAGTTTGATGCAAACCTGGGCTACATAGTGAGTTTGAGACTGGCCTATGTGAATCCCCTTTTCAGGAAAAAAAAAAAGGTAGCAACTTTTAAAACTTTCTTTACTGGGTCTTGCTGCTTTTGCAGAAGGCCTAGGTTTGGTTCCTGGCACCCACAAGGCAGTTCCCAACTCTCTGTAATTCCTATTCCAGGGAATCTGATGCCCTCTTCTGGCTTCCCCAGGCACCAAGCATGCATGTGGCACACACACATATACATGCAGGCAAAGCACTCATACACATAAAATAAGGGTAATTAAAATTTCTTAAAAGTTATTTTTCATTTTCTAGTGTTAGTCGTTTTGTTTTTAAGCAACATACACACAGTATTAGGTTTCATGATGGCAATTTCAAAACAAAAATGTATTTTTAATTTTTTCCCTCATACCTTCTCTCCTATCTCCACAGCCTCCTTGAAACCACATCCGCACCCCCCCAAATACCTACACACCTTCAAGTTTCATGGGCTCTATTTCCTTCCCTGTCATGGTCTACATTTCAGCTTCACAGTCTACACTAAAGACTATCTATAAAAAGATACCCTGCTGGGGGCTGGAGAGATGGCTCAGAGGTTGAGAGTACTGGCTTCTCTTCCAAAAGTCATGAGTTCAATTCCCAGCAACCACATGATGGCTCACAACCATCTATGAGATCTGGTATCCTCTTCTGGCATGCGGTCATTACACGCAGACAGAACACTGTATACATAATAAATAAATAAAACTTAAAAAAAAGAAAAGATACCCAGCTGAGCATGGTGATACACTCCTTTAATCCCAGCATTTGGGGGGCAGAGGCAGGCAGATCTCTGTGAGTTCGAGGCCAGTCTGGTCTACAAAGAGAGTTCTAGGACAGCCATGGCTATTACACAGAGAAATCCTGTCTTGAAAAACAAAACAAAAACAAAAACAAAAAAAAGAAAAGTAGGAAAGATACCCATCTTCCATCTATCAAACATTTTTTTCCTTATTTTTTCCTACTGTAGCCATGGTAAATATACCTGTATCCATAGGGACCAAGCAGATAGAAACAATGAGAAAACCCCACCAAGATAAAGATGGCCAAGGGCAACCAGCATACAGTCTCCGAGAACAGAGATGGGTGAGGCCAAGACCTGCTGGACAGGCCATGGCAACTTCAAGAGCGGCTGCCCATGAGCTCATAGGCAATAAACTTCAAGTCTCTGCATTTAATTAAAATGCTAACATCTCTGGATTCAGGTAACAGGACAGGATTTAAGCTTTGTGTCTCTTAGGGTGTCTCTTACCCATTGAGCAACAAAGACCCAAATTCCAGGCTCTCCAGCTTTGCAACCAAAACAAAAAATGCCTGTGTCTTTGTATGAAATGTTGACACAGTTTTTTGCAAATGGTTGAATATAGTCAGGTAATCATATATTTCATGAGTCATGTTTTGAGTATAGCTCACCACTTCACTCTCGTACAGTTGGCAAACAAAGTTCCTACATCAAATCCAGCCTACTCTCCATTATCTTTGTTTTGTTTTTTAGTGTGTGTGTGTGTGTGTGTGTGTGTGTTTGGTTGGTTGGTTTTGGTTTGCTTTTTCAAGACTGAGTGTCTATGTGTAGCCTTGGCTGTCCTGGGACTCACTCTGTAGGCCACGCTGGCCTGAAACTCAAGAGATCCATCTGCTTCTGGCTCCCCAGTGCTGACATGAAAAGTGTATACCACCGCTGTCCAGCTAAATAAAGATTTATTAGAACATGGGCATTCCCACTCATTTAAATACTCCTGCTACTGTCGTTTGGCAAAGCAGAGACGATCGGCTATGACAGAAACGTGACCCACAAGCTGAAACTACTTGCTATCTGATTCTTTACATAACATGTTAACTGGTCTCTTTCCTGACAGGAGCTCTCGGGATCTTGGTTCTTTTCCAACACTGAAGAAGAAAGAGTGTGGAAAGATTTCTTGTCATTTGGCATCATAGGCAAACCAGAAAGACATTGTTTCGGCATCACAAAGCCAAAGGTCAGCTGGACAACAGGCTTTGGAATTGACAGTGACTGTGGAAACAGAATCAATCCCACCCCTGCTACTGAAACTGCCAGGCCCCAGGCTCCACACTTTATCACCCTTAGCCGGCCTTGTTTCCTTGTCAGCTGGGATACTCTTAGATAAACACTAACAACCAGGTGATGCACCTGACACTTAAAGAAGTTTAGTGATGATGCAGGAGTCACTGGGGAGGTGTCTCAGTCAGTAAAAGTGCTTGACTGAACCTGATTCCCGCCCATCCCCATAACCTATCTGAGAAAGGCAGGCATGGTGGCACACACCTATAATCCCATTTCTGGTGAAGAGGAGAGAGGAGGAACCTTGGGGTTTGCTGGACAAACCAATCTAGCTGAATCAGCAAATTTTGGGTTCAGTGAGAGACACTTCATCGAGAAATAAGGAAAAGAAGCGATTAAGAAAAGACCCCTCAGAGAGGACCTCTGGCCTCCAAATACCTGCACTCACACATGCACCCATACTGAAATACACGTGTGTGCATGCACACACACACAGAGACACATAATGATGCTGGTCTTCTGGAGGCACTAGGGACACTAGCATGCAGATATGGAAATTCAAACTTCAGTGTCTGACAGATGCCTTCCTTCTTAGGACGTTTTTCTTTTCTTTTTAGTGATGGCTCCAGGTACATCTCTATCATAACGTGCTTACTCAGCACGCAGAGGCCCTGCATTCAAGCCCCAAGTGTGCAGAGAAAAGAAAAGAAGAAACATAGGGCCCTTGATGTTTCAACGACACATCTTGTGTCTTAAAGAGTCTCCTTTAAGGAGCAGGGAGGAGGCTGCAGGGGTGCCTCTAACGTCAAGAGGGCATCTGTTGTCAGATTCAGCATTCACAGCCACTTCTAACTCCAGCTCTGGGGAAGGAGACCTGGGGTACCAGTCTGGGAAATGCTCATCATGAGGAAAAGACAAAGTGAGCAGTGAATTAACATGGTTTTGTTTTTAATAAATGGGTACAGGGCAGAAAATGTTAAGCTAATAAAGAAACAGACAAACAACCTCCAGTGTGAACACAGCACTTTCCCCTTTTCTCGAAGTTCTAACGAAACTGTGAGGAAGTAGCATTAGACAAAGGCTGACCATGAGATCATGGTCCCGGGACACCTCCTCCACAGGCACAGACAGGCCTCCTCCACAGTCCAGCAGCAGAGGGCATCAGCCCCAGCGAGGAGACGTGCAGGCCTGGCTCTGCCGCTATTAACACTCAGCTGTGGAAACACTTTTAAGAGCACTGTAGGCATTTGAATATGGGTGTTAGAGAACATGAGGGAATACATATTAATTCCGTTGGTTTGATAGTAATACCATGATTACATCATTTCCGAGCTACATAATGAACTATTTAGAGTTCAGATGTAATAATGACTATAATTTATTTTAGAAACACTTCAACTCAAAATAAACAAGGGAAGAATTAAAAAAAGAAAGAAAGAAAAGAAAAGAAAGAAAGAAAGAAAGAAAGAAAGCACAATCGTACATCAGTGATTCCAGCATTCGGGAGACTGAAGGAGGGAAACTGGGAGTTCAAGAACAGTAGAGACTACATAGTGAGACCCCTGTGTATAACAGAAGGGCGGCTGGACAAGTGGCTCAGTGGTACTGTGCTCGCTGTGCAAGTGTGCGGGCCAGAGTATGGAGTGTCAGAGCCCATGATAAAGGGAGGAAGGCACAATGCAGCCTGGGACCTCATGCTGCAGAAGGCAGATAAGGGTCCCTGAGGCTAGCTGCTGAGCTAAGCTAGCTGCAGTCAACAGGTCCTGAGTTCAGCAAGGCTTTGCCTCAATAAATAAAGTGCCATGTGCTCCAGAAACATGATCCAAATCAAGTTTTGGCCGCCACATGCATGCACACACATATGGATATGTATCCCCCAACCCACACATGCCTGCCCACCACAACTACACACCTACACACACACACACACACACACACACACACACACACACACACAGCATCATCCTACAACCCCCTACACACATATACACACCACCTCCCCACACACACCCCACACACTGTGCATGCACGCACAACACTTTTAAAAAAGAAAAACAACAAGGAGCAAGGAGGGGAGGAGGAGGGAGGGGAGGAGGAGGGAGGGGAGGAGGAGGAGGGAGGGGGAGGGAGAGGAGGGAAGGGAAGGGCAGAAGAGAAAAACAAGTGGGAAAACATTACCAACTGTTGAACTGGCTGGGTGATATAATAACCTCCACGTTTATGTAAGTGTGATTTTGTGATTTTACATGGCATAATGTTTTTAAAAATCAATGGAAACAATCTCTTTCTTGTTTCTTTTATGAACATGCGTTACTCTCAGATTCAGAACTGAGTCTAGGGCTAGATTTGCCTCATCTCCCCAGAACACTAAATCCACACTTCCCACTGGACTCAAGGCATTTTTTAATATATACATAAAAGGTAGGTCCTAAGATCCTTAAGGGACAGATTGAAATCTCCGATTGCACCAAACCTGCAATACATTGTTGTCCCCTATACTTACACATTTCTGAGAAAGTCTGATTTCTAAGTTAAACACTCAGAGGGATTAATAACAAAATATAACAATGATGTCAAAAGATTGTAAGAAAAGGGATGTCACCATGCTTCTCAAAATGATGTGCGACTTTAAACTTGTGAATGGTTTGTTTCTGGGATTTTTCAGTTAGCAGTTTGGACTGCAGTTGGCTGTGAGTACGTGAAACCATGCAGTGTGGTGGTTAATGAGGAGTACCGTATGAGGGCTGACTCTCTCAGAATCCATGTACGGGCTAGTTCGTGCTGCTGTGACCGATTGCCACCAACGCAGCGCATAAAACAAAACAAGGTGACTATTTTTGTGTTTTATGCATGTGTGTGTTCCAGTGTGTATGCAGACACATTTACACATGTGTACGTGTGTGCGTGTGTGTGTAGGCTGGAGGTGGACATCTGATGGCTTTTTGTCATTCCTCTTTACCTTGTTTTTTGAGGTAGTCTCTCTCTGGAGTCCACTGATTAAGGTAGACTGGCTGGCCACCAGCCCCAGGCATCTTTTTCCCCCATGCTAGGATTACAGGCATGTGTAGTTAAGCCCAGATTTAAAATTTTTATTTTATTTAGGTGGGCGGTGTGTGCACATGAATGCAGTGCCTATGGAGGCCGGAAGAGAAACCCTTGGGGCTATGGTTATAGGTATTTGTGATCCACCAGATATGGGTGCTGGGAATCAAACTTGGATCATCTGTGATGGCATCAAGTGCTCTCAACCACTTAGCACCTCTCCAGCCCTTAAATGGTATGTGTTTATTTTTGTGAATCTGGATTTTTCTGTGGATGCTGGGGGAACCAAACTTAGGTCTTTGAGCTTGTACAGCAAACAGTTTTACTGACTGAACCATCTCTCTGGTCTCCCTGTAGCATAGAGGTCTCGTAGAGGTGGTACTGGGCTAAGTCATGCCTTTGGCACAAAGGGTTCTACCAGAAAGCCCTTCTCCTTTCTCCTAGAAGCTTCCAGAATTGTTTGGCTCATGGTTGCTGTCCTAGTTGACACAGCTCACAGTTACATGAGTAGAGAATCTCACTTGAAGGACTGTCCTGTGGCCATCTCTGTGGGGGACTATCTTGATTGTGAATTGATGTAGATAAGCTCAGCCCACTGTGGGCAGTTCCATGCCTAGGCCTGTGGCCCTGGGCTATATAAGAAAGCTAGCTGATCATGAGCCTGGGCGTAAGCCAGTATTCCTAAATCCATGCTTTCTGCCTTGACTTCCCTAAATGATGGACTGTGACCAGTAAGATGAAATAAATCCTTTACCACCTACTAAGATACTTTTGGCCAGAGTATTCCATCACAGCAAAGAAAATAAACCATAACTGCCTTCCCCCATCTTCAGAACCGCCAACCTTGAGTCCTTCTGACTTTCTGTGTGTCTTCACATCTGTCTCTGGCTACAGCTAGACAGTCCAGATGAAACCAGGCCATGAGTAGAGCAGATATCAATAATCAAGGATAAATCCCACACTGTAAACCACAGTGCATATGCAATGCCTCATCTTGAGAGTGTGTCCAGAGAGCCACCGGTCCTATGGGTAAAATGCCAACATCTTAGCTAGAATATTCTTGTTCCCATCACAAACACTATCAAAAGTCCTATAGGTGATATCACACATAGTGTGAATGCATATTAAAAAGACCTTAACAACACAGGTCCCATCCCATCCATCAGTGTGAACAGGCTGAACAGTGTCGACAGGCCAGGCACACATGGTTCCTCACTTAAGTTGCTGGTTCCGGGGAGGTGCATACTCCACCCCATGGCATAGACAAGCATCTAGGAGGCACTACTATTTTCTGGAGTAGAACTTGAATGAAAGTCAGTGTGATCACCCAGGTCATGAGGAAGCTCTGGAATCTCCTAACTGCTGCCCGATCTCTGACTTCTTTAACTTGCTGTTTCAATTACTCTTATTTCACTGCTTTCACATCCTTACTTTTTTCCATTTCTTTTTAAAAGAAAAAAATTCTACTCCCTATTAGATGTCTCTTGGAGAAAGCAAACCCCACCCCAAATACGGGAGAAAGTAACTGTTACCCATCTGGGGCATGTCATCAGCTTGCACAAACTGACAGGGACAGATGTCACTTAGAAAACATTTGACTTGAAAATTGTGTGGATTGAGCCTAGAAACCTCAAAAAATGGTTTTTTAAAATCAGAAAATGCTGGTTAAGAGAATCGTGGGGGGAACCCAGTTATGAAGAGCCAGGGGCCCTGAACTGGACAGCTGAGCCTCTGTCTTCTGTCCTGGGGGAGAGGGCTTGGGGTGTTGGTGGCTGCTGTTCCATATACATCAATACATAAGAATCAATATCCGCTTATCCTAACCACCTGAGCATCGCCCTCAAGTGGCTCCCTTCTCGGAGGCTGAAGCGAAACTGCACAGAGGTGTCTTCAATACCGCTCTAGGGATGATACAGGACACCCCCCCTACACACACACACTATAAACCTAATTCTCATTCCTCTGTCTTGCTTTCAAAATGGCCCCCAGATATTAGTGTGTGTGTGTGTGTGTGTGTGTGTGTGTGTGTGTGTGTGTGTGTGTACATGGGTGGAGGCCAGAGGTCATTCCTCAAGTGCCATCCTTAAGCAAATGAAATAGGCTCTCATTTGCTTGGGACTTGCTAACTGGGATAGGCTAGGTGGCCAGTGAGATGTAAGCATCTGCCTGTCTCTGTCTCTCCAGTGTTGATATGGCAAAAACATAGTCCTACACCCAGCTTTTTAAATGCAGGTTCTGGGGGTTGAACTTGAGTCTTCATGCCTGTACAGCATGGACTTTACCGGCTGTAAGTTTTTTACCTCTACCTGATTTACAAGCATAGAGAATTTGATTTAGCATACGAATTTCTCTCTCTCTCTCTCTCTCTCTCTCTCTCTCTCTCTCTCTCTCTCTCTCTCTCGATTTATTTATTTATGGATACTGTGTTCTGCCTGCATGTATGCCTGCATGCCAGAAGAGGGCACCAGATCTCATTATAGATGTTTCTGAGCCACCATGTGGTTGCTGGGAATTGAACTCAGGATCTGTGGAAGAGCAGCCAACGCTCTTAACCTCTGAGCCATCTCTCCAGCCTGCCCCCTCTCTCTTTCAAGACAGAGTTTCTTTGTGTAGCCTTGGCTGTCCTAGAACTTTCTCTGTAAACTAGCTGCCCTCGAATTCAAAGACCTGCCTCCCCCTACCACTGGAATGCTGGGATTAAAGGTGTGCACCATCACTGTTGGGCTATGTTTTGTTGTTGTTGTTGTTGTTTGTTTGTTTGTTTTATGAAACAGGGTTTCTCTGTGTAGCCCTGCTTGTCCTGGACTCGCTTTGTAGACCAGGCTGGCCTTGAACTCACAGCAATCTGCCTGCCTCTGCCTCCTGAGTGCTTGGATTAAAGGCATGCGCCACCACTACCCAGCATTTTTATTTTTAAGAATAAAAATAAAACTTTATTTGCATATGAGTACTTTATCTGCCAAAGAGGGCATCAGATCACATTATGGATGGTTGTGAGCCACCATGTGGTTGCTGGGAAATGAACTCAGGACCTCTGGAAGAGCAGGCGGTACTCCAGCCCCAAATCTAAGTATTCTTAAGGAAAAAGATACAGAGGCTGGCTTAGTGGCACATGCCTGTAATCTCAGCACTCAGGGAGGCAGAGGCAAGGGGATCTCTGTGAGTTTGAGGCCAGCCTGGTCTACAAAGCGAATCCAGGACAGCCAAGGCTATACAGAGAAGCTCTGTCTCGAAAAAAACCAAAAACCAAAAAAATTAAAAAAGAAAAGAAAAGATACAGAACACATTTCCTAAATAGTGACAGGGGCTGAAAGCCTAATGAACTTCCACTGCTCCACTTGAGATTTCTTTCCTCCATGGACTCTCTGGGGCAACATGGCCGCCCTCCCAGCAGCGACGGAAGGCACAAGCCCTTAGCATCCTGCGCAGGAAAAGGACATGTGGATACCCTGACCCTCCGCAACGGTCCTACCATGGCTTTTCTCCTTCCTTCCCTGTCCAGTAACACAGAGCACACTCTATAGAGACGATGCATGGACTGCTGGGAAAAGCAGGGACGCCTCAGTCAGCGCATTAATTCACAACCCTCATCCGCTGTGGACAGTGTCAATGGCCCAGTCTAACCGGATCTGAAAAGCTCCATAGCCCCTTGCAGCCCCCCCACCCACCCCGACTGCTGCTGACACCCCGAGTTTAATATTCTCCCTTAAGGAAACAGGAATAGTGTACCCAGAAGATGAGGGTACTTAACGCTTCTTTTAGCCTACCCTTCTGGAGCAGAGAGGGCTGCCCAGGGCCTTCCACACAACGCCGCCTCTCCGGTCTCCAACTCAGCTCCACTTGAGACATTTTTAGGACCTCCTCCGGAGGCTCAGGCCCAAGCAGATGTCCCTCTCGCCCCCACTCCAAAGTGGTGTGGTGTGAGAGAACACAAGACAGAAGAGAGAAGGGGGGGGGGGAGGGAAGCTGTGGTATCCATGTGTCACAGCATAGAACGTGTTTGTATATGAAGGCAAAGTCAAAGGGGAAGCCAAGAAGCAGAATTCACAGCGCCCTGGGAAACAACCAGCTGCAGCCTGCTGAGCCAGGGAGAGGCAGGCTTTAGATAGTGGGAGCAAAGGTGACACTCAAGGTTGCTAAGTTTCTGACAGAGGGGCTAACCTTGAGCATCCTGAGGCCGTGTCACACCTTTGCACTAATGGCACATCCTTTCCTTTCCTTGCCTTTCCTTTCCTTTCTTAGGAGAGTTTCATGTATCCAGGGCGAATCTTGAATTTACCATGTAAGCCTGCACTCTGCCTCTCCCTGCCTTTCCCTCTCCAGTGTTAAGATAACAGACAGGCACTGCCATCCCTGGCTTATGCCCCACTTGGGATTGAACCTAGGGCTGCATTCTAGGCAAGCATTCTTATTCAGCTCCACCACCAGAGGGGGCTGGAGAGGTGGCTCAGTAGTTACAGGCTCTTGCTGCCAAGCCTGCTGTCCTGAGTTCAAGTCACAGGACCTACCATGGTGGGAGGAGAGAATGGAGCTCTGGAGGTGATCCTCTGATCTCCACAAGTGTGCCTTTGCACGTGTGTGCACACCCACACACAAGAAGTAAATATAACAAAAATTAATTAACGTAAGTCTGAGCATAAGAGTTAAGAAAAAGTGGTCCTCAGAAGGAAACACAGAAGAAACTGAAAAGCATGGAGGTGGGCTTCATGGAGGATGCTCTCTGAATGTCAGACATATCTAACGTGGGTGCGGGCTCCTCTGGATACTATGGTACATGAAAAAAATGGGGCAGCAATTGTTACTCCTGTTTGGCAGCTGCAGAGCTAAACTGCAGAGATGAGTGTACCACCAGCTTCCTCCTACATCCTGAGGGAAAGAAGTCCTACTATTTGCAATGCCCAGCCTACTCTGTTGCCTTCAGGGCCTCTTTCTGAGGAGTCTAGAGCAACTTCAAACCCTACCATGGATACTGCTGCTTTGTAGTAGAAAGTAGACATGAAGGGCCCCAGAGGACACCTGCAGCCCTCAAACGATGGAGAAGGCCCTCCACTGCCCTGTGCTCCCAGCTGTCCTGCCTTCTCAAGGGTATTGTTGCTTTGCTCTGCCAGGCTCGGGTTCTTTCTTCATTTGATGACAACATCCTAGGTTTTGGTGGCTTTGTTTGTTTTTTTTTTCCCTCAGAACCAGAGTCTCTATGGGCCAGCTGGGATTTCTCCTTCAGTGGGATGGGACCCACGCTTAATTCAGCAGAGTTCTGCACCATTTCAGCTAGAGCCCTCAGCTCCAAGTTGAGCTTGTGAGCCAATCACAGCCAAATGAAGCTCGACTCTGGGAAGGCTGACTTGCTGTTGAGAAAGACTGACTCTAGGCATAGGTGCTGCTGTGGGAGGGTGGGGCTCAGGATGCAGGAGGGTAAAAGAAAAGAAAAGCAGAAGTGCAGGGAGGAGAAGACAGGGGTGGGGAAGAGATGGAAAAAAAGGGAGAAGAAAGGAGAGAAGGCAGAGGAAAAGAGAGGAAAGTGGAGGGAAGGAGAGGAGAGGGGGGACAGGTGGGGAGGAGGAGGGAAGAGAAGAAGAGGAGAGGAAAGGCACTAACTCAGGTATAGCTATTTTGCTTGATGGTCAAAGTCTAGCCTTTATCAACCCTCACCATTCCTCTGGACTTTACTGAACCAATTGATTATGTTGGGGCCAAATGAGGGTGAGTTCCCATTACTGGCCACTGAAGCAGTTCCGATCATCACAGCAGATGGAATGCACCCTCACAGTTAATAGTCCAGACACGAGTCCACAACTCCAGACATCTTCCCCTATTATTCCAAGAAACAGATTCCCATAGCTTCTCTTCACTGAGTAGCCGAGGCGCCTTTGCTGGACTTGAAACACTTTGGCCAGCCTTTGCCACATACTCTCTCTCTCTGGCATCATGCTCTCACTTGTACACACACCCTCAGAACTGCTTCCATCTTGCCCTGGCACAGCTTGTCTATCCCACTCTCTCTCAGCCATCCCTGGCCTCCCAGGCTTGACTCAAACATCATCCTTTCCTTCAATAAAATCTTCCGTGATACACTGTGTACCAAAAAGCATGCGCTACCATGGAGATACACTGAGGCAATAGCAAAACTGTAGACCTACTGTGGCAGGTACAGTGTGACCCATGGTTTGGTTTTCTGTATCTATCTTCATCTTCTTAGTCCTGGGAGATTAAGTCTGAGCCATAAATCCCATGGGAGTCCCAGTTCTGTTTATCTTTACTCCCGGGTGATACTAAAGAGACATTGTTGAAAGAATAAGTACATGTATGGCTACTTCGCTATTAAATTTTAGTGCTTGTACTGTTGAGACAGAGTAGCCCAAGCTAGCCCGGAACTTATTAGGTGGTCTAGGCTGGCCTCGAATTCTTGGTTATCTTCTTATTCTTATCTCAGCCTTCAAACTACTGGGGTGAGTGGAGTAAGTCACCGTGCTCCACGCTTGGCATCATCTGTTTAAAAACAGGAGCAGTTACTGGTTGTCCCCTGTCTGCATGTAATCCCAGCACTCGGCTTGCAGCAGGAGGATTAGGAGTCTGAGGTTATCCTGGGCTACCTGTATCGGACAAAGTCAGGCAACAAATAAAACAAATCTGTAGGCATAAATAAGGTTGTTGTGTGGTTTAACTGCTGATTTCTTTAGCCCTCATGTCTGGCTGCAAGCTTTGTTCTGAGAATTTAGTGTCTAACTGTTGTGCAAACTCTGCTCCCCAGTTGTCCCTCCACATGTCATTAAAGCAGCTTATACAGCCAATCGATGAACAGGGCAGAGAATAGGGATGGACTTCCTGCCTGCCAGGGGAGGAGGAAGTAGGAGAGAAAGTGGAGGATTCAACCAGGGGATGCATCCTGGGTAGCCGTCCAAGGAAGATCAGGAAGAAGGAGCTGAGGAAAGCTACAAAGTGCAAGTAAGTATCACTGGGATGTTTGCTGGGAGTCAGACAAACTGGCATCGAGGGCTAAGAACAGGCGTAAACTACCCAGATTGTGTGGTGAAGCCTTGTATTATAAGAGTCTCAATTATTTGTGTGATAGCCGGGTTAAGAAATAAAACTAAGAGAAACAAACACGGTTTTATAAAATTAACTGCGACACAAAATTCTATGACTGAGCTCCCCAATAGGGGACGCCTGAGATAAAGGCACATGACACAATGCCACCTTGCTTCCGATGATGCAGAAGCTAAACATGAAGTAGAATGCCGGTGTAAGCACGGTGTTCGGACCACAGCCTTTAAAAATGCCCCATCTGGGGCTGGAGAGATGGCTTAGCGGTTAAGAGCACTGAATGCTCTTCCAGAGGACCCAGGTTCAAATCCCAGCACCCATATGACAGCTCACACCTATCTGTAACTCCGTGATCTGATACTCTCACACAGGCATACATGCAGGCAAAAGCACCAATGCACATAAAACAAAAATAAATAAAAATGCCCCATCTGGGTTCAGATCCTGGCTCTGCCAATGTTGTGTAGATCTGTCCCCATTTCTGAACTTCCTAAGTCTCTGTGTCCTTGCCAGAGAACTGGGTTCGATAAGCCACACCTCACAGGGTGCTCAAGAGGTGTAAACATCACAACATGTTCCAACACATGTCATGCCCTGACATGTAAAGTGGTTCAAATATCATCAGCAGAAGGCATCCATCTGAGCCTCCACGTCCCAGCGAAGCATGTCCCTACCCCTCCTTGGAGGCCTAGACCTTGGGGACTCAGGAAACTAGCTGCTTCTTTGTTCTCATCACTTTCTATAGCCTGAACCGACAGAGTCCTTTATCAGGTATGGCTCCCTTGCTGGTCTCTGAAAACTGATGTTTAAATTTTCCCTCTGTTACTCTTCACTTTCCCTCCTAGAGCTGAGCAAGCTGATTAGGGACACGTGGACCACTTATTATCACTGTTAGTATAAATGATAGAGGCAAAAGCACAGAGGTAAGAGAGCAACTTTGTGGGGTTGATTCTGTCCTCCCACCTGTATGTGGGTCCCACAGATCAAACTCAGGTTGTCAGGCCAATTCATCAAGAGCCTTCACCCACTGAGCCATCTTCAAGGTCCCAGATCCTCCCCCGTCCTGCCCTCACCCCCACTAGCCAATCAGGATCATCTGAAAATGCAATCACTTCTACCAGACATTGAAAAAATTCAATGAGACAATATTTGTGATAAGGTTTTCCATTATGCCAACCTGCTAACCCAGGATGTCTGCTCTTCCTTCTCCTGTCAGTCAGTCAATGCACAAATATTATCAAGTGTCCTCAAAACATAGGGACACGCCAGACTTGGCTTACTAGGTGATCTCAGAGCCCAGGTTTCTGTCCTCACCCTCTTCCGACTGACCACAGCTTCAAATCGAATGGAAGATGAACAAGAGAACTTACATATCACCCTTGCTGATCTCCTCCATTGTTAAAATGACACCATGAAGAAAAAAAAAAAAAAAAGAAAGAAAGAAAGAAATTCAGCAACCCGTCTCCAAGAAGCTCTTAATTACCTGCCCCATTCTCAGGGAGGTAAATATGTTCACTCCTTTTTAATTATATTGGCCTTATTGTTTCATAAGAAAATAAAAAACAGACTCAACAGGAGACAGCAAGGAGCAGAGGAAGCCAAACATAACTTGTGCACCTTATTAAAAACAATTAGGGATTGTTTGATGAGGCGGACTCGGCTCCAGATGGCCAGCCTCCATACAGCCACGGCTCAGGGTGCTTCTTGCCTTCCGCCAGCCTCTTCCTGAGGCTTGCATCATCACTGTTCTTAAAATACAAGGATGGAATTGTAAGGGATGCTGTTCCCACGTCTGTTGCTTTGCTCTTCTTGGGGCAATCCAGTTTCTGCACTAGCATTTTATTGGCGCTGGGTCCTTGGGTCCTCTCTGCCAATATCCTGGTTCCAGCAATCAGGCTGCCAAGATGAAAGCCCAGAGACCCATCATCTTTGCTCTCCTAGGATGGCTATGCAGGATGAGCTTGAGTGGGCCATGGAGGAAAAGTCCTGGTTTGATTACTACCTCATTGCATGTGACTCAGGAGGAGGAGAACAGACATGACCGAGATGTCACACAGGATGCCCAGCCTAGACCCCCCTCCCTCTCTTCCATCCCACCTCCTTCACTGTGCCCCAACAGTACCTATAATTATGGCTTCCCACACACATGTTGCGCGTTGTTCAGCCATTGGACCTTTGCTTATGCAGAATATTTTGTCCCCACTCCATCCTAGTGGCTCAGCTGACCACCAGTCACCATATAACTGTCAGTGGTGGCGTGCTGCCTCTCACTAACATCTCATGTAATGTCCACCCCTGGGTTGCATGCACAGCTTCCTGCAGAGGTGTGCTCAAGGCTGTTGAACATGATCCAAGAGGGCATGGGCTCCTGAGTGCCACTGCTTGTGTATCTCCATGATCTGACACTGGGTACAGCACAGGGACACACCTCTGTTGTCTAATAAAAGCAATGGTAAGCATCCTAAAAGTAGACCTTGCTGGCTGTGGTGGGGACCCATTCGATAGAAGGCGGAATGTGCCACCATTGTCACTCAGTCGTAAGTAGTAAAGTGTGAGTCCATGCTGAGATGAGGCAGTGCTTTCCTGAGTGCCTGGGAAGCTGCTTGCTGCTACATCTGGTCTCTGCAAACTCTGCCTCTATGAAATCTGGGAGTTATCTGTTTTCCCAGGCCACTTGACCTAGAAGTAGAACGGCAGAGCCTAAACATCTGTCTAGAGGGGACTTGGAGATAACCTTGGAGCAGCCACCCACCAACTCTTAGCCAGTGCTCAAAGGCACATCCCCATGGAGAGATGTGGCTCAGTGCCTAAGATACAAGAATCAGAAGACTATAGAAGGAGGTGTGGTGGTGTTGGTGGCAGTGGTGTGCGACCTTTTCTTATTCCATCCCTCTGAAAGCTGCATCTTTAAGGACAGTCTCAGCTAGGATCCTACGGGATCAAGCGGCCTCCTCAAGGGACTGTTTTCCTTAAATGATAAGGAGTTTGTGCACAGTCACAGACGGGGGACACAGTGGGATGATACAGGCAGAGACAAGCTGAGGTGACCCAAGGATTGCTGCCTTCCACCAGAAGTTCGGAGAGATGTGGGGTGGAGTTACCTCACAGCCCCCAGAAGGAGCCAGCCCTACCAGTAACCGGGGTTTGGATTTCTTAGGTCCACAACTGTGGGAGAATACACCCTGTTGTCTTAAGCTCCCCCAAGCTGGGGCAAGCATACAGCAACCCCAGGAAGCTGACACACTACTCTGTCATTTCTAGACATTCCCTATTGTTGATTAAACCACTTCTGCATGCATGAATCAATCATCCATCATCCATCCATTCATTCATAGAGCTCCATTAATACTGAGATTCATCTTGAAATGATACTCAAGAAACAGAAATGCCAGGCATCGTGGCACATGGCTTTAATTCCAGCACTTGGGAGGCAGAGGCAGGTAGATCTCTGAGTTTGAGGCCAACCCAGTCTACAGAGCAAGTTCCAGGTCAGCCAGGGCTACACAGAGGAACTCTGTCTTGAAAACAACAAGCAAACAAACACAAAGAGAAGAAAAGAAATGAAAGAAAGAAAAAAAAGAGGGAGAGAGAGAGAGAGAGAGAGAGAGAGAGAGAGAGAGAGAGAGAG
The DNA here is from genome assembly GCF_903995435.1 of Acomys russatus. Taxonomy (NCBI): domain Eukaryota; kingdom Metazoa; phylum Chordata; class Mammalia; order Rodentia; family Muridae; genus Acomys; species Acomys russatus. Next base: position 27,829,876 of record NC_067149.1, read on the forward strand.
AAGCATCATGGCCCGTGGAAAAAGAGGGGGTGGCTGGGAGCAAGGGGAGGGACAGTTGAAGTTTGTTTCCCACTACACTATTTTGTACTGTTTAACTTGTGTGATTATTCATGGGCTATGTATGTACTATAGAACTGACACTTGTGGGCTAGGGAGATGGCTCAGCCAGCAAAGTGCTTGCTGTGCAAGTCTGAGGACCTAAGTTCAAATCCCAGCACCTACATAAAAGCTGTGTGTGATAGTATGTACTTACAATTCCCGCACTGGGGAAGCAGACGCTCTGGGGCTTGCTGCCTAGCCAGTCTACCCAAATTAGAGACCCTCACTCTCACAAAAACAAGGTGGAGAGTTACTGCAGAGACACCCAACCCCTGTGCTCCACATGCATGTGCACATACATATATGAACACCTTACACACATGTTCGCGCGCACACACAGGAACATGTATATACATCTACATATTTACATACACCAAATATAAAATAATACTTAAAACCCATCCATTTTTAAATAATGATTTTCCCCCAAAAGCTGAAATATGACCTAAGAGAGCCCCACACTAAGGAATCTGGAAAAATGGGCGGGCATATAAGTAGGTTACATGCTGTGTCAAGTTCCTCCAAGAAGGGGTTTCAATGAGTGAATGAGCTGGCTAACATGTCATTAAAGTCCATCAACAGAAGCTAGAAATGAAACAAGGAGCCCCAAGCTCCACCTTGGGTTCTGGACCTGGAAGCTTGCACTGACTCAGGTGCACTGCAGGTACCCACAACTTGTGTGCACAGGGCAGGTGAGTGGCCTGAGTGGCCTGGCAGAATGGGGGTGGCATCCTGGGGTGGTGATTTTGTTTGGAGTCATCTGCACAGTAGCATGCTTAGCAATCTCCTCAGCCTTCAGAGACTAGGGTGTCCTTCCCCGCACTGTGACTGACAGATTGTTCTAGCATAGCAGTCACAGAAGGGCAACGCTGGCTGCAAGTGTCAACATAGCCCTATAAGCCTGTGTTTCCTGGGGTGTTTGCTGCAGACCCATTACAGGGTTACTATTTAGAAATTGGTAGGAAATTTAGAGTTGGAGTCCCCTCTTATACCCTTAATCAGAGTTTGCATTTCTGCAAAAAGCCCTAAGGAACTCACATGCCCTGTGATGGGCTCATCTCCTTCGGCACTGGTCCTTTGCCCTCCAAGACAGGTATGCCTGCAGTGGCTAACTGCAGTCATGGTTGGGATCCAGCAAACCTGTCACATGGATTCCCTAAGACAAAAGCCATGAAGAGACCTCCTGCTGTGAGTCTTCTGACCGGGACTGTAGGAGAAAAACCCAACCATGATTTCAGTGCCTTGAGATGTGGTCACTGCCCTGCCATGGGCATTGTTATGAATGTTGAACTATCTCCTGTAACACGTGATGATAAGGAATGTTCCCCAATTATCCCTGATTGGGTAAATAAAGATGCTGAAGCCTATGACTGGGTAGAAGAGAGGAGGGCAGAGTTTTAGGTGCCAGGTATTGAGTTCAAGAGAGGGGAGGATAGAGAGAAAATCAGAAGAGTTAGCTGGGGACAGGAAGCCTGAGAGAGACAGGAGTCACGACAAGGCAAGATGGCCATGAGCTTGTGGCTGCAAGGACAGACTGATGGAGCAAAGGCTGCCCCGGGAGGCATCAGATTGGCAAGTGATTGGCTTTGATGTGGGTTTTAAAGGTACTAGGATTAGAGTAGCTCAGAATCTGCCCAGCACAGTGCTTACGGCTTAAAAAAATAAATCACAGTCTCTCTCTGTCAGTCATTGGGAAACTAGCTGGTTAAAGAAAACTACTGCTGTAATAATTTACTATATTAGTTAATGTAGAAAGAATAAGTCTTAATTCTACACAGGATAGTCTGAGAGAGTCCCTGGCACATGTGTGTTTGCTTTGTTTTTCAAGAGGACAAACGCAGTGGTTACTTCCTACCGCTGCCTGGGTTAACATTATCTTGGATCAATAACTTGGTTTCTGGATATTTAAAAGATCCTCAAGGAGACACCTTGCTTAGGGACATGTGGCCATTAGAGTCACCCCTGTCCTCAGCACATAGTCAACATCCTTCATTGGACTACATGGGTTAGGAACAAGATCTTCCCAACACAGAATTCCTGGAGCCAACTGCACCTAACCCCGACTTCCTCATCACACCAGCAAATACATTCTTTCATTATGTAGGTCAAGCTACATTTGATTTCTCATCTCATCTCTCCAGGAGTCTCTGCTAACACACCCACTTCTGAAGGTCACCAGAAGGTCACCATGTCCAAGCTTAGGAAGCAACTTCTAATCCTCTATCGAACTCCACAGGAAGTTCCTTTCCATATAGAGGCAGGGAAAAATATGGTGAACATTGAGAATACAGTGAATTAGTTTTTTTTTTTTTTTCTCTAACTAGCATTATATAAAAATCTCTTCTTCCGGCTTTATACATTAGCCTCTTTTGAGTTTGGTTCCTGTGAGCTAGTGCCTGGGTTATACTGTTTCTGAGAAGGCTTAGCAAACTGAATACCCAAAGTAGCACACCAAAAAAGAAGTGAAGCCACACCCCGCCGCATTCCAACAGGACAGCTTTAAACATGGAAGCCTTACAGCCCAGCTGTTCTAGAAGGCTTCTGCCAACATATGCAACAGGGATGTGAAGGCAGTCTGGCTGCGACATCTGTCACCCCATTGATGGCCAAGGTTGATGCAGCTGATTTGGCTGGGTAGGCTGGTGTCTGCCTCCTCCCTCACCGCGCCATGAATGTCCCTCCAGAAGCTAAGCACCAAATAGAGGAGACCTGGTCTTTGGTCAAGGGTATTGGAATAGCGGGGCTCCTCTGCTAGAACCTCCAAACACACTCTCACGTCCAACATAGACAATAAAAACCTTGACCTTCCTTCCCAGTACTAACAGCTTCCCTTGTTTATACCAAATGTAAACTGGTTTCTCGTCTTTTCTGTAATCTATAGAGAAGTATGGCAACTGTTTTCTGTCCACGCTCTCTTTCCTGAGCACCCATTTCTCTGTAAGATTTGTTGAGGCTCTTCTGTACTCGCATAAAATTATAAACCAAAGCCCTCCATCTGCCTCTCTCTTGTATTTTTTCCTGTTGTTTGTTTGTTTGTTTGTTGTTTTCAAGACATGGTTTCTCTTGTAGTCCTGGCTATCTTGGAATCACTTTGTAGACCAGGCTGGCCTTGAACTCACAGAGATCCACCTGCCTCTACCTCCCCAGTGCTGGGATTGAAGGCCTGCGCCACCTCGCCCCAGCTTCTCTCTTGTATTTCTATCTACAGCTTGCTGAATGGCTTCCATTCCTTCCTAACAACCCAAGTCGAAACACACATCTGCACTTCTTCCCAGATTCCTCCCCGACAGCAGTCTCAAGCGTTTTGAAGGGCAAACCCCAGGTCTGCAAAGAGCCTCACCTAACAGTAGCACAGCCAGTGAGGTGCCCTGATGGAGAAGTAAGGTGAACATCCAAAATGGTGTGTGCAAAGGTAGTCGGTCTTTGAAAAAGTTGACAAAACTGCAAAAGACTCAATGTCTGATAAGAGAGGAATAAGAAAAACCAACCAACAAACAAAAATAACAACAGCATCAACAACGACTCACTGTGGAACAGTAAGGATCTACATTTGTCGAAGATCCCACAGGATGCAGCTGCTCCTCCATCTCCTGTCTACAGTCCTGTTGCCAAGCAAAGGTGAGTTCATGTCCATTCTTTCTCTGTGTGTTGGAGATGGGACTCAGTACAAGCAGCCTCGACAAGATTGGGGGTCACCGCAAATGGATGAGAGGTTCTGGCCATCGGGGCTCTCCTGGCCTCACCTCTCTAAATGAGCAGTGACACGCATGCCAACAAACTGGAAAACTGCCTGGCATTGCTGTTCCCAGAGGCCCCATCAAGACATAGGTCCCCAAATCGTTCCTCATTAATACCTAAAACCTAGTGGCTGGTCACTATGAAATACATAGCAACCGGAAATGGAAAGTAGACAGGCCAGCTGAACGCCGGACCGCCTGCCCGCCTGGCAGATTGCCATCATCACGCTCAGCTCTGGGGGGCGGGGGGGGGGGCGGTTGGTGGGGAAACTGGGGCGGGAACAGTACTGAGCTCACGGTCCTTGTTACTGTTGCCGCTGACAGTTCTCTCCTGGCTTCCTCTCTTCCTTCCTGCGCAGCACTGGGCTTGCTAACTGAACAGCTGCACTTGTTATCAGCTCGATGCCTTCACACATGGCAATCCTAATGTCACATCACAATGAATAATTGGATGTTGGTTCACTGTCTTTTGCTCTGAGCCACGGACGGCAGCAGACCCAACTCAAGCAGCGATCTCACTCTTCCCAGTTTGGCGGCAAAGTCATTCATAAATTAAAAAAAAAAAAAAAAAAAAAAAGAAGAAAGAAGAAAGAAAAGGAAAAAAAAAAAAAAAAAAAAAAAAAAAAAAAAAAAAAAAAAAAAAAAAAAAAAAAAAAAAAAAAAAAAAGCCCAGCTCCTTGTTTTGTCTGAATCAACTCACAAGATAAATATTTAAATAAAATGTGGTTTCAATTGTGCTCTCTGAGGATAATTGCTGGCTCACACTCTGTTTCTATATCAATGTGTTTTCTCTTATTTTTCCCCCAAGCTGACTAATGAACAGAGCTGTCAGAAGCCCATTGCTCATGATGTAGCCAGCAACACATTAGCAGCTTTGCATAAATACAAAAACTATACTCGATGCAGCTAGTGAAATACACACAGAGCACACAAAAACTCCAAAAAAAGCTGAGGAGATGCTTCAGGTGGCAATGCACTTGCTGTGTAAAGTGCTCTCTAGAAAGCACTTAAAAAAAATAGCCAGGTGTGGTGGCTCATGCCTTTGATCCCAGCACTCAGGAGGCAGAGGCAAGTGGATTTCTGTGAGTTTGAGGCCAGCCTGGTCTACAAAGGGAGCCTAGGACACCCAGGGATACACAAAGAAACTCTGTCTGGAAAAACAAAAAGAAGAAGAGGAAGAGGAGGAAGAGGAGGAGGAGGAGGAGGAGACGAAGAAGGCGCATGGTGGTATGTATTTATTATCTCAGTACTGTGAAGAACCTCTGGGACTTGCTGGCTCTAGGCCAATGATAGGCTGTCTCAAAACCCAAGGTGTGAGCTGCGTGTCATGGCATACGCCTTTAATCCCAGCACTGAGGAGGCAGAGGCAGGCTGATCTCTGTGAGTTCGAGGCCAGCCTGGTCTACAAAGTGAGTCCAGGACAGGCAAGGCTACACAGAGAAACCTTGTCTCGAAAAACCAAACCAAACCAAACCAAACCAAACAAAAAAACCAAACAAAACCCCAAACCAAAAATAAAAACCAAAAACCAAACCAAACCAAAAAAAAAAAAAAAAACCCTCTCATACACACAAAAACAAAACAAAACCCCAAAACAAAAAAATAGGGTGTGGTATCTGAATAGTGACAGCCAAGGTTGATCTCTGGCCTTCACACACATGTACTTACACATAAACATGTACACATACACAAATTAAAACTGTTTACAATAGATACTGAAACCTGGATGCTAAACAGAATTAGGGAGCTAACTGGCCCTCTCTCAGCCATGATGGGCCTGGGCATCAGCCTAGCTATCAATCAGTGAAAGGCCATCCAAGAATTCCCTGTGTGCAGAGCATCCTGTTTTGAGTCGTCTACAAAATTCTATATCTGAGATCTTAGGGGGGATAAAAAACATACGATGGTGTGATGGTTGGTCTCAGTTGTCAGCTTGAAGAGATTCAGAATCACCTGGGATGATGGGCCTCTGGGAATTCTCATGGAGGGTTACCTTGATTAGGTTAACTGAGGTAGGAAGGTCCACTTACTGTGTGTGGCATCACTGTGGGTGTCACTACTCTCTTGGCTGGTACCCTAGATTGTACAGGGAGGAAGTAGTGAGCTGAGTGCCAGCATTCATCTCTCTCTCTCTCTCTCTCTCTCTCTCTCTCTCTCTCTCTCTCCCCCCCCCTCTGGTTCCTGACTGGGTAAAATATGATTGGCTCCCTCAAGTGCCTGCTGCTGTCCCTACCACGTGGACCGTGCCCTCGGACTGTGGGTCATAATAAACACTTTCACCAATAAGCTGCTCTTGTCGGGGTATTTTTATCACAGCGCCAGGAAAAGAATCTGAGACAGGTATCGATCTGGAGATATTGATGGTCCCTACACTGTACAAAATCAGGCATTCTTGAATTTACATGCCATTTAAAGTGGGGGAAATGCAAGGTTTTCTAAGACTCAGGATTCTTTCACGTGTTGTTTTATCCCTATTCTTACTAACTCTGTGGGTTGTTCTGTTCCCATTTTATGGTTTACCCATTTCATGATGTGCATCAGCCATGATCATGTGCCTACGGCTACTGGTGAGGATGAAGCCTACAAGGAAACCTTCTGGGTTCTGACAGTTACTCAAAGAGTCCCTAGTATGAGGTGAGCAGCCCTTGGTCTGCCCTGCTCACCGTCAACTCTCAGACCTTAGCTGTTAAGAGACGAGACTGTTATTCCTCCTGAGTCCGGTCCTTAGCATCCACATCAGCTAGCTCACAACAGCCTGTAACTGCAGCTCCAGGGAACCCAACACTCTCTTCTGGCCTTTTGCTTTCCCCCTGTGTTACCAAACCCTTTAGGCCTTTTAAAATATAAGAGAATATATTTGGTCCTGGCTGCAAAGAAACTCATAGACCCAAATTATTGATTTTTTCCCCCCCAGGACACAGGATCATCTTTCCCTCTTGCTTTTACTTCTGCTACATTGTCATCTCTCCTCAGCCTCTGACTCAGGGTCATCCGGGAGGAAACAGTGTGGGGAGGGTGGCAGTTCCTGACTTCCCAAGTGGCCTCTTTAGTTACCTTCAAGGCATCAAGCTTGATTCCTGGTCCCAGACCAACTTGCCTCCCACAGTCTTCCCACTGTTTCATAGTGACACCTCTCAAACAAGCTACTTGCACAAGAATTCTTATGTCAGGAACCATGTGTGATGCCTAATATTGTTAGCTTGACAGCGTCTAGAAATACCTAGAAGACAAGCCTCTAGGCATGTCTGTGAGAGAGTTTGTAGCTTATATTAACTCGAAATGGGACTCACACCCTAAATGTGGGTGGCACTGTTGTTATAGATTGGGATCTTGTACTGAATTTAAAACGCAAGCAAGCTGAGCACCATTATTCATTTCTCTCTGCTTTCTGAGTACAGATTCTATGTGGCCAGCTGCCTCCCCAAGCCCCTGGGCCCCGTGCCTCCCTCCCCTGCCATGACGGGCTGTATCCTCCATCAGTGAGCTGAAACAATGCATTTCTTCCTTAAGTTGCTTTTGTCAGGATATTATCTCACAGCACTAGGGATAGCTAAGGCATGGCTTGTGTGGAGACCCAACCTGGGGCCAAAAATGACTCTCCAGTGTAAGCTAGGGACCTCACGCTCTCATGAAGTCGAACTGATCAAGTGCACAGGTTGGCCTTTGCTCATTTGTGTAAGGATCTCACCAAGATCCTGTATCTGCTAGGTGCCTGGGAACAGCTGGGGACAGGCAGACAGAGGCCCAGCCATCAGGGCATTCACACTGAGAGGAAGGAGGGGGAAATGGGAAAGCAGACAAAGGGATTATTCATACAGCTGAGGCTTATGAGGGAATAATAGAAGGGTGGTGAGCTAAGGTGTGAGGGGAGGTCATTTCAATAAGACACCACGTAGAGAGCGTGTCAATCATCTGAAGACCAGGAGGTGGAGTGAGAATACTTAAGGCCAAGGGAACCACCAAGATGAAGGCCATGAGGTGGAAAGAGTTCAACATTCAAGGCCAGGGAAGGTGCTCTAAGCAGGGGAAGCTCAGGACTTCGAAAGGCTAGTATAGGTGGGAGGGGCTGGGAAGGCTTCCTCCCTATAAGGGGAGGGGGCTTCTAAAAGCCACAAGAAGCCACTAAAAAGGCTTAAATACCAGTGTGCTATGATACAATTGACAGTTTTCAAGCCATTGACTGCTCTGGAAACTGTTAACACGGGTTATTGTGTAATTCATGCTGATTTCTGTACCCCCCCCCCCTTATATCCGGTTGTAATCCTTGTTCTAAGAATCTCCTGTCTAATTGCTGTATAAACATTGCTCTCCAATTGTCCCCTAATACACCAATAAAGCAGCTTACAGCCAATTGCTTGAGCAGGGGAGAGAATAAGGCTGGACTTCCTGCCAGCTGGGGGAGGAGGAGTTATAAGAGGAAGTGGGGGATTCACCCAGGGGGAGTCAGTCATGAGCAGAGCTGCAGGAGAGATGAAGAAGATTCAGCTGGAGCAAAGAAAGAAGCAAAAACCAAGGAACTTGGTGATTTTTGGTAAAGATGGAGTCAGAATAACATAAAGGGTTAAGAAGAGACTTAAGTTGCTCAAGATTGTGTTGTAAAGCCTTATGAACAAATATAAAAGAGTTTCAGATATTTGTGTGATAGTCGAGTTAGGAAATAAACTAATGGAAACGAACACAGTTTTATACAAAAAAATCAACAGGAAACCATGTTGAAAATCTCAGGAGTTCAGGCTCAGAGGTTCTTGTAATCTGGCCCTTAAATGTTCCTGGCTTATACTGTGATGAAAACATCCACAATGTCATCTTCAAACCGAGCACTCTGCAGGTGAAGCTAAGAGATGTCTTTAAGAGCTTCTAGTCAACCACCAGACACCCACAGAACAGAGGTCATCATGAAGGAATGCAAGGAAGCTAGAGACTGACCTGGAAAGAAGTGAAGCAAGACAGGTACTCAAGCTAGCAGAGCCAGGGGGACTCTCTTGGGGATGTCTAACCTGAGGTCTTGAGAGAGCAACAGAGACTGGAAAAATATCCAAGCTCATGTGCCCAGGAGGAAGGAGAATGAGAACGGATGGATGGGAAACAGACCCAGATCTGGACATGACATAGAGGGGAGGAGAGGGGAGAACCAACGACACTCCATTGATGGATTCACACCAGTGAGGGACCGACTTAACTTTTCTGGTCTTGCTATTCAAGAGTGTAAGTTAGGCATGCTGGCTCCCACCCATGATTGCAGCACTTGGAGGGGTAAGATAGGGGCTCGTCTAGTCTACATAATGAGCTCAAAGCCAGCCTAGGCTTCAAAAGCAAGACCTTCACCTAGCCAGCCTGTGACAGTCCAACAAAGGACATAAAGTTAGCCCAAGGAAACTG